>NC_090440.1:1631831474-1632138111 GCF_031143425.1 Pleurodeles waltl | reverse complement strand
ACCCTGTCCTTGTGTGCATTAGCATCATCTGGCGGAAGAGCTGAGGCACCGGCCACCGAGGGAGCTGCATCCTACATGGCCCATGAGGGTGAATCCACGGAGGGTGAAGGCACCAGTGGGACGGAGGACGAGGGGTGCTCCACAACGGGGACAGGAGGGGATACCAGTGACAGCGACTCCTCCTCTGATGGAAGCTCCCTGGTGGTGGCGGACATCTCTGTTCCTAACTCCAACAACAGGTACAGCTGCCACCCCCCCTATCAGCACCGCCCTCCCAGCAGCCTCGCAGCGTGTTTCCCGTGCCCGCTCACCCAGGCAGGAGGGTGGGCATCTCCTTCGCCCCAGGCACCTCAGGCCCTGCCACAGTCAGCCCTGCTGCCCTCTGTGAGGAGGCTATTGACCTCCTGAGATCCCTCACTGTTGTGCAGTCAACCATTCTGAATGCCATCCAGGGTGTTGAGAGTCATTTGCAGCAAACAAACGCATACCTGGAGGGAATTCATTCTGGCGTGGCAGCTCAACAGACAACATTTCAGGCTCTGGCCTCAGCACTGATGGCAGCCATTGTCCCTGTGTCCAGCCTCCCCCCTACAACTTCCACTACCCGGACCCAATCCCCTCTACCTCAGCCTATCCCAAGCATACCTTCAGACCAGCATGCACACACATCAACACACAAAAGTGGCTCAGGAAAACATAAGCACCACACATCATCACACAGGCACTCACACAAGCACCATACCCATGCACACATACCAACATCCACTTACTCCACTGTGTCCCCCTCCTCCACCTCCCTCCCAGTCTTGTCTCCACTCACACCTGCATGCACTACATCATCAGCCACTGCCTCCATCACCAGCAAGCCCATCACAACACACCGCTCACGAGCAATCACAACCATTCACCCGTCCCCTGTGTCTTCTCCCAGTGTGTCTGTGAGCCCTCCTCCCAAAGTACACAAACGCAGCCACACACCCACTCAACAGCCATCCACCTCACAACAGCCTCCAGCCCATGCACCTTCACCCAAACTCAGCAGACGTACACCTCCTACAACCACTACTTCTTCCTCCACTCCCACACCCCCTCCATCTTCCCGTCACAGTGTGTCTAAAAAACATTTCTTAGCTACCATTAACCTCTTCCCTACACCTCCCCCGTCCTTCCCCTAGGGCCAGGATGTCTAGATCCCAGCCCAGCACCTCAGACACAAAATCTGCGTCTGCTGTGATCCCTGCAAGTCCGGGTGGATCAAAGGGGGCACCCATCAGAGCTGCCAGTGTGCCACCTACAGATGTGCAGGACCACCTGATTCCGTCACCTGCCAAGGTCAAGAAGGGGCCGGCATCCAGCAGGGGAAAGTCACACCACACACCCAGCAAGGCCTCATCAAAACACAAAGACCACAGTGCCAAGGTCCCAGCAGCGACTGCCAAGGTGGGGAAGGGACACAATACAAAGGGCAAGTCACCTCAGGGCACGATGCCCCCTGGTGAGGGACTGGTGATCACCATTTCTTCAGAGATGCCAGCGACCTGTACCACGGTCACCACCACCGCAACGACTGCCACCTGCACCGCCGCTGCCACAACATCAGTCTGCAGCATCCTCCCCAAGGATCAGCCATCCGAGGCTGCCGGAGATGGTGTGGTGTCTCCTTCCACCACTACAGACACCGTCATCACGGGCAGCACAGGCAGCATCTCCGCCGCAGCCACCTGCACCGCCACGTGCCCAGCCGGTGCCACTATATCGTACGTCAGCAGCATCCCCAGTGGGCAGCCGTCTGAGGCAGCAGGTGACGTCCTGGACCCTGGACACGCCACTTGAGGCACCACCACCAGCACTGGCACTACCAGCAGTTTGCAGCCTGAGTCGCCACAGGATGGAGTGTGGTTCTGCCTCCATGGAGTATCATGCTACCTGTTACATGTACATCTTGTGGCTCAGACACCCAGGTGAGAAGATGTTAACTGCCACACCCCAGGTGCAGCATCACTGGGCACAATGCCCCCTCCAGAATCAGTGGAGAGATGCATCCACTCCCCCTATCCTTGGCAGGATCAAGCACTCTGGGCACAATGCCCCCTCCAGAACCATTGGAGAGATGCATCCACTCTCCCTATCCTTGGAAGGATCAAGCACTCTGGGCACAATGCTCCCTCCACAACCAGTGGAAGACGCCTCCCACTTGAGAGACTGTGGCTTTGCACTCCCCATGAGCAAGCAGTGGGCGAGCCACCCACTTGAAAGACTTGAGAGACTGTGACGTTGCACTCCCCAGGACCAAGCACTCCCTAGGACCAAGCAGTGGGCAAACCACCCACTTGGGAGACTTGAGAGACTGTGGCTTTGCACTCCCCAGGACCAAGCAGTGGGCAAACCACCCACTTGAGACACTGTGCCTTTGCACTCCCCAGGACCAAGCAGTGGGCATACCATCTTCTGGCTGAGGTGCTCCCCTCCCCTTCCCCCTGAGGTGCCTGTGTTTTGTCCACCTGATGCCCCTGCAGTGTTCTCTCCGTTTTGAGGCAGGTGTCGTGTGTGGGTTTCGCCCATGCTTTTTGGGACCACTAGTCCACGGACATTTACAAGGGACAGTGTACAGCCTTGTGTATATAATGGAAAATTTTATATATACAGTTATTTACAATTCTGTTGCTATATCTGAATGTTCCAATATAACGCTGGTTAGACTCATTTCCCTTTGTCCTTGCGTTCTTCCAGGTGGTGACGGGGTGTATCAGTAATGTTGTTGGATGTGTTAGTGTGTATGTTGTTGTGGGTGAGGGTGGGGGTAAGGGTGTTCCGTGCTGCGTATGTGTGTCACTCTCTTTTCCCTCCCTCCCTCCCTCCCCTTTGTGCTAGGTTCAGTACTCACCATTGTCGCCGGCGCTGCCTTCTTTCAACTTTCTGGTGTACGAGAAGATACACCAACATGGGGAGGATCTGCAATTGAGGCTCCATGGCATCCTGGTTCTTCGTGGAGTGTCGAAAGATGAGTGGTTCCCCTTCAATGTACTGTTTCCGCCATGGTTTTGCTGTCGTTGGTACCGCCCCGGAAAAGCTGGCGGATTGGCCTCTCATAATAGTGTGGGCGGTACATTGTCCTCCACCTGTCTGTTGGCTGTGACCGCCGCGGTGTTTGTTGCTATCGCCGTGGCGGTCGGAGTGTTAAAGTGGCTGTCTATGTTGGCGGCTTCCACTGTGGTCGTAATCCCATTTTGTTTACCGCCGGCCTGTTGGCGGTGTTACCGCCGCTTTAACACCAACCGCCAGGGTTGTAATGAGGGCCTAATTCACTAAAGGCTAGAGTTCTTCTCAAGGAATATTGGAAAAATAGTGGTAAATTTGGAATTGAAAAGAATGTTGAGCCAAGAAAACTGGGGACTAGTGGAATGATTTAAAAACTGATCTGCAATGTTGATGATTGAACTCCCCTGCAATTTGTGGGGTATTAGTTACAAATGGTGCTTTCTAAGACAAAAACAATCAATAACATTGGTAGAAACATTTTGGCATTCAAGTACATTAATTAATAAATGTTTATTGTTAGGTTACAAGTAACTATTGAAATACGTGTAGTGTCCCCCCCCCAACCTTGGTACCAGCCAATGACTACGCCACGCATGTAGTTGAATATTACACCTCCGTATTCTTCTGTGTGTACCTGTGAACTCAACATTCTAAACCAGGCTTCATTACATTCCACTCTAAAGATAACATCACACTGCTAATCCATTTGGAGCCAAAAGTGCCCTGTTATAAAGCTTGCAAGACACTCCAGCTCCCCTCCGTTAAATAACAAGAAAAAAAATGTATATATATATATGTGTATATATATATATATATATATATATATATATATATATATATATATATATATATATATACATATAAATATATATATATATATATATACACTTATAAACATGTATAACTGTATCTCGTCAATCAACCTTCTTGGCGCTTTGATCATTCGACCAGATCTAATTAATGGAAGCTGTTAGCTGTAATCTACAGTGTCAAAGATTTTTAAAGGCAGTGAAGAGGTTAACAGCAATCAGTGAGTTTTCAGGTTCAGTCTTTCCTTCACTATCTCAATTTGAAGACCGATGAATCAAAGGCCTAAAGTGAGAAGAGTCTGTGGTAACAGACTTCCCATGGCCCTGGGCAGTCACCAAGTGTCTTTTGTTAGACACCACATTTTAATGTTCAGCATCATATGGAGCATCAGATTTCCTTTGCGCATCTGTCGGCAATCACTAAATCTCTCTTTAATGTGATGTTCTTTGCTTGTCTGCATAAACTTTCCTTTTCTGCTTTTTAATGAAGTTCCTTGTACAAATCATGTTCTTATTTTGTTTCTTTCCATTGAGGTAACTTGGTTGTCATTGCTCTCCCAAACATCAAAGTCCCAGGACTTTTGCCTGTGTTCAAGTGAGGTGTTGAACGATAAGCTTGTTGAGTAGAATTTAATACTGTTTTCAACCTGAACTTCTCAAGTGTTGCACGCTGTCCTGCTTTCTTAGGCATACTCATAAAACACTCAACAAGTCCATTGGCCTGCAGCTACAAATGTGTACTCTTTTGATGCTTTATTTTCAGATGCTCCAAGAATTCTTTGAATTCTCAAATGTTAAAAGGCAGGCCATTATCAGACTTTAAAATGGCTGGAATGACCCATGTCGCAAAGATGCCATCTAGTTTTTCAATGACACGTTCGTGAGTTGTGGATGAAAGATCTTCGACCAAAGGAAAACGTGAGTATTCATCTATAATCTCTATCAGGTGATGTCTATGATCGAGTGGACCGAAGAAGTTGATGGCTATTCTCTCCCATGCATGCTTTGGGAGTTCTGACATTTCAGATTATGTTGAGTAACATTGGTAGAAAGGCAGTTGCACATATAACAGGCCTTGAGTTCCTTTTCAATCCTTTCATGTTAGTACAGGACCCAAACTCGGTCTCGGAGAGTTCTTTTTGTGGCAGCAATACCACAAAGTCCTTCGTGAGCCGCTTCAATTACTGTCTGTCGCAGACTCTCTGGAATCCGGATTCTCGACCCTCGCAATATAACTCCTTCCTGAGTTATGGACAATTCATCTTTGACCTTTCTGTATCTTTGATATTCACCATCATTGGTGGGAACTTGAATGTGTCTGTTCCATGACAGATGTGTTCTTGTGGCCCTCATTATGACATTGGTGGTAAATGCTGCTTACTGCCACGCTTACGGCTGCCAACTTACCGCCGCGGATATCCGTTCACCATATTATGACACGCACACACCAATCCGACAGAATTCAGCCACACACACAAATCTACCAGCCCAAAGGTCAGTGATAAAGTGGCAGTATCAAAACCCACACCGTTACAGCAACAGAACAACGCCCACCACCCTATGATCCACGAATCACCAAAGTGGACATTCAACGGCGGTAAACCATTGGCGGTATACACCACTGCACTCACAATGGACACCCACAGACAAAACAACACCACATTGGACAATTCAAATAACACACACCTGACACCCATACACGCACCACACACCCACACCACTATAAAACACACACCCACAGTACCCACAACCCTTTACGACTACAAAGCATTGCCAACAGAGAGACACCACTGACACAACTAGAGCCACACACTACTCACACCTATACACCATTCACGCAATCCACATCACACACCCCAACACATTACCCAACACACCCTCACCAGCACACCTCACAGAACACCCATGGCACCACAAAGACACCCCCGTTTCACAGAGGACAGAGGAGGAGCTAAGGGTCATGGTGGAGGAAATCGTCAGGGTAGAGCCATAGCTATTTGGTGCACAGGTGCAGCAGATATTAATAGCCAGGAAGATTGAGCTATGGCAGAGAATCCTGGACAGTGTCAATGCCGTGAGACAGCACCCTAGAACTAGGGATGACATCAGGAAGAGGTTAAACGAACTACGGGGGAAGGTACGTTCCATTGCAGCAAGGCACCAGCTCGCTATCCATAGGATTGGCAGTGGACCCCCACAACTCACAACATGGGAGGAGCAAGTTTTGGCAATACTGCATCCTGAGGGCCTGGCCGGAGTTGGAGGAGGACTGGACTCTGGTAAGTCAACTCTCAACTACTATCACCCCCCTACCTGCATGCCAACACATACCCTCACCCCCATCAATCCACTACATCCCACACACCCCACCATCACATCTCACTCATCCCAATGTCAAGCCCTGCATTCTGAACCAATGCATGGACACCCCTCACAGCCCTGCATGGACACATCACTAAAGCATGCACACCATAGAAAACTAACAATCCCACCGTACACTAACATACACAAGTGAAAGCTGGCAGGGCAAATCCAACCATAGAGTGGAAGCCGCGGATGTACAATATGTCAAACACATAAACCATAACACATCATTTACATCCTCAGAGGTACCCCAGCCAATGTCAGCGGAGAGGAGGTGCCAGCTCTATCCAGTCCCCCAACTGAAGAGGCCCACAGTGATGACAGCAACTCTTTTCTTCAGGATCTGGATGACCTACCTGGCCCATCAGGGACCACTGGACAGCCGGTTACCCAGGCCCAGTCACACACCATCACAGAGCCTCCCCCATCAGGAAACACTACCACAGCACCCACCCAGCGTACCCACACCTCTGTCCCCAGGACACATCAATCAGCAGTGTGTCCGCCTGTACAGGGACCCCAGGCCACACCTTGCACACAAGACAATCAGGGACCTAGGGTCAGTGGCATTGGGCACACAGTTCACGGGACAGAGGCACAGGCCACCAGATACACTGGGAGGACTGCTGTGGGGTAGGGGGAGGACAGGCCCAGGGAACCGACTCTCCTGGAGGCACTCTCCGAGATCCTGGGAGCCTAACAACATTCCCAGGACACGATGGGCCAGATCCTGGACAACGTGCAGGAGAACAGGCGGCTGAAGGAGGGATAGTACCAGGGGATCAGGGAGGACTCGCAGGCCATCAACAACACTCTGATCTCCATAGCAGAGGTGCTGGCAGACATGGCCAACATTATGAGGGAGGCAGTCTCACCCCAGCGGGTCCATGCCACTATCCAGACATCTGAATAGCCTTCCACCTCCGCTGATACTAGTGGCCAGGAGGCCCGCTACATGACTCACAGGCCACCTCACCCCTCCCCCTGCAGAAGGTGAACCACCCCGCAAACATGCCATGCGATCCAGACAGAAGCCAGAGACACTTGCCAAGACCCCGCCAGAAAATGAGACTCTCCTGATTGTCACCCTTGTGTCCCACTCTGTCACCCTGTCCACCTTGAACTGCCATTGCTCCCCTTCCTATGTCCCCATGGACACTTCACCTGTGCTACAAACAGACTGGAACAATACCCTGGACTTTCCTCTATCAATACCCTATCCCATTGCACTTTCCCCCTATATGTTAGCACTTCCAAAAACACCCTTGGATCAAAATCGATTTCTAGTATGTCATGTATTTCAAATATGTATTGATTGAAACAGGTACAAACTTTGAAATTTAACTGTACATAGAATGAGCATAAATTAATGACCTCTAGCTGGCTGTAGTGAGCACACCAGAAGTATATGTCAAGTCACCAATATCTGCAAAATGAATTGCGGGAACAGTAAGTGGGCATAGAAGTGGGAAATATCAGCATGCCTTTGCCACACAGAGTATCCCAAATTCATTGAAATGTAAAGTTACACTGTCCTACCTGTGTGTCATTGGAAGTATTGACGGATCACAGAAGTTCAGTTGTACTCATCCTCATCCTCATCCTCTGCCTCCTCATCCTCACTGTCCACAGGGTCTACTGCTGGCACATGGGCATCTCCAGTCTCCTCCTCCTGCAGAAAAGGGACATGGCGTCTGAGGGCCAGGTTATGCAACATGCAGCATGCCACTGCTATCTGGCAGACCTTCTTGGATGAGTAGCACAGGGATCCACCTGTTAGATGGAGGCACTGGAACCTGGCCTTCAGGAGGCCCAAGGTCCTTTCAATTATCCTTCTGGTTCGCCCAGGTGCCTCATTATAATGTTCTTCTGTCCTTGTCCTGGCATTCCTCACAGGGGTCAGCAGCCATGATAGGCTTGGGTAACCAGAGTCATCTGTAAATATTGAGGGTCAACATTTAGCCACACACTATCCTATATGGCCCACACCATACACCAACATATACTGGGTGGGAACCAGGGCTCACCTATTAGCCACACCCTGTGCCTCTGTAGTTGGTCCATCACGTTCAGGATGCTGTGGTTCCTCAGGTCAAACGCATCATGCACCGACCCAAGATACTTAGCATTGACGTGGGAGATGTACTGGTCCGCCAAGCACACCACCTGAACATTCATTGAGTGGAAACTCTTGCGATTCCTGAACACATGTTCATTCTGTCAGGGGGAGGGGTCAAATGCAATATGTGTTCCATCAATTGCCCCAATTATGTTGGGGATATGTCCCATTGCATAAAACTGGGCCTTCACTGTCGCCAAATCCTCAACCTGGGGTAAAACAATGTAGCTGCACTACACTCTTGTCAGCACATTTGAGAACATTGGCTGTGACATTCCTGCTGCCAAGCCCACTGTCTCTTGGAAAGAACCAGTTGCCAGAAAATGGCGTACTGATAGCACTTGCACAAGAGGAGGGATCCCACTGGGGTGACGGATAGCAGATATCAGGTCAGGCTCCAATTGGGAACACAGCTCTGTGATTGTGGCCCTGTCAAGTCTATAGGTGAGGATAATGTGCCTGTCCTCCAGTGTTGCCAAGTCCACCACGGGTCTGTACACAGGGGTATGTCTCCATCTCCTATTCATCCGCAGCATTAGGAATCTAAGGGACACAAGTATGAGGTACAGGTCACAACCTGAACAATGGAGCTACAACAGTGGTTTGCATTCTGTAAACATGTAATGGGTCAGTGTGACGCAGCATTATTCCAGAGGCCTGCCCCCGTCCCCGAAATGGCATCCGGCTGTCCTGCGTGGACGGACAGGTGGAAGTGGGGTAGTTCCGCTGACATTGTGCGCCATTGCGGGAGGCGGTCGGGAACCGCCGTGCAACTCCTCATTGGTTCGCATTGGGCCCTTTGGGGTACAGTGGCCAATGGTGATCTACGCCGGCGGTGACGGTATGTACCGCCACGACGTGACTGCCATTTTCTATCATATTCCACACTTGCTACCTGACCTTCCATAGGAGAGGACCTACACTGCAATGTCTGCTGTGACCTGTGTCTGGAACCTACCATGGCCCGTGTGACCGGGGAAAGGGCCCCAGCCTTCACGTCGGAGTAGTTGGAGAGACTGGTGGATTGGGTCCTACCCCAGTAGGGACTGTTGTATAGGCCTCCAGACCAACAGGTGAGTACACTGTGAGCACGATGCATGTGGGAAGGATGCATGGAGTGGTGTGTGTGAAGACCTCGTGTATGGGGGTGGGTGGATGTCCTCTTGGCGGTGTACAGGTTGTGTGCTGGCCGATGTGTGTGCCAATGGTGATGGAAACAGGTATGGTGGGCCATATTTGTAACAGGCTGGACTTGTTGTCTAATGGTATTTCCCTGTGTGTATTGCCTCTGCAGGTCAGTGCCTATCAAAAGAAGGGTATATGGCGTGCCATCGCCAAGGAGGTGCGGACCCTGGAGGTCTATGGCAGACAGAGCACCCGTTGTTGCAAACAGTGGGAGGACCTGAGATGCTGGGTATGGAAGACGGCGGTGGCCCAGCTGGGGATAGCCTCCCAATGAGGAAGGGGTGCTCGTTGAACCCTGACCCCCCCCCCCGGTGGCCTGCATACTGGCAGTGGCCTATCCTGAGCTGGATGGGCGCTTGAGGGCATCCCACAGCCACAAGGGGGTGAGTACAGTGCCCATCATTACAACTTACGCATCGTAGGGTGGTATCTGGGTGGTGGATGTGTGTCAGTGGGTGCCCGTAGGCCAGGCCTGACATTTCAGCATAGGTCCCCTGGTGGCTAGGGTTCTGAAGGGGTAATCCTGCTACCTAGCTCGTAGGCTTACACTACTGGTCAGGGCTGCGTGGGTCCCAGGTGTGCTGCATTTGCTGGTGTGTGCCCCTTCCCATGCCTTGGTGGCTAGCAATGTCCTGTGGCTAACTATGTGGTAGTGCAATGTATAGTGCGTAGGCCTGTTCCCTGTGTGTGAGGGTGTACGCCAATGGTGGTGTTGGTGCAGCCACTGACCCAGTGCATCCTTTGTCTCTCTCCCCTCCTTTATTGTTTTGTCATCCTGTCCTTCTGTGCATTAGCATCATCTGGCGGAGGAGCAGAGGCACTGGCGATGGAGGGAGCTGCATCCCACAGGACCCAGGAGGCAGAGTCCACTGACGCTGAGGGCACCAGTGGGACGGAGGGCGAGGGGAGCACCACGGCGGAGACTGGAGGGGAAACTTCAGACACAGATACCTCCTCCGATGGAAGCTCCCTGGTGGTGGCGGACACTTCTGTGACCACCCCAGCTACAGGTACAGACGCCACCCACTGTACCAGCACCGCCCTCCCAGCAGCCCCTCATCGAGTTGCCCATGCCCGCTTACCCAGGAGGGTGGGCATCTCCTTCGCCCCAGGCACCTCAGGCGCTACCCCAGTTAGCCCTGCTGCCCTGAGTGAGGAGGGTATTGACCTCCTGAAATCCATCTGTGTAGGGCAGTCAACCATTGTTAATGCCATCCAGGGGCTGGCAGCCCAGATACAACAATCTAATGCATTCCTGGAAAGCATTCACACTGGATTGGCGGCCCAACAGAGATCAATTCAGGCTGTGGCCTCCTCTCTGATGGCAGCCATTGTCCCTGTTTCTACCATCCCCCCTCCATCTTCCACTGCCCAGTCCCATTCACCTCCACCCCAACCCATCCCAAGCACACATATAGGCGAGGATGCACACAAGACAACACCCAAGAGTGTCGCAGGCAAACACAAGCACCACACTTCATCCCACAGGCACTCACACAAACACCATCCAGTTGCAGACACAACAACATCCACTATTTCCTCTTCCTCCTCCACCTCCCACCTAGTTACGTCAACCTGCATGCACTACATCATCATCCACTACCAGCATCATCCACACCCCAAGCAGAACACACACCTCACTGGCAGACACCACCACAACATCCATGCACACGTCCCCTGTGTCCTCTCCCACAGTGTCTGTACCCCCTCCTAAAGTACACAAATGCAAGCACTCAGACACCCAACAGCCATCCACCTCACAACAGCATACAGCTCAGGCACCTGCATCCAAATCCAGCAGACAGACACCATCCAACAACCACTCCCTCTTTCTTCACTCCCATTCTTTCTCCCTCTTCCAGCCCCAATGTCCCTAAAAAACTGTTCCTATCCAACATTGACCTAATTCCTACCCCTTCCCCTGTCCTGCACGTATGGCCAGGGTAGCACGAACCCAGCCAAGCACCTCAGCCACACAATCCACGGCCCATTTCCATTTGCAACCACTCGTGGTGGAAAGGAATCCAGGCAACATTTACTGAAAGGGAAGGAGCCTGCACCAGCCATCCTAAAGGGGAAGGAGCCTGCACCAGCAGGCAAGAAGGGCAAGGAAGCCTGCAGCTGCCACCCGAAAGGCCAAGAAGCCTGCACCTGCCACCCGAAAAGCCAAGGAGCAGGCAGAAAGACCAAGGAGCCTGCACCAGCAGGCAAGAAGGCCAAGGAGCCTGGGCCAGCAGCTGTGATGGAGCCCCCACTACCAAATATGGTTGTGCATCCATCCACGTGTGCAGGGGATGTGCAGGCGCCTCCCCCACCAGCAGCACCACCACAGTGCATCCATCTGAGGGTGCAGGGGATGTGCAGGAGACTCTCCCCACCAGCAGCACCACCACAGTGCCTCCATCCGAGGATTCAGGGGATGTGCAGGAGCCTCCCCCCACCAGCAGCACCACCACAGGTCATCCATCCGAGGGTACAGGGGATGTGCCGGAGCCTCCGACCACCACCAACACAGTGCAGCCATTACTGCCGGCGGATTAAATGTAATCCTGCGTCCATGGGCCGCTGTGCGGCCTATCACCACCAGAACCAGTGGGCAAGACACCCACTCCAGAGACTGTGGCCTATCACTCCCCAGGACCAAGCACGGGCATGTTGCCCCCTCCAGAACCAGTGGGCAAGTCACCCCCACCAGAGACTGTGGCCTATCACTCCCTAGGACCAAGCACAGGGCATGCTGCCCCCTCCAGAACCAGTGGGCAAGACAACCACCTGAGAGACTGTGGCCTATCACTCCCCAGGACCAAGCATGGGCATGTTGCCCCCTGCCGAACCAGTGGGCAAGACACCCGCCTGAGAGACTGTGGTCTTGCACTCCCAAGGACCAAGCACAGGCATGTTTCCCCCTCCAGAACCAGTGGGCAAGTCACCCACTCCAGAGACTGTGGCCTTGCACTCCCCAGGACCAAGCACGGGCATGTTGCCCCCTCCAGAACCAGTGGTCCTGTTTCAGCTTCTGGCTGAGGTGCCCCCCTAACCCCCTAAGATGCCTGCCCATTTACCAACTGATGTCCCTGCAGTGTTCTCTCCGTGTTGATGCAGGTGACAAGTAGGGCCTTGGACTTTGGCCTGTGGCCATGTGGCCCACGCAAAATGAGGACTGGGCTGTGTCCCTTGTTCTGTACATTTGTATATATCTGTTACATTGCCTAAATTATTATTTATACTGTGTTGATCTTATTACATTCACTTTGGTAAATTATTTTTGTCCTTGCATTATTCAGCCGATTTAGGTGGTTTAAGTTGTTTTCTTGCGCAGCTGGTTGTGTGTATGGTGTGTGTGGGGGGTATGTATGGTGCGTGTGTGTGTCTCTGTCGTTTTCCTCCCGCCTCCCATGTGTGCTAGGCAGCTGTACTCACCGTCGTCGTCTTCGCTGGCGTTGGCGTTCGTGGTGAAGCAGAACGTAGAATAGCATCAGAAAAACATGCAGTTCGGGTTCCATGGCAGCGTGGTTCTTCCTGTGTCTCCAAAGGTGAGCCCTTTCACTTCTGAGGTCTGCTTTCGCCAGGCTTTTGATGTCGTTGGCACCGCCCTGGAAAAGGTAGGGGAATGTCTGGTCATAATATGGTGGGCAGAACTTTGACTTCCGCCTGGATGTAGGCGGCTACCAGCGTGGTTTCTGTTTCCGCCCTGGCGGTCGCTGTGGTACATTGGCTGTCTTTCAGAGATCTTTCCGCCATGGTCATAATTTGTTGGCGGTATTACTGCCACTTTATCACCGACCGCTAGGGTCCTAATGAGGGCTTATGTCTTTTAACTTCAGCAGGTCACTATCATGGCTCATGGCAGTGATAATCTGGGCTAACAAGATGGCAGCTGGTGTATTTGATTTTACGATGAACTTAATGTAGACTTCAGCCATCTTGTATGGAGTACCATGACACTGTGTAGGCTTTCTGGAAAAGTAGTCAGCAGGATTGTGATCCTTTCCTGGATGATGCACAATTGCATAATCATATTCCTACAATCATAGTCCCCATCATTCAATGAGAGAAGACAACTTGGCTTGTAGATTGCCAAAGATGGTCAGTGAAGCTTGATGAACAGTTATCAGCATAAAAGGCTTTCTGTACAGGAATGCATGGAAAAGTCACACACCCATACCATAGCTAAACTTTATTTCCAAGGCTGTGAGTAAGCACTTTCTGTTTGGGACAAACTCCCAGTAGCATAGGCCACAATATGGCTTCAAGCATTTGAGTATCCACTGTGCAGTGCAAGGACAGTGCCTAACCTGAGTGGGCTAGCATCAACAACAACCTCTGTATGAAGTTTAAGACTGAAGTATGCCATTTCAGTAGCATCTTCAATGGCATGATTCTCTTGAAACTTCTCTCACATTTATATGACCATTGAAATGAAACATTTTTCTTCATCAACTCTTGTAATGGAGCACTAACAATGGCAAAGTCTTGTTTATACCTTGAACAATAACTGGCCACGCCAAGAAAGGAACATACCATAGAAACATCTTGTGGGGGATCAGTATTTGACAGAGCTTGTTCTTTTGCAGGATCGAGTATTATACCCCCATCAGAAAAGATATGGCTTAAGAATTTTAGTTTTGTATTTTTTAACTCACACTTGTCTGATTCAAAGTCAAATCTGCATCATTCAGTAAACGACATTCATGTGTGAGAAGCTCCTTCTGTGTAGCTCTGAAAAATAATATGTCATCGCTATAATTGAACGCATTCACAACAGGCTGTATAACATGTTGAAAAAAAAGCCCTACAGCCGATGACACACCAACCTCAAGTCTTTTGTATCAAAACAGACCAACATGTGTAGAAAAGGTTATCATGTACCTGAAATTTTCTTCCAGTTCCAACTGATAATAACCTTTATTTAAATCAAGATGAGAGAAGACCATTGCACCATTTAATTGCTTTATCATGTCAGCTGTGTGTGGACCTGGATGTCATTCTTGTTCAATTGCCTTGTTTGCCTGACGTAGGTCAAGGCAAATGCATACAGCTCCTTCCCTGTCCTTTTTGGGCACTACCACTATGGGAGAAACCCATGGCGCTGGACCAGTCTCAATAATGTCATGTTTAAGTAATGATTTAAGTTCTTTTTCACCAGCTTCTTGTAAATGAAAAGCAATTTGCAACAGGACGGACATTGTAATTAATATGCAGTTTTACTTTCATAGTATTAAGCTTTCCTAAACCATAAAACCACGAAACAATGAAGGGAATTTACCTACTATTTCCTGATGAGCATTCTTGTTGAAATTCATAGAAATCAGTAACATATTAGCGGCTGTGTTGAAACCGAGTAGGCAGGCACTTGATGCAGCACATTGAAGCACATGCATAGGTGCTTGTACCTTTGTTTTCCTATGTTTCACTGTTGCTACAAATGAATCTTGACTTTTTATGTGGGTAGATGCAGCCCATGTATATACTTTGGCTTTCGATGGCAAAAGCTGTGGTAGTGGGTTAATTCATTGTATTTCTATTTAGGCATTATGTTTATCTATGCACCACTGTTGAAAATAAACCATTTATTTTTAATGTAATTTTTGGACAGTGTTTGAATGATTTTGTTGCTTTGGCATGTCGACTTTTCTTTGACTGACATTTTTCTTCACAGGCAGCCAGTCCAAAATGCGCATGTTTCTCTGTGGTAAACATCGTCATAGCACAATCCCTTTCTTCACTTTCACTTGATTGTGAGGCAGAAGAACTGTTTGATGATGATTGAGATGACAATAGACATTATTTATTGTCAATTTGCCGCAACTGATGTCGCCGCCTCGGCTTTTGGGTGTGCGTTGAGTGTGCTTAAGGATCATTCTGATGGCCATTTTGTTTTTGCGCTGTGACACACTTATTTTTTCCTTCGCTTTACACACCGTCACAAAATGATTCTCTTTTCCACAGCCTTTACATAGCTGTCCAATGGTGAAGCATTTACCTTCATGTGGAAACGAGAATCCACATCTAGAACATAACTTCTTTTTATGTGTAGACATCACTTTGTGTCCCTCAGTCTTTTGCTTTGGCTTACTTTTCACACTCATGACTGATTTGCTCTGGGCACCTCCAGACTCCATGTCAGCAACTTTTCTTTCAGCACCCTCTTCAGCTCTGGCAGCCATTAACACTTGCTCCAGACTAAGAGTTTCTCTCAGCATTCGTCGCCTGAATGAATCTGACAAGCTTCCATCAATAACTATAAAACACATAGCTTCTTCATCATTAAATTCATTAAACATGCAGTTTCACCAACTCTGTTGTTGACTGAAAATGTATCTTTAGTAATCGACATTTGGTACTTGGTTGAACTTGAGATTCAACGCTTCTTCAATCTAACGGTATGTGACTTCTTCATCAGTTCTCAGCATTTTCTCTATGTCTTCTTTCACACCATCACCAGCAAGATTTTTGAGGTACTTGATAATCTTTCTGTTAGTCTTTTCAAGTGCACAATGAAATCATCAAATATTTTTATCTAAGCAGTCCATCTATCGCCAATATTTTGTTTTTTGGCAGTATTAAAAGGTGATGGTGGTTTCAGGAAGGCAGTAGCATTGTAACTGTTAACATCTGCTGCGACGGGAGCTCCCTCTGGCTCTCCTTGCTGGAAATCAGGATTTGTTCCATTCATGCCCCTACCCTGACCCTGCTATGAGCCGGCCTTGGGGTCGTCTTTGATGGGCTTCATCAGCAGAATGGCATTATGCCAAACATCTTGTTATTGCAGGTGTGGACAGCTCTGGAAACACAACCCCACGCTCTTCTCTTGGAGCCACCTCAGCAGCAGTATGATGACTCTGTTTAATTAGTTTAGGTGAGGGATCATGTTTTCAGTCTCTCTTTTCACACCTGGTTGATCTCTGCTTTGCAGCACTTCTGGTCACAGTGTTATTTGGCAAGTTATGATTATCTTTGACTGCTTTATAAACCTGGTTGTATCCGTCTTTAGCATTAATACTCCAGACAATGTATAATTGTATCTTGCGTGATAGCACAGTACCTTTCTGTATTAACTCGTTCTTAATTTCTTAACCAATGAAGGGTAGACTTTTCAGTAAAGCTTTCTTATCTTCAAATGCTTTACATCAGCTTGAGTTGCACTTTGACTCCACATGCACTTACCGTCGGTTTGACACTTTGACCAAAACACACGTGGCACCCACAAGCAGTTTGCTTGGACCATTGGCAAACTCTCTGGAAGAGCTCAATCGTTCTTTGGGATATTTATCCCCTATCTCTTCTCTATTTGTAGAGACATCCCAAGTGTGGGTACCCACCAATGACTACGCCACGCACGGAGCTGAATATTACATGTCTTTATTCTTCTGTCTGTACCTGTGAACTCAACATTATAAACCAAGCTTTTATTACATTCCACTCTGACAATTACTAAAGGAAGTTGGCTCTCTATATAGTGCATTAAAATGAAGTACACTGTGCAGAGAGTCCAGCAGATCTCCAATTGGTAAAGCAGAGGCAATAGTAGATAGGACTAATGCTGTATTTGTAGTAGCGTGGCAAGCAGTTAGGCTTATCAGAGGATAGTGGTAAGCATCTGTTGTACTCACAAAGGCAATAAATAAGACACACACTCAAAGAATAAATCTGAGACCAATTTAGAAAAATAACAATTCTTTTGATATATGCTTCAAACCCAAGAAGTTCTTAATCAGGTAAGTAGACTTTCATGCATAAATACTTTGCAGTTTCAAAAGTCAGCACTTAGTGCAATTTTTCAGTTCAGCAATGTTAACCTATGGGAAGAAAACAGGAATGCAGTTTTGTAGGTAAGTACATGACTTCCAAATCCAGACTTCGGGGTTTCAGGTCAGTAGCAAAAGTGCACCCACAGCGGTACAGGAGTGGCCTGGTGCAGAGGTCAAATTTGGGGTTGGGTGCCCAATGTCAATCAGTGGAGACTGGGGGCGAATGAAGATGCGCTCCTCACGGGTAAGTAAAGCGGTGTCATGGGTCAATCTCCTGGGGTTGAGGTAAGCACGGGGGGCACAAGGCAGCATTAAGCTTACACCCTCAGCGGCACAGGGGCGGCCGGGTGCAAAGTGCCCAATGTAAATCAATGGGGGAGACCAGTTTTGGAGAAAGGCTTCAGGCTTGGGCCAGGAGGCCGAATGAAGAAAACCCACAGCTGCCCAGGTAAGTTCTAGTGCTAGGGGACATAGGGACACCATCAGTCCAGCTCCCCAAAGCCTAGGCGCTTTAGATGCAGGTGTGTCCTTTGGCATTGGGAACAGCTTACCAGGCAGGTCACTGTCAGGGGGAGTCTTCACTTTGAGGCTGCAGACCTTGAGGTAGAGTGCAGCAGAGGTCAGCCCAGGGTGAACTCAGGTTCTGGATCGCTAGGGAACTTTCACAGGATCGGTGGGCCACTTGGACTCGAGCCATGGGTGTCGGTGCAGAGGTGGGTCTGAAGGCGGTGTTGCGGTTCTTCAGGGTAGAGTTCTTTGTCTGTTAAAGTTGTTTTGTTTTTGAACAGGTCCGCTGTACTCAGGGGATCTTGATCTTTGTCGAAGGCAGGCAGTGCTTCCAAAGCATTGGAGGTAGCTGGGCTCCAGGACTGGTCATCTTTAGGCACAGGATTATCAAGGGCTGCAGACAGGCAGGTAGATCTGGGGCCAAGTCAGTTGGTGTCTGCAGTCTCCACTGCTGGTGCAACTCTTAGGTCATCAGTAATCTGATTATAGGGTTCATGGGTGTCTCTGAGAGGCTCAATTTAGGGGCATTACAGGGTGTGCCAGGCGGTAGTTAATGGGCTGATCACCTTCAGGGTGACTACACCCTTTTTATGACCACTTCCTCTGAGAAGCTAAACCCAACTTCAGCACTAGACATCACTACAGCCTCAAGATCATTAAGCAAGATCATCAGCACCAGTCCAGTGGTACAACTAAACCTCCTACTAGGACCGGGAGCAATGTAATCCCAATACGGACTTTGATGCTCCCCTACTGGAGCTGTCACTGCAGTCAATTTTATCTAGTTAATAGCAGATGATATACATTCTGGTAAGAATGACAGACAAGGTTTGTAGTTTCAAAATTGTATATAATAGTTTATAGGCAGGTTACAGAGCATGTACCATAAGTACAATTAGCTGGAACAGGGCTAAATAAATCATAAAAATGTTACTTGACCTGCAGGTCGAGTAACTTAAATAATCTAATCGAACCAACTCTAACGTACTTGACCCGTAAACTGTCTCAAATTGTGTGACCCTAGGCAAATAGTTTACATAGTCGCCTTTTTCTTAATTCTCACATATGATTGCACCTTCAAATATGTGAGCTCAGCATTTCTGCAGTACAAAGAAGCTTCTTTTGTTTGATTAAGTAGACTAAAGTTTGCTGCATGCATCACAAGAATCTAGCCCACATACCCATAAGGTCTAGCCCACTTAACTTAGGACTTCTTTTAGTTTACTAAAAACATTGCCATCAGGGCAGGAGTGTTTCTATGTTTGTTTTAACACTCAATTTAAATAAATATATTACTAAACCATGATATGGTAACATATTGTCATCTGCACGCAGTAACTTTCCAAGAAATGTCAAAAAGAATCTCCATTAACTTGCAGCTTTATTGATAAAACTGTATAGTGTATTAACAATCTGTGAAAATTAGGTTTCAGAAAACATAACCTTTGCACACCAACACGTAAAGTATTCTGATTTGTTATCATCCTATTAAAATATGTTTTCATCACACAGAAATATAAAAAGGGCTTTCACAACTACTGAAATATATTTTGAAATGTTTACACATTTGGATTAGTCATTTAAATGTTGTGTGTTAGGAAAAACCTGACACCCTATATCCTTTTACTTTATATTCTAAGCAGCAGGTCACACAATTCACCTTACAAAGTCCTGGAAATCTGCAGTCAGAAGGAACACAGAGCAAATGGGACATAATAACAAGATTTTAAGGCATCTTTTATTGCCCCTCCACTTTTCAACTAAATAGAACACCTGTTCAGTGTCAACTCATCAAAAGGGACATTAAGGGGGTTATTCCAACTTTGGAGGAAGTGGTAATCCGTCCCAAAAGTGACGGTAAAGTGACGGATATACCACCAGCCGTATTACAAGTCCATTATATCCTATGGAACTCGTAATACGGCTGGTGGTAAATCCGTCACATTTGGGACGGATTACCACCTCCTCCAAAGTTGGAATAACCCCCTAAGTATTAAAAATAGCTCGACCTGTTCAAATAACACTCGCCAATGCGAGTGGATTTTTCGAGCCATGTGTAAGGCATATGACCATAAGTACACAGAACTTCAGTGCAGATCTAAGCAAACTGTGGCATAGATTTGCCCCCTAACAGTGGGGAAAGGGATCTCCTGTACATAGAAATCTACACATCTTTTTATAGGACCTCTAACAAAGACATTCATACATTCTACATGAGTACAGAGTTCTCAGGATATGCACCAATAGAGAACAAGCAAGAAGAAACATTTCTCTATAGACTACATTCAGAGTTTCTTTCATGGTAGTAATCCGTTTGGTTTTCGTGCATTGTTACAGTTTATTCTATAATTCTAATTGATATACTGTATAAAGGTAACCTGAGACAGATGAAATATCCTTGGTTGGGTACAGTGAGAGAAAGTCTCTTAGAACACTTTCAGGTTACTCGTGTGTTTCACATAGTTCTTTATTTTGAACAAGATGTCAGGAATAGTCATCATGTGATATAGGATGATGTTGGTGCAAGATGGAGGACAGTGTAAACACAGCTTAACATACCGTAGGCTCACTTAACAATGCATTCATTATGCAAATGAAAAGCAACTTCCACAAACTCCCTCTGATTATTTCAAATCATCACTTCAGTTCTCTGTAACAGAACATCATTCATTTATTTTGGGGTCTTCTTGTTGGATTTGCCCAAGTCCTTCAACCTTTAAATCAAGTCTTTTCCTCTAGTTTCTGACAGCTTCTTATACCTACAATCCATTCCAGTTTGTGATGACATTCCTTTGAAAAGTTTCAGGAAGACAAGCATGCATGCAATACAAAGCAATATAAGCAGAATAGGGGTTCGGAGCACCTTCCGGATTCTTCCATTTACACAACTAACCATTCATTTATCTTGGTAAATCCTTTTCCACTGGATCCAAACACAAATCCTAATCCTTCCCAGGCACCTGATTCATCCAGCACTGTTAATTCATGCATTATATTTGTGATGTTAATAATGTATCTGTCAACCTGAATATTTACACATGGGATATACGCACAGCATTCCCAACTATAAATTAATTTGCAAACTACGCCCTCCTTTACGAGGAGCAAGTCCAAAGCAACGCAAATTTAGCATATTCATAGCTCTCATTACAAACATCTCCCTATTTACTACTGCCAAATCACCTGCTGTGTTAGTGGCAAGCCAGTCAACGAATATGGATACTTTAATAATCTTTACATCATTCTATGCTATTTCTATGGGTGGAAAGAGCCCTCCAAAGATTTCAGTAAGGATCTGCTTAAATCTGCATTTGCCTCTCCTTATACATTGTTCAAAAGGAAAGTCTAACTTGTTAGTATGATATGTCTTTGGAAAACGAAGGCTGCATAACAACTATGGTGGTCATTACAACCCTGGCGGTCGGTGTTAAAGCGGCGGTAAAACCACAAACAGGCCGGTGGAAAAAAAATTGAATCATGACCGTGGCGGAAACTGCCAACAAAGACAGACACTTTAACACTCAAACCGCCACGGCGGTACAAAAAAACAGCTTGGCGGTCACCGCCAACAGACAGGCGGAGGACAATGTACCGCCCACAGTATCACAACCTACTAATCCGCCACCTTTTCCGGTGCGGATTCACCATGGACAAAAACACAGCGGAAACAGGACTTCGAAGGGAAAACGCTCACCTCTACACACCCCACTATGAATCCGGACGCCATGGAACCCGAGCTCCAGATCCTGCCAGCCCTTATCTTCTTGCTCCTCTACCAGGAGCACGAACGCCGTCGGCGAAGACAACGGTGAGTACTGCACCTACGACACAGGGGCGGGGAGAGGGAAAAAACAGGGACAAACACACGCAATATGCAACACCCCCACCCCCACCCTCACCCACGACAACACACACACTAATACAGCATGATACATTACAGTTACACCCCGCAACCCCCCCGGAAGAATGCAAAGACCAAAGAAAATGAGTGTAACCATTGTAATATATTAAAATTCAGTACGCAAAAATATATATATATACACTATAAACAAAATGTACACCAAGAATAGTAGTCCAGGTAGTGCTCCATTGAAATCCGTGGAACACTGGGCCCACACGGTATGGGCGAGGCCCACACTCAATCCCCGAACATGACGGAGAGAACACTGCAGGGGCATCAGATAGCTATAAAACAGGCACCTCAGGGGGAAGGGAAAGGGGGGGCACCTCAGCCGGTTGAGTGCACGACGCCAAATCCACGAGGGGGCCACATGCCCACTGTTTCATCCTGGGGAGTGCAAAGCCACAGTCTCTCAAGTCTCTACAGTGGGTGGTTTGCCCACTTTTCCATCCTGGGGAGTGCAAAGCCACAGTCTCTCAAATCTCTACAGTGGGTGGTTTGCCCACTGTTCCATCCTGGGGAGTGCAAAGCCAGTCTCTCAAGTCTCTACAGTGGGTGGCTTGCCCACTGTTCAATCCTGGGGAGTGCAAAGCCACAGTCTCTCAAGTCTCTACATGGGGTGGTTTGCCCACTGTTCCATCCTGGGGAGTGCAAAGTCACAGTCTCTCAAGTGGATGCCTTTCTCCACTGGTTCTGGAGGGGGCTTTGTGCCCAGAGTGCTTCATCCTACCAAAGACAGAGGTAGTGGATGTGATACTCCACTGGTTCTGGAGGGGGCTTTGTGCCCAGAGTGCTTCATCCTGCCAAGGACAGAGGTAGTGGATGTGATACTCCACTGGTTCTGGAGGGGGCTTGGTGCCCAGAGTGCTTCATCCTGCTTGTGACGGACTCAGTAGTGTCAGTGCCCTTGGCGCTCATGGGCCAGCGGTGCTTGTGCAGCGGTGCCCTGTTCATCGGTGCTTGTGGCGGCGGTGCCCTGTTCATCAGTGCTTGTGGCGGCGGTGCCCTGTTAGGCGGTGCTTGTGGCGGCGGTGTCCTGTTCAGAGGTGCTTGTCGCGGCGGGGTCCTTTGCAGTGACTCAGCTGCTGGCGGTCCTGTCTGGCCCAGCGGGGCTGGTGCTGGCGGTCCGTCATGGCCCAGCAGGGCTGGTGCTGGCGGTCCTTCATGACCCAGCGGGGCTGATGCTGGCGGTCCTTCATGGCCCAGCGGGGCTGGTGGTCCTTCATGGCCCAGCGGGGCTGGTGCTGCCGGTCCTTCATGGCCCAGCGGGGCTGGTGCTTGCGGTCCTTCATGGCTCAGCGGGCTGGTGCTGGCAGTCCTGTCTGGCCTAGCGGGGCTGGTGCTGGCGGTCCTTCATGGCCCAGCAGGGCTGGTGCTGGCGGTGGCCTCCTGGGCAGCTGGGCTGGTGGCGTTGGCCTCCTGGGCAGCAGGGCTGGTGGCGGTGGCCTCCTGGGCAGCGGGGATGATGGCGGTGGCCTCCTGGGCAGCAGGGCTGGTGGCGGTGGCCTCCTGGGGAGCAGGGCTGGTAGCAGTAGCCTCCTGGGCAGCAGGGCTGGTGGCGGTGGCCTACTGGGCAGCAGGGCTGGTGGCGGTCGCCTCCTGGGCAGCGGGGATAATGGTGGTCACCTCCTGGGCAGCTGGGCTGGTGCTGGCGGTGGCCTCCTGGGCCGCGGGGATAATGGCGGTCTTCTCCGCCGTGCTGCTCTTCCCAGACTTGCTGACTTTCTTGTGGCCCTTCCCCACCTTGGAAGGTGTCACAGCTGACTCCACACTCCCACCTGTACCCCTGGGAGCGACTTTGGTGGCTGGAGTCTTCCCCCTCTCCCGCTAGGCACTGGGCAACTTTTGATGCTTGACAGGTGGGGGACTGTCCGTGCTGTGCCTTTGTGCCACACTGGCTGCCCTGGTGGCCGTGCACTTCAGATTCCGGTGACTACAAGCACCACTGGTCCCGGAGATGTTGTGGCTGAGGTGCTAGGTTGAAACCTGGAGAGTCTGGCCCTAGGAGACAGACGGGGTGGGGGAGGTGAGGGAAAGAGGTCAAGGTTGGACAGGAAAAGTTTCTTGGGAACACTGGGACGGGTAGCTGGAGGGGGTTTGGGAGTGGAGGAAGAGGTTGTGGTTGTAGGAGGTGTTCGTTTGGTGACTTTGGGTGAAGGTGCATGTGCTGGAGGCTGTCTTGAGGTGGATGGCTGTTGGGTGGGTGTGTGCCTGCATTTGTGTATCTTGGGAGGTGGCGTCACAGACACTGGAAGAGGACACAGGGGACATGTGAATGGCAGTGGGGGTGGTGACTGCACGTGATCGGGGTGTGGTGGTGGGTGTGCTGGTGATGGAAGTAGTGGCTGTAGATATAGTGCATGCAGGTGTGAGTGTAGACGAGACTGAGAGGGAGGGGGAGACGAGGAGGAGGGGGACACAGTGGAGGCAGTGGATGTTGGTGTGTCTGCATGTGTGTGATGCTTGCATGAGTGCCTGTGGGATGTGTGGTGCTTATGTTTGCCAGAGCTTCCCTTGTGTGTTGACGTGTGTGCATGCTGGTCTGAAGGTGTGCTTGGGATAGGCTGAGGTACAGGGGATTGGGTTTGGGTGGGGGAAGTTGGAGGGGGAGGCTAGAGACAGGGACAATGGCTGCCATCAGTGCTGAGGCCAGAGTCTGAAAAGCTCGCTGAAGGGCCGCCTGACCAGAATGAATGCCCTCCAGGAATGCATTTGTTTGTTGCAACAGCCTTTCTACACCTTGGATGGCATTCAAAATGATAGACTGCCCAACAGTGAGGGACCTGAGGAGGTCAATGGCCTCCTCACTGAGGGCAGCAGGGGTGACTGGGGCGAAGGTGATGCCCACCCTCCTGGGTGAGCGGACACGGGGCAAAGGCTGAGGGGCTGCTGGGAGGGCGGTGCTGGTGGGGGGGTGGTGGCTGTACCTGTAGATGCGGGGGCACAGATGTTGCCGCCACCACAAGGGAGCTCCCATCAGAGGATGAGTCCGTGTCACTGGTGTCAGCTCCTGTCCCTGACGTGGAGCTCCCCTCGCCCTCCATCCCACTGCTGAACTCCGAGTCCGTAGTGTCGCCCTCCAGGGCCATGTGGGATGCAGCTCCCTCCTGCTCCGGGGCCACTGCTCCTCCGCCTGATGATGCTAATGCACACAAGAACAGGGAGACCGCAAAACGGGGGGCGACGACAGAAGAAAGACATGTTGAGTGCATGCATTACCGCTACCGTTGGCAGACACGACAGACACAGAAGCCCCCTGCACTACGCCTCGCACTTGGGCTCCACTGTTCATTCCCTGGGACATGGCCTACAAGGCTATGGGCGACATCTGCACACATAGATGACACGGGAGCCTGACTAGGTGTACTTGGCACTGTATACAGGTGGGGTGGGGTGCCACAGGGTCTGCCAGAACAAGGGGACCTAACTAGCACACTCGCCCTGGCCTAGGGAAACCCACAGCCCACCTCCTCCACCCAGACACCTCCACTGAGCGCAAAATCAGCAGAATGAGAGTGTACTCCCCCCCTTGTGGCTGCTGTGATGCCCTCAAGCGCCCATCCAACTCCGGGTACGCCACCGCCAGGATCATGAACATCAGGGGGGTCATGGTGCGACGGACACCCCTCCCATGTTGGGAGGCCATCCCCAGCTGGGCCTCCGCCGTCTTCTTGCTCCAGCGGCGAATGTCCTCCCATCTCTTACGGCAGTGGGTGCTCCGTCTGTGGTAGACCCCCAGGGTCCGGACGTCCTTGGCGATGGCACGCCAAATATCTTTTTTCTGGTGGGCGCTGACCTACATGAATTGTACAGGGGGAAAAGAAAAGTTATTACCAAATGCACCGTCACAGTCATTGGCCCCTATCCCTACCCTTGCCATGATGCACATGCACTCACCGTCGTTTCATGCACGCCTCAATCTCCCCCCCCATCTTTCATCCATCCCACTACACACAGGCATAGCCCATACAGCATGCTCCCAGTGTACTTACTTGTTTGTCTGGAGGACCGTAGAGTAGTGTGTACTGGGGGAGGACCCCATCCACGAGTTTCTCCAACTCCTCCGATGTGAAGGCAGGGGCCCTTTCCCCAGACGCACGAGCCATTGTCTCTTCCAGACCGAGGTCACAGCAGCACTTGCAGTGTAGGTCCTTTCCTGTCGAAGATCAGGTATCGAGTGATTGAAGTGATAGAAAATGGCGGTCACGTCCGCGGCGGTGCGTACCGTCACCCCGGCGTACATCGTCATTGGCTCCTGAGACCCATAGGGTCCAATGTTAACCAATGCAGAATTGCACCGCGGTCTTCGCCCGCCTACCGCGACGGTGTACAACGCCAGCGCAGTTACCTCACATCCCATTGTCCCACTTTACAGGTCAGGCAGCCGCCATTTCAGGGGCCCACATGGCTTAATTTTTCACTGCGTCACAAATACCTAGGCCTTGCCTCAACACTCATACAGGCCAAATTTAGGATCATGATTTGTGTTCTGTATAAGCTGTGGGTAGGTACCTCTGAGTTGGTTGACTCTGTGCTCGCTGTTGTCCTTGAGGAGATGGCGGCATCCTCCGGTGTACAGACCGCTGGTGGACCTGTCGACAATGGAGGAAGGACATGGGATCATCACCTACAGGCTTGATCGTGCCACAATCCTGGAACTGTGTGCCCAGCTGGAGCCAGTCCTGATGTCAGCTATCCGCCATCCCACAGGAATCCCCCCTCAAGTGCAGGTGCTGTCAGTACTCCATTTCCTAGCAAGTGGGTCTTTTCAAACTACAGTGGCCATAGCATCAGGGATGTCCTAGCCTATGTTTTCCAACGTGTTGTCCAGAGTGTTGTCTGCCCTGCTGAAACACATGCAGAGCTACATCGTTTTCCCCCAGGTGGAGGATTTGCCTACAGTGAAAGGT
Source organism: Pleurodeles waltl (assembly GCF_031143425.1). Taxonomy (NCBI): domain Eukaryota; kingdom Metazoa; phylum Chordata; class Amphibia; order Caudata; family Salamandridae; genus Pleurodeles; species Pleurodeles waltl. Next base: position 1,632,111,526 of record NC_090440.1, on the reverse strand, counting down.
GACTTCTATGCCCTGGGACATATCCCCAACATCATAGGTGCCACTGATGGGACACATGTGGCTTTGGTAACCCCCCCCGGAGTGAACAGGTGTACAGAAACCGGAAGAGTTATCATTCGATGAATGTGCAGATGGTGTGTTTGGCAGACCAGTACATCTCCCATGTGAATGCCAAATTCCCTGGCTCAGTGCATGACGCTTACATTTTGAGGAATAGCAGCATCCCTTAAGTGATGGGGCAACTCCACAGGCACTGTGTGTGGCTATTAGGTGAGCACCTGGAAGCAAGTCAGTGGGAATGGTTGTCTGGGTCTGGGGATATCCCTCCAGGTTAGTGTGTGTCTAACAGTTGTGCCTCGCCATTTGCAGGTGACTCTGGTTACCCCAACCTGCCATGGCTACTGACCCCAGTGAGGAATCCCAGGACAAGGGCAGAGGAATGCTACAATAAGGCCCATGGGCGAACTCTGCGGATAATAGAGTGGACTTTCGGCCTCCGGAAGGCCAGGTTCAGGTGCCTCCATTTGACAGGTGGATCCCTATTCTACTCACCAAAGAAGGTGTGCCAGATCATCGTGGCCTGCTGTATGCTTCACAACTTAGCTTTGCGACGACAGGTGCCTTTTCTGCAGGAGGATGGTCCAGATGGCGGTGTTGTTGCATCTGTGGAGCCTGTGGACAGTGAAGACGAGGAAGCAGAAGAAGAGGACATAGACAACAGGAACTCTGTGATCCTGCAATATTTCCAGTGAGACACAGGTAAGCATACAAACCTGCCTACTACATGTACTTTAACACTACTACCTCTCTACTGTCTGTCGTTTTCACCCAGTGTATGGTCACTGAGTTGTCACTTTCCCTTACGATTTCACAGATGTGTGTCCCACAGTGTGACATCTGCTTTGTTTCCTCATGGACTAGAGCTGTGTGACATAGGTATGTTGACATTAAATTTGAAAGAGCATTTTGACACTGTAATTGCTAATACACTATTTCGAAATCACAGACTGACTCCAGATTGTTTTGTGCTTCAAGGGTGTTTATTTAAGTGCTCAATATTGGAGAGGGTTGTAAAATGGTGAAGGGTGATGGTGGAGGAATGTCCATGGCAGAGTCCAGTCTATTAGTCTCACAGGTGCATTGCCCAAATGGGCATAGGAAGTGGAGCTGGGGCAGTTTGAGGATGGACAGGGTGACAAAGTGGGACAGAAAGATGACATTCAGGGTAGTCTCATTTCTTGGTGGGGTCTTGGCATTGTTCTCTGTTTTTGTCCTGGATCTCAGGGACCGTTTGCGGAGTGGTTCTCCCTCTGCAGGGGGTGGGGTGCTGGTGTGGTGGTCCTGTGGCGGTGCCTCCTGTCCACTAGCGCCAGCGGAGGTGGTGGGCAATTCATCGTCCAGGCTAGTGTCAGGGGCCCCTTGTTGTGCACAGTGTCCCTTCTGGTGTTGAGTACTTCCTTAAGCACCCCTACGATGGTGCCCAGGGTGGAATTGATGGATCTGAGTTCCTCCCAAATACTGTTCCTCCTGCAGGCGCTGGGTCTCCTGAAACTTGGCCAGTACCGTTGCCATCGTCTCCTGGGAGTGGTGGTAGGCTCCCATGATGTTGGAGAGGGCCTCGTGGAGAGTGGGTTCCCTTGGCCTGTCCCCCCCCTGTCGCACAGCAGCCCTCCCAGTTCCCCTGTGTTCCTGGGCCTCCGTCCCCTGGACCGTGTGCCCACTACCACCGCCCCCAGGTCCCTGTTGTTGTTGGGGTGATGGGTTAGCCTGGGTTCCCTGTAGTGGTGGACACACTGCTGATTGACGTGTCCTGGGGACAGAGATATGGGCCCGCTGAGTGGGTGCTGTCCTGGTGTTTCCAAAGGGGGAAGCTCTGTAGTGGCCTGTGACTGTGTCAGGGGAACCGACTGTCCCGAGGTCCCCAATGGGCCGGGCTGGTCATCTAGATCTAGTTGGACAGAGCTGCTGTCATCACTGTGGGCCTCTTCATTTGGTGGTGTGGACATGTGTGGACCCTCCTGTCCGGTGAGGTTGGGTAGGGGTCCTGCAGGAGTATAAAAGGTTGTTTATTACATCTGTGTGTGCCATGGTGTGCAATAGGTGGGTGACCGTGTACCCCAGTGCCTGCATTCCTGTGTGGGACCTTGTGTGATGGTGGTTTAGGGGGGTGTATGGGTATGTGCTGTGGCCATGCTTGGTGATGGGTGTCCATGCTGTGTTGTTGCATGCAGGGCTTGGTGTTAGGATGTGTGGTTTGTGATGCTGGGACATTTGTGAGGAGTTGGAGTGATGGGGGTGAGGGTGGGGGTATGTGATGGCATGCAGGTAGGGTGGGGGATGTAATAGTTAAGATTTGACTTACCAGAGTCCATTCCTCCATCTACTCCTGCGAGGCCCTCAGGATGCAGAGTCACCAAGACCTGCTCCTCCCATGTTGTTAGTTGTGGGGGAGGAGGTGGGGGTCCGCCGTCAGTCCGCTGAACCGCAAGGTGGTGTCTTGAGACCACGGAACGCACCTTCCCCTGTAGGTCGTTCCACCTCTTCCTGATGTCATCCCTATTTCTTGGGTGCTGTCCCACTGCGTTAACCCTGTCCACTATTCTGCGCCATAGCTCCATCTTCCTAGCTATTGAGGTGTGCTGCACCTGTGATCCGAATAGCTGTGGCTCTACCTGGACGATTTCCTCCACCATGACCCTGAGCTCCTCCTCAGAGAACCTGGGGTGTCTTTGCCGTGCCATAGGGTGGTGTGGGTGATGTGTGGGGTGGTGTGTGTAGTGATAAGTGGGGTGATATTTAGTGGTGTGTTGTGTGAGGTGCGTGGAAGTTATGTGGGTGATGGTATTGTGTGCCTGTGGATGCTTGGTAGTTGTTTGTGGTGTCTCTCTCTGGCCTTCTCTCGGTAATTGTGGTCGTAGGGGTTTGTGGGTGATGTGGGTGTGTGTTTTATATTGTAATGGGTGTGTGGGAGTGGCGTGTGTATATGTGTATCAGGTGTGTGTATTTTGAATTGTCCAATGTGGCTGTGTTTTGTAAAAGTGTGTGTATTTTGAGCGCAGCGGTGTGTACCTCCAATGGAATACCGCGGTTGAAAGACCGCTGCGTGAATTCGTGTGCTGTGATAGTGTGGGCGTATTTCTGTTGACATGACGGTGGAGGTTTTGTTTCCGCCAGTTTATCACTGACCTTTGGTGTGGCGGACTTGTGTGGGTGTCTGAATTTTGGCGGATTCCGAGCTGTGGGTCATAATAGCTGTGGCGGATTTCCGCGGCTGCAGCGGTGTGTTGGCGGTCTTCTGCACGGCGGTAAGCGGCATTTACCGCCAATTTTGTAATGACCAACTATGTGTCCAATTAGGTGGCAGCTGGAAATAACCACACACGTCATAGATCCTGTGGCGGGGTCTTTTTCCCGAGTCGAGGGGATATTGGAAGAAGGTGACAGACGCGGCACTTAAGGGTGTAGTATGTTTATTTTCTTGCTCGTTTGGGATTATAGCACTAACTTTTCCGCCAAACTGTTATATTCCAAGTCCAAAACTAATATAAAATCCCTTTTCTTTTCAGGGTTCCTTGGTGTTCCCGGGACGGCCTGGTCCGGTTCGGAGGGAGAGGTCTTGTTCACCCGGTTCTCATGGCCCAGGATTTCCCAAAAACAAAGAAGGAGAAAGGAACAGGTAAGTGGGGAAAATTATTTATACACAGTTAATTGGGGTTAGTAAGGAGTGGGAGGAGGGGGGGGGGGGTTCTGTGGAGGTGGAGGATGTGGGGTTACTTTTCTCCTGTGACTTCCTTTCGTTGTGCCCTTTCTGTGACCCCCTTACACTTTGGTTCACTGGTCTGGGTACGGAGGGTGTGGTTATTCTTTATTTAACGGTGTTCCTGTTCAAATGGGCTCCCCTTCTTTACACGACCTCAGCCCTCCCTTCTTAGCCCCCTTAAACCCAGCCAACCACCCAGAACCCCAGCCCCAGCCCCGGTACGCTCGTACCTGACTTGGCCACGCCCCTCCAGGGACGTGGCCGGCTTGTAGGGGATCTCCCGACTTCGCCTCGGCAGGGGCGGGAGGCGCCCAAGGGTTTTCGCTCTCCGTCCGTTGTTCCTCGTCCACGGCGGGGTTTCCCTTCTCTCTTGGCGGTCCGTGGCGTTCGTCTCTCCGGCTCTCCTTGACGTCGGCGTCTCTCTCTGGGTCGCGTGGCGCTTTTTCTTCGTCGGCCGTCCTTCCTGTTCCTGTCTGACGGATGACGTTGGACGTCATCATGTCAGGAATCCCTCGGGTGCCCCTGGGGTATCCGCCGGCGGTCGTTCGCTCCAACGGGAAACCGGCGTCAGGAGGCGCCCGGTTACACATCCCCTCACATGAATGGGGCTGATCGAGCCCCACCAGATCCGGAAACCGGGACAAATAGTCAGCCTGACCCATAAGGTCACCAGGGAGGTGGCAAACCTGGAAGGAGAAAGGTTGGAGTTCTATGAACCATCTCAATATACGATTGTTGGTATTCTTGTATCTTGAGAGCCACGTAAGGGGTGCATGGTCCGTATACAGTAGGAAAGGTCTGCCCAAAAGATAGTATTGGAGACTTTCGATAGCCCACTTAATGGCAAGACATTCCTGCTCTATAATGGGGTATCTTTGCTCCCTGGGAAATAGCTTACGGCTAATAAAGACGACGGGATGGTTCACTCCGTCTTCATCCTTTTGAAAAAGAACGGCCCCTACCCCCACATCGGAGGCATCCGTTTGGAGATGAAAGGGTTTGTCAAACTCAGGACATTTCAATATCGGTTGAGTGGTGAGACACCTTTGCAAGGTATGATAACTATGAAGTTGAGTCGGGTCTAGTTGTGGGATGTTGTTGGGCTGTCCTTTTCTTAAAAGATTGGTTAGGGGGGCAGCCAAACTGGAATAGTGGGGAATGAACCTTCGATAGTACCCCACTAGACCTAAAAAGGAACGAATTCCCTTCTTCGTGGTGGGAGCATTGGTGTGTAGGATGGCTTCGATTTTATTCTTTTGGGGTCGAAGTATACCGTTGCTAATGTGATAACCCAGGTAGGAGATCTCACTAAAAGCCAGTCGGCTCTTGGCGGGGTTGGCTGTCAGTCCAGCCTTCCCTAAAGCCGAGAAGATGTGGTCTATGTGGGCCACATGGTCTTCCCAGGTCTCACTGAAAATAACGATGTCATCCAGATAGGCCGCCGCGTATCTGGTATGAGGTCGTAATATGGTGTCCATGAGACGTTGGAAGGTGGCGGGGGCGCCATGTAACCCGAAAGGGAGAACCTTAAAGTGATACAATCCGGAGGGAGTAGCGAAAGCCGTCTTTTCCCTGTCTTCGGGACCCAACGGGATCTGCCAATATCCCTTGGTCAAGTCAAGGGTAGACATGTATTTCGCTTTCCCCAATCTTTCTAAGAGCTCATCTATCCTTGGAAGGGGATAGGTGTCAAATTGTGATATGGAATTGACCTGTCTAAAGTCAATACAGAAACGTATAGACCCATCAGGTTTGGGCACCAATACCACGGGCGAACACCAGGGGCTGTGGGAAGGTTCTATAATGTCTAGATCTAACATCTTCTCGATTTCGTTTTCTACGAGGGTTTTCCTAGCTTCAGGGATACGATAAGGTTTTAGTCGCACGGTCTTCCCAGGTGGTGTGAGGATTTGATGATGTACCAATCGTGTCCTACCGGGTATCGAGGAGAACACCCGAACGTGTTTATCGAAGAGATTCTTCAACTGTCTATTTTGTTGAATCGAGATCTCTGTATTAATGAGAGGAACCTCCCTCTCGCCAGGGGGATCAGTGGGGCACCACCCTATCTCTAGTTCCTTGACGGTATTAATTAGGCAGCCGTGCCTTGGGTCGTTCGGAGGTTCTTCCCTTCTTTTTAATAAGTTAACATGGAAGATCTGTGACCTAGGGGGGGTATCGTTAAGCTGAATTTTATAAGTTACGGGAGTTACTAGTCCTGTTACGGTGTAGGGTCCCTGCCACTTGGCCAACAATTTGTTATCTGAACTGGGAAGAAGAACTAGCACTTTATCTCCTAGGGAAAAGGACCTCAATTGGGTATTCCGATCATAATTCCTTTTCTGCTTGTCTTGGGCCCTCTCCATGTGTTCCCTTACGCTTTCCCATACTGTATGCAGGTGGGTTTTTAACTCACGTGCGTATTTTAGAATGTTTTTTTCCCCGTCTTCTTCTTCCCACATCTCAGAGGCCATATCTAGTAGGGTCCGTGGTTGTCGCCCAAACAACAGCTCAAACGGACTATGGCCCGTAGAGGCTTGTTCGTGTGTCCTGATTGCGTATAATACTAAGGGGAGTTTCCTATCCCAGTCCTTACCTGTCTCCGAGATAGCTTTCTTTAGTAGTGTTTTGAGGGTACGGTTGTATCTCTCCACCAAACCATCGGTTTGTGGATGATAGACCAACGTCCGTAACTGTTTAATCCCCAATAGCTGACATATTTGTGTCATCAGGTTGGACATAAATTGGGTCCCTTGGTCCGTTAGGATTTCTCGAGGAAACCCAATTCGGGAAAAGAACCCTATCATGGCGTGTGCAACACTCTTGGTGTTAATACTAGAGAGGGGAATAGCCTCAGGGTATCTTGTGGCGTAATCCACTAATACCAATATATAACGATAGCCTCTCGACGAGGGCAGAAGAGGGCCAACGAGGTCCATCCCTATTCTGGAGAAGGGGACATCAATGATGGGGAGGGGTTGTAAAGGGGCTTTTCTCCGTGAGCCTGGGTCAATCAATTGGCATTTTGGACATTGTTGACAGAACTTCCTAATCTGGGAAAATACCCCTGGCCAGTAAAATTTCCTCAACAAATACTCCTCGGTTTTCTCCCTCCCATAGTGTCCACCCCCTGGCTGGCTGTGTGCTAAGTGTAGAACTTGTTGTCTATAAGGTTCTGGAACTATCAACTGTTTCTTTTCGTCTTGGTCTTTGTATGTGACTCGGTATAATAGGTCCTTAACTACGGTGAACGAGGGACCCTTATCCTGGGGGTTCCGTGGCCGTGCACTTTTCCATGCATGAATTAAACTGGGGTCTTCTCTTTGAGAAGTCCGGAAGCTGGGAAGAGCAGTGAGGGCGAGGACCTTTGTAATTACCCGGGGCGTGCTGGAGAGGTCTTGGGTATAGGCTTTCTTAATTATTCTTTTCTCCTTCCGGGAGAGTTTAGGTCGTACCCTCGGAGGTGATAGAGGCATATTGGAGAAAGGAGCGTCTTTCCACCAGTTGTTAGTTTCTTCGAGCTGTCTGAGGCTGTCTAGGAGTTGTGGGAATTCCGAAAAGTCAGTTCCTATAATAGCTTCTTCAACCAGTTGCTCTACTAAACCCACTCTTATGGGTATTTCTTTTCCTCCCCAAGTGAAGGTTGTCCAGATTAGGGGATATTCTCTGGTTTGTCCATGGATACAACAGATTGATACCGTGAGTCCCGAAGTGTAGTAATGTGCGTCGAACAACCCGGTCCTGACCACATATTGGCTACATCCTGAATCGATGAGGGCCACTGTGCTTTTCCCATTGATAATCAGTCTCTTTTTATAAGGGGTGTCTCTTCTCCCTGTATAAAAGACTCTTCCCCTAGTGACCCCTATTTCCATGGGTTCCGGTTTTTCTGTTTTCAGGGGGCAACCTCGAGCTATGTGACCCCATTCCCCGCAACTGAAACACTGAGGTTGTTGTATATAGGGCCTATCCAGTCCCCGGGTTTTCCCTATGTCCTCATTGATTCTTCGTCCCCCTGTCGGGGATATTCCCGAACCCAGACGCAGGGGACTAGGTGTTGACCGAGGGGAGTTTACTTTGAACTCAAGGGAGCGATGAAAGGTGCAGGCCAACTCGATGGTAGCATTGGTATCTGGGTTTGGATGTTGTTTGATCCAGTTGCGTGTAGACGGAGGCAGCGCGTCCAGGTATTGCTCTAAGAGCACGATCTCAATAATGTCTTCCCGATTTGTCCCTATGGGACCCAACCATTTGAGACCCAGATCTTTGATCCTAAAATATAGGGCCCGGGGATTTTCGTTGGGCCCCCACTTAGCTTTTCTAAACCGGACGCGATAATGTTCAGAATCAAAACCCACCCGTTCTAAGATGCTCTTTTTAATATCCTTATAGGGGGTTATTCCACCGGGGTTTACTGCTTGATAGGCGGCTTGGAGAGTCCCCGTCAATAAGGGGGCGATATATTGGCCCCATCGCTCCTGAGGCCAAGTAGCGGAAGTAGCAACTCGTTCAAAATTGGTGAAAAAGGCATCGGGGTCTTCACCTTCTTGATATCGTTGTAAGACCGAACTGGGCACATTCGGGTGTACGCGGGTAGCAGCGATGGTATCTGTGAGATTCTTAATGGCGGTTTCATGAACCAACTGGTTGTTGGCCATTATGGTGGCCTGACTCTTAAGGGCATTTTGTAGTGCCTCTCTTTCCAATTTGGCCTCCTTTTGTTGCTCTTCCCACACTAATTGCAGGTGTCTTTGTCCGGAGGCCAACTGTTGCATCATATCGGATATGGTACACTTCTCCTCCATGGTTGGGAAGTCTCTGTCGCCTATTCCAATATCCCACTTCTGACACCACTGTGGCGGGGTCTTTTTCCCGAGTCGAGGGGATATTGGAAGAAGGTGACAGACGCGGCACTTAAGGGTGTAGTATGTTTATTTTCTTGCTCGTTTGGGATTATAGCACTAACTTTTCCGCCAAACTGTTATATTCCAAGTCCAAAACTAATATAAAATCCCTTTTCTTTTCAGGGTTCCTTGGTGTTCCCGGGACGGCCTGGTCCGGTTCGGAGGGAGAGGTCTTGTTCACCCGGTTCTCATGGCCCAGGATTTCCCAAAAACAAAGAAGGAGAAAGGAACAGGTAAGTGGGGAAAATTATTTATACACGGTTAATTGGGGTTAGTAAGGAGTGGGAGGAGGGGGGGGGGTTCTGTGGAGGTGGAGGATGTGGGGTTACTTTTCTCCTGTGACTTCCTTTCGTTGTGCCCTTTCTGTGACCCCCTTACACTTTGGTTCACTGGTCTGGGTACGGAGGGTGTGGTTATTCTTTATTTAACGGTGTTCCTGTTCAAATGGGCTCCCCTTCTTTACACGACCTCAGCCCTCCCTTCTTAGCCCCCTTAAACCCAGCCAACCACCCAGAACCCCAGCCCCAGCCCCGGTACGCTCGTACCTGACTTGGCCACGCCCCTCCAGGGACGTGGCCGGCTTGTAGGGGATCTCCCGACTTCGCCTCGGCAGGGGCGGGAGGCGCCCAAGAGTTTTCGCTCTCCGTCCGTTGTTCCTCGTCCACGGCGGGGTTTCCCTTCTCTCTTGGCGGTCCGTGGCGTTCGTCTCTCCGGCTCTCCTTGACGTTGGCGTCTCTCTCTGGGTCGCGCAGCGCTTTTTCTTCGTCGGCCGTCCTTCCTGTTCCTGTCTGACGGATGATGTTGGACGTCATCACGTCAGGAATCCCTCGGGTGCCCCCGGGGTATCCGCCGGCGGTCGTTCGCTCCGACGGGGAACCGGCGTCAGGAGGCGCCCGGTTACAGATCCCTTTTATATTTGTATCTAAATTTGAGAAAGCCTTCCCTTTTACCAGATAATTATGTTCACATTCATTCCATCCTAATATTTCAACAGTTTAATTCCCCTCAGGGTGTCATATGATACATAAAGATCCCTTCTTAATAACCTCAATGTTCAACCTAGGAAGTGGTTCCTTTAGGGTTTATTTGCCTTTCTCAGTAACATGTTCAGCACTGGTCTCTCTTGCTTCATTTATCCATATCCTCTCATTCAGTTTGTCTACGAACACTTTCTCATCATTGTTAACTTTGCAGGTTACATCATGCATCCTCTGGTTAGTAATGCTCTCATTTGTGTCGGGGTAAAGAATTTAAATCATTTTGTCATATACTTACGTTGATTTAGGAAGATTGAACAGGAGAAGGAGTAGGATGGGGTAAATGGAAATATGATGCTCCCTCAGCTGCAGATGCTGGACAATAAGAGGAGACATGGCAGTTCTCCACCCCCATAGCCTGCCCATTTTCTACTAACATTTACATTATAACCATACACACTTTCGTGCTGGGCAAGATAAGACATTTTATTTTGAGCGGAAGCTCTAACTACAGGTTCAAAGGTAGCATTTATTGACAAGCAAGAGATATTCCCTCCCAGCAAATAGACATCTAAGCATGTAAACAGAAATAGCACCTGTTACACTTACAATTAAAATTTTGCAGCATTGCTGCACCATGTTAATCTAAATCAGATCAAGGAAATCTTCAGATAAAGGTTAGTCATCTAGGTGCTATCCTATTGTCTTAACCCAATTTCGAAAGCTACTAAGACTTGTATTCTGCACCCACTAGGGGCCTAGGAGAGCATCTGTCCTCTGACCGTTACCCTAACTCTCAATCTGTCCTTTTTATCTCTTGTCAATAGTAAATATGAGTAGGCTCACGTCACAGCACCTATTTTGTCTCATGAATGCTCAGCAACGTCAGTCAGGCAGTCATCAGAGATGAACTTGATTTTTGCTAAATATGTCCAATTAAGACCTGAATACTTCTGATTGAGCTTTCTTTCTCATCTAGGTCCCTTGGTATAAATCAAGTCTGGGCCTTTGTACACATTGTCAATCTGGTCATCCCTGTCTTGTTCGTCAAACTCATTATCCTTCCTAATCGTCTCTTCTAGGGTGTTGACAGTCTCAGTTAGGTTTTCATCTAGGGCTCAGTCCGTGGAGGTGCACCAGCAGACTCTGTCTCTGAGGTGGACCTTATATGTCCCACCTCACGTAATTTGCTGTGTCAGGTTAGTCTCTGCTTTACGTGAGTTTTCACTGGCCATGTGAATGCGTATTCTCAATCCAGTAGTGGGTATGATAGAGGTTGCAGGGATGACAGCACTTTCATTGTCCTCTTGCTCTATGGGATGCTCATCTGGTGGAGACCCTGGACCCTCAGCCCGGCCTTCCTCTTCCTCTGAGGCCTCGGACACCTCAAATCTGGGGCGGCTTGAGAAGTTAGTGGATGTTGGCTCCGCTTCTACCTCTTGATATGAGAGCTGGGAATCCAATTCGGCAGACCAGCACACTTAACAGCAATATCAGTAACCAGAATCACCTGTTAGGGGTCCTCTCAAATGCTCCTCCAAATAGGACTTCCAGATTTGCCTTTTGACGTGGATCCAATTGCCAGGGTTCAGGTGATGCCCTGGGGACCCTCAAATGAATGTAATAACAGGGTTGACCTGATGAGAGCTAGAATGCACAATACAGGACCCCTTTGTAGTACTCGAGGACCAGTTAATCTGTTATATTCAAAAGGGCAGCTGCTGGGACAGAGGGTTTTCGTAAGGCTCTTCCCATCAACACCTCATGCAGTTACAATACAGTTCTCTTACAGGGTGTTCTTCGAATACTCATGAGTACCAAAGGAAGAGCTTTAAGACATGTCAACGACATGGAAGCAAAAGCCTTATCCTTTATAGTTTTCATTGTCCCTTTCACTCTCGACAACACCTTTGGGTCTGTAACTATCCCTAAATCTCTACATGCCAACTGCATTATCTCGCTTTTGAAGTGGGTTCCTTGATCCAATTCAAGATGAACTCACATCCCGAATTGTGGTATCAACTCCTGCAACAGTAGCACGGTGACTGTTAAGATGTCACATCTCCTGGTGGGATATGCCTCAATGTATCATGAGAATAGACATATGATGATGAGAATATACCTCAATTGGTTACATTAGAGCATCTCCAAAAAGTGGATTCGGAGACGATTAAAGGAACTTTCAGACTTTCCAGCGTGGCTCATGGCCACTGCAAAACTCTTGCCCACATTCTGTTTTGGGCATACGGTGCAACACTGGCAAAAAGTCTCTGCCATTGACCAGAAATGAGGATTGTATGAATAACATCGAAAGATGGACACCATCCCATCTCTACCTATGTATGTTCAGCCATGCATGCGTTGCCCCATTGCAAGCAGAAGGGAATCAGGGAGAACAGGTTTTCCCTCTCTGAATACCCAGATGTCACTGGTATCCCTCACACATCCCATCTTTTCCCATTTTGCCTCCTTAACTCCAGGGCAACTTGTAATTTCCACAGCTTGTTAAAGGTATGCACTGTATTCAGAAGCATATTGGATTCAGTCTCTCCTTCCGCATTACATGGTGCTGGACTCAAGAGCGTAGTATCGGCCAATCTCATCTGCACAATGGCTGCCCCTGGTAATGAAATCATTACATTTTTATGTGCTGCACACTTTGTCACTGCAATTTCCTTTGGCATTTGCAAAGCATCTACCAAATTTGGCACACACATCCCATTCCTAATGGGAGTACCAACTGACATCAGAAAGCCTCACTATGACCTCAATTGACCGAAACCATGCACATCTTCAAACCCATACTGGCTGTCAGCCTGAGTAGTAACTCACAATACCTCTGAGGTACAGCAGGCTCAGGTAAGGGCAATCAGTACAACCACTTGCGCAGACATTACATGGCACAAGTAAGATGCTTCTATGACTCCACTCAAAGTACACACAGCATAAGTGGCTCTTAAAATGCTGCGGCGATTACCTAGAGAAGACCCATCAATAAAAAGGGTATCATCAGACTCAACAAGAGGGAACATCTAGTATGTCAGGTCTCAGTTTTGTGCACAATTAGGTGACGTTGATGCAGTCATGGTCAAACTCCACCTCATCATCTCCTTCTGGAGTTAGCAACAGAGAAGTAGGGTTTAGTGTGTTATATCTCTGGTTGGAAACATTTTCCGCTCCTAAAATGATTCTCTCGTAGTGGGTTAAGCTGCTATTGGTCAAATGCAGAGTTCTAGTGCGGGTCATGATAATCTCTATGAAGTAGGGTACAATGACAATATGTCATATGTAAGATGGTTACCCCCTGACATTTTGCCATTTGTTGATGCCAGTTATGATTGAAAGTGTGCTGGGACCCTGCTAACCAGGCCCCAGCACCAGTTTTCTTTCCCTAAACTGTACCTTTGTTCCCACAATTGGCACAGCCCTGTCACACATTTAGGTCCCTTGTAAATGGTACCCCTGGTACCAATGGCCCTGTTGCCAGGGAAGGTCTCTAAGGGCTGCAGCATGTCTTATGCACCCTGGGGACCCCTCACACATCACATACACACTGCCTCACAGCTTGTGTGTGCTGGTAGGGAGAAAATGACTAAGTCGACATGGCACTCCCCCCAGAGTGCCATGCCCACCTCTCACTGCCTGTGGCATAGGTAAGTCACCCCTCTAGCAGGCCTTACAGCCCTAAGGCAGGGTGCACTATACCACAGGTGAGGGCATAAGTGCATGAGCACTATGCCCCTACAGTGTCTAAGCAAAACCTTAGACATTATAAGTGCAGGGTAGCCATAAAGAGTATATGGTCTGGGAGTTTGTCAAACACGAACTCCACAGTTCTATAATGGCTACACTGAAATCTGGGAAGTTTGGTATCAAACTTCTCAGCACAATAAATGCACACTGATGCCAGTGTGGGATTTATTGTAAAATACACCAAGAAGGCATCTTAGAGATGCCCCCTGAACACCAGTCCGACTCCTAGTGCTAGGCTGACCAGTTTCTGCCAGCCTGCCACAACCAGACGAGCTTCTGGCCACATGGGGTGAGTGCCTTTGTCACTCTGTGGCCAGGAACAAAGCCTGTACTGGATAGAGGTGCTGCTCACCTCCCCCTGCAGGTACTGTAACACCTGGCGGTGAGCCTGAAAGGCTCATGCCTTGTGTTACAGCACCCCAGGGCATCCCAGCTAGTGGAGATGCCCGCCCCTCGAGCCACTGTCCCCACTTTTGGCGGCATGGCTGGAGAAGATAATGAGGAAAACAAGGAGGAGCCACCCACTAGTCAGGACAGCCCCTAAGGTGCCCTGAGCTGAGGTGACTCCTGCCTTTAGAAATCCTCCATCTTGGTTTTGGAGGATTCCCGCAATAGGAATAGGTATGTGCCCCCCTCCCCTCAGGGAGGAGGCACAAAGAGGGTGTAGCCACCCTCAAGGAGAGTAGACATTGGCTACTGCCCGCAGACATAAACACACCCCTAAATTTAGTATTTAGGGGCGACCCGAAACCCAGGAAATCAGATTCCTGGAACCTACAACAACAAGAAAGACTGCTGACCTGAAAGACCCGCAGAGACGACGGAGACGACAACTGACTTAGCCCCAGCCCTACCGACTTGTCTCCAGACTCAAAGAACCTGCGCAGCGACGCATCCGACAGGGACCAGCGACCTCTGAGGACTCAGCGGACTGCACTGAACCCGAAGGACCAAGAAACTCCAGAGAACAGCGGCACTGTTCAAAAACTGCAACAACTTTGCAACTTTAAAGCAACTTTCAAAGAACTCTCTCTTCCCACCGGAAGAGTGAGACTTCTCACTCACTCTACACTGGACGCCCCTGGCTCGAGCTCCAGAGAACTAACACCACAGAGAGGTCTCCCAGGCGACTACAACGATGTGAGTAACCTGAGTCGACCCCCTGCACCCCAACAGCGATGCCTGCAGAGAGCATCCAGGGGCTCCCCCTGACCGCGACTGCCTGGTAACAAGTAACCCGACGCCTGGGCCAAGCACTGAACCTGCATCCCCCAGGACTGAGAGGAACCACCTTCCAGTGCAGGAGTGACCAGCAGGCGGTCCTCTTCCTAGCCCAGTCAGGGGCTCGCCTGAGAAGCCCCCATGTGCCCTGCCTGTATTGCCTAAGTGACCCCCGGCTCCCTCCATTGCTTTCAATAGCAAACCCGACACCTACTTTGCACACTGCACCTGGCCGCCCCTTTGCCACTGAGGGTGTGTTTTGTGTGCCTGTTTGTGTCCCTGCAAGTCCTCTACAAACCCCCCCTGGTCTGCTCCCAGAGGACGCAGGTACTTACCTGCTAGTAGACTGGAACTGGAGCACTCCTGTTCTCCATAGGCACCTATGTGTTTTGGGCCCTCCTTTGACCTCTGCACCTGACCGTCTCTGTGTTACTGGTGCAGTGACTTTGGGGTTGCCTTGAACCCCCAATCGTGGGCTGCCTATGCCCAGGAGACTGACTGTGTAAGTGCTTCACTTACCTGAGAAACCTAACCAAATTTACCTCCCCAGGAACTGTTGATTTTTGCAGTGTCCACTTTTAAAATAGCTTATTGCCATTTTAACTAAAACTGTGTGTATTAGTGCTTTGAATCAAAGTTCTATACTTACCTGTGTGAAGTACGTTGCATTTTATGTACTTACCTCAAATCTTGAATCTTGTGGTTCTAAAATAAATTAAGAAAATATATTTTTCTATATAAAAACTATTGGCCTGGAGTTAAGTCTATGAGTATGTGTTCCTCATTTATTGCCTGTGTGTGTACAACAAATGCTTAACACCACCCTATGATAAGTCTACTGCTTGACCACACTACCACAAAATAGAGCATTAATATTATAGAATTTTGCCACCATCAACCTCTAAGGGGAACCTTTAGACT
Source organism: Pleurodeles waltl (assembly GCF_031143425.1). Taxonomy (NCBI): domain Eukaryota; kingdom Metazoa; phylum Chordata; class Amphibia; order Caudata; family Salamandridae; genus Pleurodeles; species Pleurodeles waltl. The sequence goes on along the minus strand of NC_090440.1, from coordinate 1,632,095,990 downwards.
CTGTGCATACAATCTCTCACTTTGAAATAGTATATACAGAGCCAACTTTCTACATCATACGTTTCCTACAAGGTTAGTACGGCTGTGCATAGAACAAGAGCTTCAGAATATAGAGACTTAGGCCCTCATTATGACATTGGCGGTAAGTCCTGCTTACTGCCATGCCGACTGCCGCCAACATACTGCCGTCGCGGCGGTTTATCGCTACCAATATTATGACACACAAATACCAATCCGTCACTATACAGACACAAACACAAGTCCGCCAGCCCAAAGGTCAGTGATAAAATGGTGGTAGCAAAACCCACACCATTATGCCAACTGAACTACGTCCACAGCATTACGACCCATGAATCACTGCAGCGGACATTCAACCGCGGTAAACCATTGGCGGTACATACCGCTGCGCTCAAAATACACACACACAAACAAAACAACACCACATGGGACATTTTGAATAATACACACTTGACACCCATACACACACCACACCCACACCACTATAAAACACACACACACATTACCCACAACCCTTTACAACTCAAGACAATTGATAACTGAGGGAAAGACACACCAAGAACACCCACAGAACCAGAGCCACAGAACACCATCACCCATACACCATCCATGCACCTCACAGCACACACCCCAACACATCACCACCACACACCCTCACACACACAACTCACAATGCACCCATGGCACCACAAAGACACCCCAGGTTCTCAGAGGAGGAGCTAAGGGTCATGGTGGAAGAAATCATCCGGGTAGAGCCACAGCTATTTGGATCACAGGTGCAGCAGACATCCATTGCCAGGAAGATGGAGCTATGGCGGAGGATCGTGGACAGGGTCAACACCGTGGCACAGCACCCCAGAACAAGGGATGACATCAGGAAGAGGTGGAACGACCTACAGGGGAAGGTACGTTCTCTGGTAGCAAGACACCAGATAGCAGTACAGAGGACTGGCGGTGGACCGTCACCTACTCCCCCACAACTAACAACATAGGAGTAGCAAGTCTTGGCAATACTGCATCCTGAGGGCCTGGCAGGAGTAGCTTGAGGACTGGACTCTGGTAAGCCAAATCTCTATTACTGTCACCCCCCCCCCTATCTGTATGCCATCACAAACCCCCACCCCTACCCTCACCCCCATCACTCCCCCATCACTCCACCACCTCACATACACCTCACCCTCACAACCCACCCTTCCCACTACCAAGCCCTGCATGCAACACCAATGCCTGGACACCCATCACAGACCTGCATGGACACCCATCACCAAAGCATCCACATATATTCACCTATCCAACCAAATCACCACTCACACAAGCCTAAGCTGCCGGGACAATCACACCCATACACACCCATGCACAAGATGCCACATGCAGAAACAATAACACTGCATTTACATCCCCACAGGTCCACCACACAATGTCACTGGAGAGGAGGTGCCACCAACATCTAGCCCCCCCCAGAAGAGGGACACAGTGATGACAGCAGCTCTGCACGCCTGGATCAGGATGACAAACCTGGCCCATCAGGGACCTCCGGACAGTTGGTTACCCAGGCACAGTCCTATACCACCACAGAGCCTCCCCCTCAGGAAACACCACCACAGCACCCACCCAGCGGGCCCATACCTCTGCCCCCAGGACATGTCAATCAGCAGTGTGTCCACCACTACAGGGACCCCAGGCAACCCTGCAAACACTGTTCGATCAGGGACCTGGGGTCAGTGGTGGCGGGCACACGGTTCAGGGGACAGAGGCACAGGAAAACAGGGCAACAGGGAAGCTTGGAGGACAGCTGTGCGACAGGGAGAGGACAGGCTCAGAGAACCGACCCTACAGGAAGCACTCACCAACATCCTGGGAGCATACCACCATTACCAGGAGACAATGGGCCAGATACTGGCCAAGTTGCAAGATATCCAGCGGCTGCAGGAGGGACAGTACCTGGGGATCAGGGAGGACCTGAGGGACATCCACACCACCCTCGTCACCATTGCAGGGGTGCTGGCAGACATGAGGGAGGCAGTGGCACACCACCGGGCCCCTGACACTAGCCACACTGATGAACAGCCCTCCACCTCTGCTGACGCTAGTGGACAGGAGGCCCCGCCACAGGAACAACAGGCCACCAGCATCCCTCCCACTGCAGAAGGAGAACCACCCCGCAAACGGTCCCTTCAATCCAGGCAGAAACCGGAGAACATTGCCAAGACCCCCACCAGGAAATAAGACTCTCCTGAATGTCACCCTTGGGTCCTACTATGTCACCCTGTCCACCTTGAACTGCCATTGCTCCACTTCCTGTGCCCCCTAGGGCAGTGCACCTGTGATACAAATAGAATGGAACTTTTCCCTGGACTCTCCTCCACCACCACCCCAGCCTATAGCAATACCCCATCCACTTATTAGCACATAAATAAATACCCTTGTAAAAAATAAAAGTATTGTCTGTCAATTGATTGAACTATGTATTTGTTTAATAACAATCTGTAAACATTTAATTCAACTGTGCAGTAATGTATACATAGGTATGACCTGTAGTTCGCTGCAGTCAACACACCAGGAGCCACAGTGGGGCACATATATCTGTAAATAGACATGCCAAAGGGTACAGTAAGTGGCCATAGTATTGGGAATATCAGTCTGCCAGTGACAATATCCAATACAAAAGTGTCAATGGAAGGTGAAGTTACAGTTTCTTACCTGTGTGTCATTGGAAGTACTACCGTATGATTGATGTTCTAATGTCCACATCCTCATCCTCTGCCTCCTCTTCGTCACTGTCCACAGGCTCCACCACTGCCACATGCCCATCTCCAGCCTCATTCTCCTGCAGAAAAGGCACCTGGTGACGTAAGGCAAGTTTGTGCAACATGCAACATGCCATGATGATCTGGCACACCTTCTTGGATGAGCAGCACAGGGAACCTGTTAGATGGAGGCACCGAAACCTGGCCTTTAGGAGGTCGAATGTTCACTCTATAATTCTTCTTGTCCGCACATGTGCCTCCTTGTAATGTTCCTCTTCCCTTGTCCTGGGATTCCTCACTGGTGTCAGTAGCCATGAGAGGTTGGGGTAACCAGAGTCACCTGCAAGTATCAAGGGATACCTGTTAGCCAAACACTAACCCTTAGGGCCAACCCCATACCCATGCACCAACATAAACTGGGTGGGAACCATGGGTTCACCTATTAGCCACACCTGGTGCCTCTGGAGTTGAGCCATCACATATGGGATGCTGCTATTCCTCAGGATTAAGGCATCATGCACAGAGCCAGGATACTTTGCATTGACATGGGCGATGTACTGGTCTGCCTGGCACACTATCTGCACTTTCATGGAGTGAAAGCTCTTTCGATTTCTGAACACCTGTTCATTTCTCTGGGGGGTTAGAAACAAAGGCAATATGTGTACCATCAATTGCCCCAATGATGTTGGGGATATGTCCCATTGCATAGAAGTCAGCTTTCACTGTGGCCAAATCCTCCACCTGGGGGGAAACAATGTAGTTGTGCATGTGTTTAATCAGGGCAGACAACACTCTGGTCAGCACTATTGAGAACATGGGCTGAGACATTCCTGCTGCCAAGCCCACTGTCACTTGGAAGGAGCCACTTGCCAAGAAATAGAGCACTGATAGGACTTGCAGGGGGGGTCCCAGTGGGGTGACGTATAGCAGAGATCAGGTCTGGCTCCAATTGGGCACACAGTTCTTGGATTGTGGCCCTGTCAAGTCTGTAGGTGAGGATAATGTGCCTGTCCTCCACTGTTGCCAAGTCCACCAGGGGCCTGTACACAGGGGGATGTCTCCATCTCCTATTAATCTACAGCAGTTGCAATCTAGGGGGCAAAACGATGAGCATCTTGTCAGTATTCAACATTTCCAAAATGTACAGTGCATTGCATGTTGTGACTGAAACAGTATGTTGTTGTATAGGCCTAAATGGTGCCTATGTGTGCTGTGACGATGTTAGGTGCCATGGCCTGCCCCCTTGAAATGGTGTCCGCCTGTCCTGTGTGGATGGACAGGTGGAAATGAGGTAATGCCGCTGACATTGTGCGCCGCTGCGGTAGGCGGTCGAGTACCACTGTGCAACTCCTCATTGGTTGTAATTGGGCCATATGGGTTACAGTGGCCAATGGTGATGTATGCCGGCTGTGACGGTACGCACCGCCACGGACATGACTGCCATTTTCTATCTCTTCACTCACTTGTTACCTGACCTTCAACAGGAGAGGACTTACACTGCAAGTGCTGCTGTGACCTGTGTCTGGAACCAACCATGGCTCGTGTCACTGGGGAAAGGGCCCCTGCCTTCACAGCTGCAGAGTTGGAGAGACTGGTGGATGAGGTCCTACCCCAGTACTGAATGCTGTATCTGCCTCCCGACCAACAGGTGAGTACACTGGGAGCACGATGCATGGGGCAAGAACGCATGGAGTGCTGTGAGGGTCTCGTGTAAGGGGGGGTGGCTGAAGGGTCCTGGGCAGCGTGCTGCATATATGGTGTGCAATGTCTGTTTGTAAGGGGATGGGAGGGATATGGAGGGCCATGAGTGTAACAGGCAGGACGCTATGACTGCTACCTTTTTACTATGTTTATTCCTCTGTAGGTCAGCGTCCATCAGAAAAAGGGTATATGGCATGCCATCACCAAGGATGTGCGGACCTTGGGGGTCTACGGCAGGCGGAGCACCCACTGTTGCAAACAGTGGGAGGACCTGAGATGCTGGGCAAGGAAGATGGTGGAGGCCCAGCTGGGGATGGCCTCCAAACGAGGAAGGGGTGCCTGTCGAACCATGACCCCCCTGATGTTCTCCATACTGGTGGTGGCCTATCCGGAGCTGGATAGGCGCTTGAGGGCGTCACAGCAGCCATAAGGGGGTGAGTACAGTTTCACATTATACTACTTGTGCATGGTGGAGTGGTCTTCGGGTGGGGGATGTGGGCCTGTTGGTGCCCCTAGGCCAGGCCAGACATTGCAGGGTAGGTTCCATGTTGGGCAGGGGCTGATGAACACCACCACCAAACAAGCTAGTAGGCATCCACTACTGGACAGGGCTCTGTGGGTTTCAGGTATGCTGCAATTGGCGTTAGGTATTCCTGTCCATGGCCTGGTGACTAGCATTGTGACTGGTAGTGCATTGCCTAGTGCGTATGGAGGTTTCCTGTGTGTGTGTGCCAACGCTGGTGTTGTTGCTGCCATTGACCAAGTATATCCTCTGTCTCTCCCCCCCCTTTTTGTTTTGTCACCCTGTCCTTCTGTGCACTAGCATCATCTGGCGGAGGAGCAGAGGCACTGGCGACGGAGGGAGTTGCATCCCACAGGGCCCATGAGGCCGAATCCACCGACGGTGAGGGGGACAGTGGGATGGAGGGTGAGGGGAGCACCATGGCGGAGACAGGAGGGGACAGTTCTGACAGTGATACCTCCTCCGATGGAAGCTCCCTAGTGGCGGCGGTCACCTCTGTGGCCACCCCAACTTCAGCCACCTCCCGTTCCAGCACCGCCCTCCCAGCAGCCCCTCAGCGAGTTTACCGTGCCTGCTCACCCAGGAGGGTGGGCATCTCCTTCGCCCCAGGCATCTCAGGCTCTGCCCAAGTTAGCCCTGCTGCCCTGAGTGAGGAGACTATTGAACTCCTGCGATCCATCTCTGTTGGGCAGTCAACCATAGTGAATGCCATCCAGGGGTTGGCAGGCCATTTGCAACAAACAAATGCATTCCTGGTGGGCATTCACTCTGGCATGGCAGCCCAACAGAGATCAATCCAGGCTCCGGCTTCCTCCCTGATGGCAGCCATTGTTCCTGTCTCTAGCCTTCCCCATCCAACTTTCTCTGCCCAGTCCCATTTCCCTGATTCCCAACCTATCCCAAGCACACATTCAGACCAGCATGCACCCAAGACAACACACAGGAGTGGCTCAGGCAAACACAAGCACCACACATCATCCCACAGGCACACAAACAAACACCATCCAGATGCAGACACACCAACGTCTACTGCCTCCACTGTGTCCCCCTCCTCCTCGTCGTCCACCTCCCTCCCAGTAGTGTCTCCACTCACAACTGCATGCATTATATCCTCATCCACTGCCTCCATCACCATCACGCCAATCATTACACTCCCCTCACTTGCAGTCACCATCCCAACATCCATGCACACGTCCCCTGTGTCCTCTCCCACTGTGTATGTGCCCCCTCCTACCAAAGTACACAAACGCAAGCACTCAGACACCCAACAGCCATCCACCTCACAACAGCATCCAGCCCATGCACCTGCACCCAAACACAGCAGACAGACTATTCCAACAGTCACTCCCACTTCCTCCACTCCCAACCCTTCACCCTCCTCCCACCCCAGTGTCCCTAAGAAGCTTTTCCTCTCCGCCATTGACCTTTTCCCTACCCATCGCCCCGTCATTCACATCGGGCCAGGGTGGTCAGAACCTAGGCTAGCACCTCAGCCACCCAGTCCACGGCCACAGTAGTGTTGGCAGCTACTGCAGGTGTGAGAGGCTGCAAGGAACCACCCATCAGCACTGGCAGTGTGCCTGCACCAGCTGCCAAGGGGACAGGCTAGGATGCATCACCAGCTGGCAAGGAGGCACCACCAGATGGCATGGGCATGGGCAAAGGGCCTGAACCTGCAGGCAGGAAGGACAGGAGGCCTGGTGCTGGGACTGATTCTGAGCCCCAACCATGGCTGTTCAGCCGTCCAAGGCTGCAGGGGATGGGCTGGAGCCTCGCCCCACCACTGGCATCACCGCCACCAGCACCGCCACCTGCACTGCCACCTGCACCACCACCGCCACCAGCACCGCTGCCAGCAGCAGCGGCCCCAGTGGGCAGCCGTCCGAGGCTGCAGGGGAAGGGCTGGAGCCTCCCCCCCACTACTGGCATCACCGCCACCAGCACCGCTGCCAGCAGCCCCAGTGGGTAGCCGTCCAAGGCTGCAGGGGATGGGCTGGAGCCTTCCCCACCACTTCCAGCCCAGACACCAGCACCACCACTGCCACCACTGAGCAGCCATCTCTGCCGGTGGGCAGTGCATAGTCCTGACTCTATGGACTGCAATGCTTCCTGACCCCTGCAATTCGTGTGGGTGTGACACCTAAGTGAGAGACTGTGACATTGCACTCCCCAAGATCTGCATCACAGGGTATAAAGCTCCCTCCAGAACCAGTGGAAGAAGGCATTCACGCACCCCCTCCTTGCCAGGATGAAGCACACTGGGCACAAAGCCCCCTCCAGAACCCAGTGGAAGAAGGCATCCACTCACCCCCTCCTTGCCAGGATGAAGCACACTGGGCACAAAGCCCCCTCCAGAACCAGTGGAAGAAGGCATCCACTCATCCCCTCCTTGCCAGGATGAAGCACACTGGGTACAAAGCCCCCTCCAGAACCAGTGGAAGAAGGCATTCACTCACCCCCTCCTTGCAAGGATGAAGCACACTGAGCACAAAGCCCCAGAACCAGTGGAAGAAGGCACCCACTCACCCCCTCCTTGCCAGGATGAAGCACACCGGGCACAAAGCCCCCTCCAGAACCAGCAGAAGAAGGCATCAACTCACCCCCTCCTTGCCAGGATGAAGCACACTGGGCACAAAGCCCCCTCCAGAACCAGAAGAGAAGCCATCCTCTTGAGAGACTGTGGCCTTGCACTCCCCAGGACCAAGCAGTGGGCAAACCACCCACTTGACAGACTGTGGCCTTGTATTCCCCAGGACCAAGCAGTGGGTAAACCACCCACTTGAGGTACTGTGGCTTTGCACTCTCCAAGACATCGCACAGGGCATGTGCCCCATCCAGGACCAGTGGTGTTGTACCATCTTCCAGCTGAGATGCCTCCCATTTCCTGTCCCCCTGAGGTGCCTGTGTATTTTCGAACTGATGCCCCAGCAGTGTTCTCTCCGTGTTGATGCTGGAGTCAAGTGGGGCCTTGGCCTATGTGATGTGGCCCTGTGGCCCACGGACATTGTGGACTGGGCAGTGTCCCTCCATTTGCATATATGTACATACTGTTTTGATTTTTGAGGACGTATTTCTAGTATTTTATCTTATTACACTCACTTAATCGCTTCCTTTTGTCCTTACATTATTCCTGAGGGGTACAGGGTGAATATGTAATGTTACTGCATCTGGTTGTGTGTATGGTGTTGGGGGTGGGGGTGTTTTGCGTGTGTGTGTCACTCTCTTTTTCCTCCCCCCTCCCCTGCATGCCAGGCGGCTGTACTCACTGTGGTTGTCTTCGCTGGCATTGGTATTCATGGTGTAGGAGGAAGTAGACCAGCATGGGGAATACCTGCAGTTCGGGCTCCATGGCGGCGTGGTTCTTCCCTGAGTGTCCAGAGGTGAGTCGTTTCCCTACTGTGTTCTGTTTCCGCCGTGCTTTTGATGTCGGTACCACCCCGGAAAAGGTGGCAAGTAGGCCTGTTGTAATATTGTGAGCAGTACATTGTCTTCTGCCTGGCTGTTGGCGGTTACCGCTGCGGTGCTTGTTGCTACCACGGTGACAGTCGGTTTGTTAAAGTGGCTGTCTGTGTGAGCGGTTGCCGCCGTGGTCATAATTCCATTTCTTTTACCGCGGGCTTGTTGGCGGTGTTACCACCACTTTATCACTGACCGCCAGGGTTGTAATGAGGGCCTTAGGGCCTGATTGAGATCTTGGCAGCCGAGTTACTCCATCACAACTATGATGGATATCCCATCCGCTGAAATATAAATCCCATTCTATCCTAAGAGATTTATATTTCGGTGGACATGATATCTGTCACCGTTGTGACGGAGTAACTTGTCCGCTAAGATGTCAATCAGGCCCTTAATCTACCTATATATTCAGTCATTGTTATTTTGTTTCGGCTAGCTTACAGTGCCACATCCAAACCCCTATAATGACCAGAAAAATAGACATTGTCAACAAACTCGAACATGACATTACAATTTCCAAGGAATCAGTGGAAACAAAACTTACCCTTTTATTTGGTCACTCTTGCATGCCCAAAGTAAACACAAAAAAATATGAAAATGCATTTTCAAAACATTTATTGAAATTATCATATTCTTGCATAAAAAGCATGAGCTTCAATTATTAGAAAGTTGTGACGTGTTACTGTAATCAACATTATTAGAATGGTAAACAATTCAACCATGTTAATTGTTATCAATGTTAGCTCATTCCTATTTGTATCAAATAGTATACTAAAGAGAGCATAGCGGAAGTACCCTTCTGCCAGATCAGTTAAGATAGTCTAACCCCTCCCTTACCTTAGTCTTAGGCGTCTGGAAGCCTGTCTAAGTGCACAGTTTATCTTCCTTAGCAGGATGGAGGTCTGAGTCAGCAGGGCTGCATCTCAATCACATTTCACAACTGCTCCATGATCATCTGGCATGAAGTGCTCCTCTAAACAAGTGTAGCACAGTCACTGTTTATATAATAATAAAGCACTTTTCCTAGCGTACTGTGACAGAACAGCCACTTTGGTTTGTGTAACAAAAATAAGTTGCCTCCTAATGAGCACAGAAAAGGAAAACAAAGGCATTACATACTGATTGTTTGTCGCTGGTCTGGATGTGCACACTACAGGGAGACAATGCCTAATGCCTACCAGGAATAAATGTGCAAGCAGTACATTTTTGTGTTAGTAGGAAACTATGTGAAAAGTCACCATTAGGAAAATATGTCAAGCTTAAAATATTAATTAAAAATGGAGACCTAACACAGGCCATGCAAACAATTAAGGGTAGCCCATCACTATCCCTTCCGTTTGCTGGATACTAAGGTTCACCACTCCAACAGCTTAGAGACAACCAGGCAAATCTGCGGCCACCGGATCAACTGTAGCTGAAAAGTAGCCAATAGGGCGTTTAGTCTCACCATGGGCTAGTATTAGTACAGGCAATGTACTCTCATCTCTTTCGTGATAAAAAAGCACAAATTCTTTTGTCTAGTCCGGCACTACAAGAGCGATTGGCTTCCATGCTTTTGCCATCCTTTGGTATCAAGGCATTGACATCACTAGGCGTCAGCCTTTTCAAGGGCTTTGCCATGAAGGAAAAGTTTGGGATCCATTTCGGCAGTAGTCAACCATGCACAAAAACATCCTCACCTCTCTCTGAGTGATTGGGATCTTCATTTCAAGGACTGTCTCTGTGCGCTCATGGAGCACTCTCCTCGCTCACTTTCCTATCTGATGTCACAAGTACATGACTTCTCATGGACAGTATTGCAGTTTCACAAGAGAGACTTTATGCTCATTTCCAGCCAAGTGATTGAGCAAGCAATTGTGTCATTTGAAAGCTTCCTTGGTCATTGAAGAAATCACAAGGTCATCAATGTATTAAATTAATGTTGATCTACATGGTAACTGTGTCGTATTTTGGACTCTTGCTCTGAGCAAGACTGCTGGTTTAAGGATGACAGTACTTTTGTTTGTAGGCGACTGAGTCTTTCCTACAACAAGTCGCAACTGTTGTCCCAACCTTACCGGCTCACTAGCAGCACCTCACCAGAAACACTATAGTAAAAAGGTGATTTATAGCAGTCGTTTACGCATGGGCTCAAAATAAGATATCTCAGGGAATGTCATGGTTAAACTGAGATTTACCCTTTTCTCACAGATATATTATGTCTCATACAAACAAAGGCAATAACAAAGATGCAGTGAAGTTTAAATAGTTTTTATTTAACATAACTGCAATTTGCGATAAGTTGCATGGACTGCAATGATTAGGATAATGAATAAAACAAGTAACAGTATTGTGAAGAAGAGGATCATTGTTATGAAGACCCCCACCATTTTGCAATACATGAAAGAGATATATTAGATGGAATATGCCCTAATACCCTAATATGAATAGGCCTAACCTCCTACCTAAAGGAGAGCTGGGTTTGCTAAACCTAATCTGCCAAAGCCGTGTCCATGAGAGGAGCCCCCAACCCTCGTTACCTTGGAATGAGGTCTCTATCTCAGACTCCGCAGGGACACGAAGACTGGGTCAGCGTCAAGATGACTGCAGCATCGGTATCAGCGATGGTGACGATGCCCTCTGGTCGGAATCCCTCTGATTATCTGTCTGAAGTGTGATGTATTTATACAGATCTACAAGGTCCCCTGACGTATGTGTATTCCTAAACAATAGATAACGGGCATGCTTGGGACGGTAATTAATATAAATAATCCCTCGAAAGTATAGAGAGGGAAAATCCCTAAGTGTGAACGCCTACTGTTTGTTTGTCTTTGGTGCTTGATCTTGACGCCTTGGTGAGGTGACACTGATAATGAAACTCATAACAAGTGGCCTAACTATAAACAAGGCAGCCATCTTAGAAGAAATAAATAATTAAATGGGCTAAGACAGAGCAAGCTAAGTAGGTTAAAAGTTACTCGGTGACGGGGCACGAGTCTACAAGCCAGCGGCTAAGCTTACTCCTGCTATCCCATTAAAACGAACTAGGATTCACTATACCCTCCCCATTGCCATAACAGGTATGATGAAGGTACAGGAACCCAAAAAGCTAAAAAATTGCTCCTGGACTAAAAAGCTAAATGCTAAAACAAGGCAAAAAGCATTTGTATTTGTTAAAAATATGTTAAAACAAATCCGTCTAAAAATACATACAGAGATGTTAATATCAACTATGACAAGCACAGCGTGCAACAGCAAATGACTATTTTTGTTTATTCCATAATTTGGAATCGAGAATGGCAAGTCAATTCATCAAATTATGTGTTATACCCATGATCTTGAAGAATGTCATCGAAGTCACCAGCTTAGGACCTCAAAAATGAGTCAACATCGTCCGAAGTTAAGTCTAGCGCTGGGTGGACAAACGGATCCACAGAGCAGAAGTGAGCCGTATTTCCTGGTGCATCGTTACTCGTTGCAGTGTCCTCATCCATAGATCTTATAACGGAAGGCTCATAGGTGGCCTCGCGAAGCAACCTCAGTCCCAAGGGGCATGACCGTGTATGAACCCTCATCGGGGACATCAGCAGTTCGTGGTCCACAGGAGATGTCGGTGCAACACCAAGACAGACCATAGGCAGATGTTCAAAGAGACACCATATGCAGCGGAAGACTGGTTGTACACACCAGAGAAGTGGCCGAAATGACAACGACCAGTCAAACTCCGGTTCCACCAGCAAAGGTGCACTGAAGATCCGAACCATGCGCTCACGGCACAGTGGAGTTGGCGGGAGCGGCTCCATTGCTCTGCATTGCTGGAAAGAAACAACCACTGCGAATCAGAAGAAATAGCAGTAGTAGTTGTAGGAAAGTACCATCTTGCCTGGCATGTTACCCCCATTTTTCACTGTATATATGTTGTTTTAGTTGTATGTGTCACTGGGACCCTGGTAACCCAGGGCCCCAGTGCTCATAAGTGTGCCTGAATGTGTTACCTGTGTAGTGACTAATTGTCTCACTGAGGCTCTGCTAATCAGAACCTCAGTGGTTATGCTCTCTCATTTCTTTCCAAATTGTCACTAACAGGCTAGTGACCATTTTACCAATTTACATTGGCTTACTGGAACACCCTTATAATTCCCTAGTATATGGTACTGAGGTACCCAGGGTATTGGGGTTCCAGGAGATCCCTATGGGCTGCAGCATTTCTTTTGCCACCCATAGGGAGCTCTGACAATTCTTACACAGGCCTGCCACTGCAGCATGAGTGAAATAACGTCCACGTTATTTCACAGCCATTTTACACTGCACTTAAGTAACTTATAAGTCACCTATATGTCTAACCTTTACCTGGTAAAGGTTAGGTGCAAAGTTACTTAGTGTGAGGGCACCCTGGCACTAGCCAAGGTGCCCCCACATTGTTCAGAGCCAATTCCCTGAACTTTGTGAGTGCGGGGACACCATTACACGCGTGCACTTCATATAGGTCACTACCTATATGTAGCTTCACAATGGTAACTCCGAATATGGCCATGTAACATGTCTATGATCATGGAATTGCCCCCTCTATGCCATCCTGGCATCGTTGGCACAATCCCATGATCCCAGTGGTCTGTAGCACAGACCCTGGTACTGCCAAACTGCCCTTCCTGGGGTTTCACTGCAGCTGCTGCTGCTGCCAACCCCTCAGACAGGCATCTGCCCTCCTGGGGTCCAGCCAGGCCTGGCCCAGGATGGCAGAACAAAGAACTTCCTCTGAGAGAGGGTGTCACACCCTCTCCCTTTGGAAAATGGTGTGAAGGCAGGGGAGGAGTAGCCTCCCCCAGCCTCTGGAAATGCTTTGTTGGGCACAGATGTGCCCAATTCTGCATCAGCCAGTCTACACCGGTTCAGGGGACCCCTTAGCCCTGCTCTGGCGCGAAACTGGACAAAGGAAAGGGGAGTGACCACTCCCCTGACCTGCACCTCCCCTGGGAGGTGTCCAGAGCTCCTCCAGTGTGCTCCAGACCTCTGCCATCTTGGAAACAGAGGTGCTGCTGGCACACTGGGCTGCTCTGAGTGGCCAGTGCCACCAGGTGACGTCAGAGACTCCTTCTGATAGGCTCCTTCAGGTGTTGCTAGCCTATCCTCTCTCCTAGGTAGCCAAACCCTCTTTTCTGGCTATTTAGGGTCTCTGTCTCTGGGGAAACTTTAGATAACGAATGGAAGAGCTCATCCGAGTTCCTCTGCATATCTCTCTTCACCTTCTGCCAAGGAATCGACTGCTGACCGCGCTGGAAGCCTGCAAAACTGCAACATAGTAGCAAAGACGACTACTGCAACTCTGTAACGCTGATCCTGCCGCCTTCTCGACTGTTTTCCTGGTGGTGCATGCTGTGGGGGTAGTCTGCCTCCTCTCTGCACTAGAAGCTCCGAAGAAATCTCCTGTGGGTCGACGGAATCTTCCCCCTGCAACCGCAGGCACCAAAAAGCTGCATTACCGGTCCCTTGGGTCTCCTCTCAGCACGACGAGCAAGGTCCCTCGAATCCAGCAACTCTGTCCAAGTGGCCCCCACAGTCCAGTGACTCTTCAGTCCAAGTTTGGTGGAGGTAAGTCCTTGCCTCACCTCGCTAGACTGCATTGCTGGGAACCGCGACTTTTGAAGCTACTCCGGCCTCCTTGCACTTCCGGCGGAAATCCTTTGTGCACAGTCCAGCCTGGGTCCACGGCACTCTAACCTGCATTGCACGACCTCCTAAGTTGTTCTCCGGCGACGTGGGACTTCTTTGTGCGACTTCGGTGAGCACCGTTTCACGCATCCTCGTAGTGCCTGTTTCTGGCACTTCTCCGGGTGCTACCTGCTGCTGAGAGGGCTCCTTGTCTTGCTCGACGTCCCTTCTCTCTCCTGGTCCAATTTGCGACCTCCTGGTCCCTCCAGGGCCACAGCAGTGTCCAAAAACGCTAACCGCACGATTTGCAGCTAGCAATGCTTGTTGGCGTACTTTCGGCGGGAAAACACTTCTGCACAACTCTCCACGGCGAGAGGGATCCGTCCACCAAAGGGGAAGTCTCTAGCCCTTTTCGTTCCTGCAGAAACCTCAGCTTCTTCTGTCCAGTAGAAGCTTCTTTGCACCCGCAGCTGGCATTTCCTGGGCATCTGCCCATCTCCGACTTGCTTGTGACTTTTGGACTTGGTCCCCTTGTTCCACAGGTACCCTAGATTGGAAATCCACAGTTGTTGCATTGTTGGTTTGTGTATTTCCTGCATTATTCCTCTAACACGACTTCTTTGTCCTTAGGGGAACTTTAGTGCACTTTGCACTCACTTTTCAGGGTCTTGGGGAGGGTTATTTTTCTAACTCTCACTATTTTCTAATAGTCCCAGCGACCCTCTACAAGGTCACATAGGTTTGGGGTCCATTCGTGGTTCGCATTCCACTTTTGGAGTATATGGTTTGTGTTGCCCTATCCCTATGTTTCCCCATTGCATCCTATTGTAACTATACATTGTTTGCACTGTTTTCTAAGACTATACTGCATATTTTTGCTATTGTGTATATATATATCTTGTGTATATTTCCTATCCTCTCACTGAGGGTACACTCTAAGATACTTTGGCATATTGTCATAAAAATAAAGTACCTTTATTTTTAGTATAACTGTGTATTGTGTTTTCTTATGATATTGTGCATATGACACTGAGTGGTACTGTAGTAGCTTCACACGTCTCCTAGTTCAGCCTAAGCTGCTCTGCTAAGCTACCATTATCTATCAGCCTAAGCTGCTAGACACCCTATACACTAATAAGGGATAACTGGGCCTGGTGCAAGGTGCAAGTACCCCTTGGTACTCACTACAAGCCAGTCCAGCCTCCTACAGTAGTCCGCCAATCAAAGCCAAAATAATTGGAAAGCCACCAAACACACTTGAAAAGAGAGAATGGATGGCTGACGGGATGACTCCGAAGACAGTCTGGAAGATGGACACGAAACCAGACCCGACAGCCTTAAAGAAATTAACAATTCCAGTGATACTCGAAGCATTGAATATTCTGGATACCAGCTCTCCAAAGTGGTTGGGGAAATTGGTATTTAAAAGGGATTGTATCTCGGCTGATGATCTCGCAATCTGGAGAGCATGCGTCTCTTTTGCGGATGTCAAGACGACCTGCTTCTGAAACAATAACGCCTTTAGTCTACTCAACTTGTCATAGTTCACATTAATAGTATCTATGTGGGGCCACATGTCAGATACTTTTATCTCTCGTGTGTGGGGAAACAAAACATGTCCACAACACGTAACGACCTTCGTGACTGAGATTGCATAGGCAATTCCAGGTCGAAAGCCGCTACAGCTTTGATCGTTCAGTAGAACATAACTTCCATTGGAAAGTACATGAAACACTGGACGAATCAAGGGGACGGGAGTACCCTTCAGAAAACAGGCCAAATTCGCGACCCCGCATTGCAAAGACAGTGAAGAGACACCTGTTTGCATATCATAGAATGACGAACAGCAGTCTCGCATTCACTTCCGCTAAGAAAGACCTCCCTTTCATCATTCAGACATCTATAACCAAAGGGCAACTCCCACTCTTCCTTAATGAAGCTATCTCCTAGTCGCTCATATCGTCCCACTGCAAGATGTTTCAGGCAGCTCGAGAAACGAAAGGTCGAAATCGGTAAATTAATAATGCTGTGTAGGAGCCAGATAGTTGAAGGACTCTCTGCTACCGTGAAGGGCAACTTATCTAATTTCTCTACTTGAAGCAGGGTGAAAGTAGCCTCCCTTTTAGCCATTGTCTCTTGTTCCCTGGAAAAATTAAAAGCAGTGAAGAATTCACTTCCATTAATATGCCTCCATGGAATGTGGCCACTTCTCAGTGTCTGCAATGTCCAACCCAGCTGCATGATGGAACGTAGCTGTGTTTGCCCATGATATAACTGGGATAAGTCAGTCTGAGTAATATCAATGGCAGACGACACTATATTCGATAGTGAATAAATCCTGTTGGACAGCGTGTTCATGCCATTGTCGACAACAGCTAATGTTTTCTCCAAATTATCTTTATCTAATTGCCTTAAACGCGCAGCAGCCTCAATCTGGGAAAGTTTCCAAATTTCATTGTACATAGCATAGAAAAACCGTTTTGAGCACTGTTTTCTAGGACCTAGCAGAAAATCCTGTAAGTCTATACTGTCGGAAAGAGTGTTCAGGTGTTTCTTAACCGCTGTTAACGTGTTTGTTTGCACCCATTGCTGGCACAGCTTACCCACACTGTATGTTGTAACTATACCTGTATGTTGTCCTGATAGAAAGCAAGGGTCAGGTCTATTTATCGAAAAAAAACCTGAAGAGTTCAAGAAACGCTTTTGACACTCATTAGTATCTGTGGGCCATACCAACCACCCGCCAGGACTGGAAAGTGAAGAATTATAGGTACCAGCCTTAACCATTGCATCTAGCCTGTCCTCTGTGATATTAAGGAAGCGTTGCCAATCTCAAAATTTTAGCGGAGTAGGGATACTGGGCGTGTTGAGATCGTTAATCTTTGCTAACCCCAGACAGGATGTTTGCTCAATAGTGTCATTTAAGAAAATCATTTGCACAGGAATCAGGCATGCTCGAAACAAAGCTGCCCTACCCTGTATCTGCCAATCTTGTGTTCCTCATACACTTTTCAAGTCAATAGTGTTTTTCCAATATTCGTAACCCTCAATCGAGAGCCGGGAAACAAAGGGATCTGAGTAAATCAGTTTTGTATATGTTAGCAAAATGTTCCTAATTTGTGCCTGAGGTATCTTAAAATAATACGACTCTGCTTTTCTTGGATCATGCCCAGAAAAGTATGTCAATTTATCCCTATAATACTTCGGACTCCCCACCTGTGGTGTAGAACAGTGTTCCCACTGTGTGTAATTCAAGAGAGGCCTATATCTAGTGGCACAGTGTAGGTAGTGATGTCCCCAATTGTTATAGCAGAACATTTCCCCATAATTCATTGTATAATCATATACATCATCACTTTCAAAAGCGGAATAGTCCTTCATTTCAGTTAGCATGGAATCAGCTGTTTGGACATCCCAATCATCAGAGACAACATTAGGTGTAATAACATCAGACATTGAAATTTTGAACACGTATGGTATGTGAATAATCTCTGTAGGCCCGTATATATCGAATGGAACTTTGTCCCACACAATCCCATCAGTAATTGGTATTGCTGTAATATTTACAGGGGACAAATCTCTCCGGACCTTATGTGAAGAATGATGAGGTGTTAAAATTTCATCAACAGGCTCCACTGAGGAGCAATCAGGAATATAGTGACCATTTATAAGCAAAAAGAAAACAGTCACAAAACCAACCCATAAAAATAATGCAATAAATGTCAAACAGAGCCAAAAATAGTTCCATGGGTAGATCAAATAGTTCTTCTTAAGCCATCGATACAGCTACTACTTTTTGAGATGTTGTCAACCACTGTAGAGGATGAATCCGAAGAAAAATCATCAATGTCAACGAAATAGCCAGAGGCCGTCTCTGCAAACACAGGAGACGGCACATTCTGATCCATCGCACGCGGAGGCTCTTGATAGACAACGCCATTAGTCGTGGAAGTGTTCGTGTAAAATACAGCCAAATCTTGATGCTGGGTGGTCACTGAAGATGTGACCGGAACCAACAAAAGTTCATTTTCCGCCCTCCCCATGGTCGAGGAAATGTCTGGAACAGCAGTTGACATAGTTGCATAATCAGTAGTGATGTTCATCCTACTATGTGGATTGATGTCCTGTTGGGCAGTGAGAGGGGATCGGGAACCACCCAAGGGACCTCCTGGTCTACTGTGAAGGATCGGCCACATGGTGTAATTTAATGTCTTCAATGGAGATGAACCTGTTCGATTTAGAACTAGGCAGTGGTGGCAAGATGACAGTCCTGGTACCTTTTATTCCCAAAACTGGTACAGGCGCTCTGTACGATGGACCGAGCTCCTTCTTTACAGCGATCTTCTCACGAACCAGATCCCCAACGTTAGGAATCCAGCCAGTCGAAGTTTTCACCAAGTCCCTTATTCCTAAGGTGGCAGCACTTGCAGATGATTTATCATCACGAAATTGTTGAAGCTCCTGTAAAACAGTGAGACGTTCTTTTATGTCAAATGGTGTTTCTGCTGCCACCATACCAGGGGCATCAAGATCTGGGACATACATAGGTATCCCAAAGAGAACCTCATATGGTGAGCGTCCCCCCAAGGACCGTCTTGGCAGATTATTCAGTGCTCTCTGGACCCCCTATAGGTGATGTAACCAACTACGGCCTGAACCTAATACTTGAGCTGTTAAGGACTGCTTTAGATCACAATTCCGCCTCTCCACAACCGAATTTCCCTCGGGATGGTATGGTGAGGAGTAATGGAGTTCAACACCCATCGTCCCCATGGTGTCCCTGAATGCTTTAGAGGCAAATGCAGGGCCCTGGTCCGAATGGAATGCTGCAACCGCATATGTACCGATAAAGATCGGCAAATCTTTTATAACAGTCCGGGCGTCAGCCGACCGCTGTGGCCATACCCACAGGAATCTAGAACAGGAATCCACAGCCACTAGAATGTATTTGTATGCACCATCAGGTTGTAAGGGACCACAATGGCCTAGGTACACACACTGAAGTGGCTTGCCTGACACTAAGAGGGATGTCTGTGGAGGGCGTTTGATATTAGAGCCCTTAATCTGCTGGCAAATGTCACAGCAAAGGACATACTGCTTAGTGCGTCTGCATAGACCAGGCCACCAGTATCGTTGCTGTAGAATTGTTATCGTGGCCTGTATACCAGCATGTGCAGAAGCGACACCCTCAAGTGTGGCTGTAATCAGCTCTAATCTCTGGTCCTCATTAGGGATCACTCGATCTCCAACCCCAGGAATCGTCGTATAAGCAACATTCTATGCACTGATATGGTAAGTATAGTTTGTAGGGTATCCTTTCGGAAGGGTCTTGCCGGCAGCCGAAGCTTTAACGGCAATCAATATTTCATTATCCAATCTCGTCCGAGAACGAGTCACTGCAGCCACAGAAGCCGTAGCTACTGATGCTTTGGCCGCTTCATCAGCCAACGTATTACCTGCAACGTGTATTCCTACACGTTGGTGTCCTAATGTATGAACTACATGGACACCTGGTAGCTTATCCTTAAGATCAGCCACCCTTCCCCACAATACTTTGTGTTTAATGGTGTTCCCTTTAGAATCCCTAAACCCTTTCAGTTTCCAATGATGGAGATATTCATTGTATGACTGGACGCAGTAATAGGAATCACAGACTATCAAAGTCTGGCTTCCTGCCTCAGTATGTTCGAGCACTAGAAGAAGAGTTTTAAGCTCAGCTAACTGGGCCGTGCAGTCCCCTATGGTCTGCGTGTAGGTATTTTGAGGGTGGAAAACTCCATCTTCCATCACCCTGCACACGGCAGCACAAGCTGCTGAATATTGATGTTTAGTACCTACAGCCGGTTGTGCTGATCCGTCAGTATAAATGATAGTATTATAACTGTCTAGTGGCAAGATATTTAGAGGAGCGGGGTGCTCCTGTTCATACTGGAGAAATTCTTGTGTCTGAAGTCTTGGATCGAATATATAATCAACATCAGTGGCGGTCAGAGACGTTGCCCATTGAATCCAACGTGGATGTAATGCCTTAGCGTTCGGAACGCTCGCTTTAGTGACAGCCTCTAAGGCTGGCACCGGGAAGACAACAATATTGAGTTTCCCCTGGGCAAGCGGCCTCTTCTTTATGACGGCCATCTGAACTGCTGTCAGAATCTTTTCTGTAGGTGCAAAACGTTTTTCAGCATTTGAGTATAAATGTGATTTATATGCTATCGGCACTGTGTCATCCTCATTAAAGGTGACATAAGTAAACCCAAGGGCACCAGCAATTATTCTGAGGACCAAATTTGTTGTATTGTCACATGTGTGTAAGTGTTTTGCTTCTAGCATGTCCCGTTGCATGTCTCTAAGGATGTGTGTGTGCTCAATCGTCCATCGCCTGCTAGAAAAATTGGGCTGAATTAAGTTATAAAGTGGCTTAAGGCGCTCTGTATAATCCGGAATGTATGGTCTGCCAAAATTGAAGAAACCCAGTAATGACTGTAATTTCTTAAGTGTGTTGGGAGGCTGTAGTTGAGCACACTTTTCTAGAAAGTGTGGGCCAGGCTTTTCCCTTCAGTTGATAGCTCATATCCCAGGAACAACACACTAAGAAAGGCTATTTTGCTTTTCTTAAAATTAAATTTATAACCGATGTCCACAAATCCCAAAATGATCCTCGCAAGATGAATGTCGAGGGTGTCGTCGGTGAGATAGATATCATCCACATAGGACAAGGCATTGGAATCAATCTCGTTCAAAATTGATGTTACACGGGCTGAAAACAGGCCTGGGCTATTTTTATAGCCTTGAGGTAAACGATAAAAGTGTTTCTGAGAGCCAAATGAAAATGCACTTAGGTCCCTACTTTCATGTGCTAAATTCTGGCAGAAAAATCCATTAGATATATCCAATGTAGTTTTATATTTTTTACGCACTATATTGTTTATTAGTGCTGTGCTATGTGAGTTCTGTATAGCATATGTGCGTGTATGACTATTTAAGTGTCTGTAATCAACTACTATTCTATATGAATGATCAGACTTTGAAACAGGGAATAATGGGTTATTCATCGCAGATGTACAGGGCTCTATTACTCCCTGATACTCAAGTTGTGACAGGATCTCTTTCACCTGAGATTTTGCTTCATGTTTAACAGGGTATTGTGGCTGTGGTTGGGGAGTTGACCTAACGGGAATGACATGACAAGGAGACTCCTTGTCTCAACCTACATGATTGCGGTATAGCGCAGGTGCCTGCGCTAAAGCCCATTTAATAGCATAGGCTTCTTTTGCTGCTTCTGGAACAAGATCAGAGAAAGAAGGCAAAATGACATCTTCGCCATGCGGGAGCTTGCGGACGTGATCAGGTGGCCAGTCTCTCTCGGCCAATAGGATATCACTAGTAAGTTCATCCAAAAATATCACACTAATAGTGCGTTTCATGTCTCCCTCTATCTGAATCGTTAAATCATAAACCTTATCAGTGGGAAGAATGCGGCCATTCGCTGTTTCAACCGCAATGTAATCGCTAGTTGCTGTCGTGTCCAGATGATCTTTCAGACTCTGGCGACATATCGTGACCTCTGCCGCGCTGTCTAACAGAGTCACTGCCCATGTCTTGTTCCTCAACAGCGTTCTCAATACTACTGGCATTTTTAACTGTTAGTGCTGCCACCTTCTTCTTTTTAAACTGTGGCTTTTGCTGAGGAGTCTTTTCTTCTTTTTTAATGGTAGACTGTGGCGAGTCTTTTTTTTCTTTCACGTATTCCGGACGTCGATCTTGACGGTCCCCTCTCTCACTACGTCTATCCGGTGCATCCTGAAAGGAACGAGAGGGACGTGAATCAGTATTTCTGTCTGGAGTTCTAATGTTCTCCCTATTTCTAAGATTATACCTCCTTTCGGAGTACTCCGGGTGTGGAGAATCAGCTCTCTTATTTCTCTTTTCTTTGAAATCTTTTTATTTGTCCCAGCGCTTTTTAGAGCCCTCTTGTGCCTGCTTCGTACCCTCCTTATGAGAAGTACATTGTAACTCCAATTTTTTAGGTTTGGCTCCCAAACTGTCCTGTCCTATACTAGTATAAGTATCGGAAATTATTTTCGGTAGCTGTCTCTCTTGTTCCAAATTTGGAGTTTCCCTGAGATGCTGGCGTATTGCCAGTGCTACTGCTTCCCCTTTAATATTACTCAGTATAATTGAGGAGACGGCGTCAAAGTTACGCATTAATTTCATCCCCAGATCCAGGGCTGGTGCAGCCGCATGCTCATTTTGTATTTGTTTTAACACTTCCGGTAAATTGGCAAGTGTTGGGGTACCATGTGTGGTTGTATATATGGCAGCGAAGACTGTACCCCATGTGGCACAGTCATCCACCGAGGGAGCCATTCCAAACGGCAAGCACATTGTGAGCATTCTATGTTTTTCCTGTGGTCCCGTATGAGGAAACACAGCTTCCAGCTGATTAGTTTCCTGGGCTATCCAGAACGGTATTTTTTCCCGTTCCGTGGGCACTTTACCCATAATAGTATGCACTGTTTGTGGATTAATCCCAGTAGCCAATTGATAACCACCAGCTACTGGTGGTGCTGGACGCGCTGGTGTTGTGTTCAATGTTCGCATTACGAACTGAACCAATCGTCTATATAATGCCACTAATTCATTATACAAAATTTGTAAATCTGCTATCGGCATAGTATGAATGCCAGGGTGAGGTGTATATGTGGCGAACATAGGCCATGTAGGACCCTCATTACTTAAGGGACCTAACCTCACTCTTCGTAGTACATATGGTAGGGCGCCTTCAAACCAGTTCTGATGCTCTTGATATGTGAGTGAAATTTCTTGATACTGGTATGCTTCGTATCGTACAGGCACGTTCGCAACTTAATTTGTGTGAAATGTGTGTGTTCTCTGGTCAACCTCAGGAAAGGTGACCCAACAGTAAAACGTTTTTGTTTGGTATGCTTCAGTTGCTTCTATAATCAGAGTAACATCCCCGCCCTCGTCTGTGAGGCCATGCGCTAATAAATGTTGTGTAAGTGCATGTCTAGCATTTGCAGCAATATATATGGTATTAGCCATAGTTGTTTATGAAAACGGAACACCAAATGGGGGAAGTATTTTCCTTTTTATGAGTTCGAGCTCGAACAACCTACAGCTTAATTAGGTTTTACCTTTTCAGCAGAGGAGGATTCTCCCCAAGACCACGGACGTCTCCGTATAATGGTACTTAGGGTACCTGTTGTCTGTGAGACAGTGATAGTCAGGGTATCCGTAAATTAGTGCCTAAACACCATCGTTGGTGGCGCCATGTCGTCGTTTGGACTCTTGCTCTGAGCAAGACTGCTGGTTTAAATATGACAGTACTTTTGTTTGTAGGCGACTGAGTCTTTCCTACAACAAGTCGCAACTGTTGTCCCAACCTTACGGGCTCACTAGTAGCACCTCACCAGAAACACTATAGTAAAAAGGTGATTTATGGCAGTCGTTTACGCATGGACTAAAAATAAGATATCTCAGGGAATGTCGTGGTTAAACGGAGATTTACCCTTTTCTCACAGATATATTATGTCTCATACAAACAAAGGCAATAACACAGATGCAGTGAAGTTTAAATAGTTTTTATTTAAAATAACTGCAATTTGCGATAAGTTGCGCGGACTGCAATGATTAGGATAATGAATATAGCAAGTAACAGTATTGTGAAGAAGAGAGTCATTGTTATGAAGACCCCCACCATTTTGCAATACATGAAAGAGATATATAAGATGGAATATGCCCTAATACCCTAATATGAATAGGCCTAACCTCCTACCTAAAGGAGAGCTGGGTTTGCTAAACCTAATCTGCCAAAGCCGTGTCCATGAGAGGAGCCCCCAACCCTCGTTACCTTGGAATGAGGTCTCTATCTCAGACTCCGCAGGGACACGAAGACTGGGTCAGCGTCAAGATGACTGCAGCATCGGTTTCAGCGATGGCGGCGATGCCCTCTGGTCGGAATCCCTCTGATTATCTGTCTAAAGTGTGATGTATTTATACAGATCTACAAGGTCCCCTGACGTAAGTGTATTCCTAAACAATAGATAATGGGCATGCTTGGGACGGCAATTAATATCAATAATCCCTCAAAAGTATAGAGAGGGAAAATCCCTAAGTATGAACGCCTACTGTTTGTTTGTCTTTGGTGCTTGATCTTGGAGCCTTGGCGAGGTGACACTGATAATGAAACTCATAACAAGTGGCCTAACTATAAACAAGGCAGCCATCTTAGAAGAAATAAATAATTAAATGGGCTAAGACAGAGCAAGCTAAGTAGGTTAAAAGTCACTAGGTGACGGGGGCACGAGTATACAAGCCAGCGGCTAAGCTAACTCCTGCTATCCCATTAAAACGAACTAGGATTCACTACAACTGCAGAGACTCTAAATTGTTTTTGAATATCTGTTTGAAACAGGATGGACTCTTAATCTAACCTTCTGGATGACAACACCACAAAAGGGTCTTTTCTTGGAACCAGAACACAAAGAGAAACTGTCTGCCTACGTGTAATGGGACAGAGAAAAAGGCTTGACAAAAGTCAGTGTCCGTGAACCACTCAGCCTCTGGAGGAATTTGGAATAGGATCACGACAGGCTTCAGTACCACAGGATAGCATGGAATGACAATCTGGTTAATCTTTTGAAGGTCTTGTATATTCTTTCACTTTTTGTTTGCTTTCTGTAAGGCCATGATTGGGGAGTTAAATGGACACCAGATGACTTCCTTCAGAATGCCCTGTTCTATTATTCTTTCAATGACAAGATTGATCCCTGAAGTAGCTTCGGGGGTCATTTTGTAATGTGTGTGGGAAAACAGCTTTAGGTCGGAGGGTGATCCGATGGGGTTTGGCACATTAATCAAACCAGTCTCTCTTCCTGTACAATCCCAAATCCCAAACTACCTCCTTGACTATTTCTCTCAGATCCACTGGCAAGCCCTCTGTCGTAATGGCCTGGTATAGCCTGACAACAGGCTCTGGGGCCTGCAACTTCAACTCAACATTGGTGGCCTGTGTTTCAGTTCCAACTCCATCCTGTGTGCAATAGTTGACTCAGTTGAGTTTGCAAAGGAGATCTTGTCCTAGCAAGTTTTCAGGACTAGAATCGCAAATCACAAACTGCTACTGTTCTCTATTGTCTCCTGTTTTTACCAGTACATAGGCAGTAATTTGGTTAATGCACTATTGATTTGTAATATCTACATCTTGGACTTTTTTTTTTACTGAGAGGGGTATCTTACAGACTTCAGTTGTTCTAACCGTTAAACAAAAGGCTCAAGTCTATCAGGAAAGATATGGGATGTCCGTTGACCTCTCCATTCATGTATGGTCCACTTCTAGGACTACGCCAAGTACGTACTCCTCCTTCCCCATCAGACACTGTCATTGGCCCTGATTGAAGTCTAGGTTAAGTCTCAAACATCATAGGAATTGGGCCTCCTTGAGTCATCATCGGATTTTGGAGTACTCTCTGGTTTGGATGGGGCTGGGGGATACCTCCTTGCATCTGCACTCAGTTGAAAGAATTGGGCAGAACTCTAGATTTTATAACTTTGAAGGCGGCAATAGGGGGTTTAGGTATAGGAGCAAATTCCCCCTGGCCTGCCTAACTCATCTCCTAGCAATCTGTTACAATTCAGTATAGATTGTAACGGCATTCCTGCTTCCAATGGCCTACCGTATTACAGATATGGCACTGCATAACCTTTTTTAGGGCACGTATGCTTGCTCCTGTCGCATTTCCTCAACCTCTCCCCATGCCTGGAAAATTCCCACTATAGTTCATGGAAACTCCCTGCGTCACTGCTCCAAAACTGTGGTCTAGTTCAGTTACATGAAAAGTATCCTTAAGTCTCTTAACCCCTCCATTCTGTGCTAGCTGTGTTTGGGCTATCATAAACTTCCCTTTAAGCTCTTTCTGTTTTGCTTCTAATGTGTCACTGCAGTATTATGCGTACTGCAAGATCTCATCAACAGGCTTGCTCTGCCAGCAGAGGACACCCTGGGTGATTTGGTTGCTAATTTCTGGCCTTAATACATACACAAAGGATGCTAGAAACCCTCCCATGTTGTCTCCTAGTGGCTATTTCGCCCACTATGTTCTTTATAAACCTGCATTTGAAATAGGCATGCACTTTTGGTTTTTTGGAGGTTCAGAACATTTTTGGCCAATTCATCTCTGCCTGTGGAACCTTTGCTTTCAGATGCTTTATGACCTTATCGTACTTGGTTCTAACAAAGTGTGAAGGGACATTTGTCCCTGCCACCTGAGGTGGTGCCTGCATAGGTGAATCAACTGTCCTCTTACATTCTGCTCACAGATCTTTTGGGACTGCCACCTCAAATAACATATCCAGATCTTCCCACAAAACCTCGGAAAATAGTCACAATCTGTTCCATCTGAGTATACCATTTACTGGGATTCTTTCTAAGCTTTGGAAGAGTGTTTGTAAAATGGAAAAGGTCTGATCAGGACCACAGAACATGTACATAAGCTCTTTGTGCAAGTCGAATTCTTTTACTACTTCGCCCACATTTCCTATCTTCTCCTCTCTTGACCCTTCCCGCTCTTGCTTTTCTTTGACTCTCTCCTTCCTCAACCAAAATTCACTAAATTTTTTAGTATCAACCCATTCCCAGATGATGCTTCACTTGGGTTCTCAACCACTTAAACTTCAGCAATCGCAACTTGTTCTCAGTCATTGCCATCTTGGTATTCATCTGCAACTTCTTTCGCTGGGATATGTCAATTCCACATTCATCTCCCACATTCTTAATTGTTGCATGCACCTCTCTCGCTCTCTCGTCACCCACATGGCTTCCTTGGTAAGGTAGAGCAGCTCATTCTCCACATATTATCCTAGAATTTCCATTTCTTTTTACCATACCTTCAAATTTTGTATTCAGCTGCACAAGATTTATGTGCTGTGAGATCTGCCTTACACCTGGCAAGTTTCCTGAGAGGTTGGTGCACGTGGTTTGGCATCCCATCTTGCTTCTGATTGAGTGTTCTCCTTGTTGAAGGACTAATACCATTCCTCCAGGCCTCCGTGCGGGGACCTGAACTATACTTGGGACAGATTGATTTGGGACGCTACTAACACATTCCTTAGATGGGGAAATGACCAGGGCGCTTGATAATGGCAGGGTGCTTATTACTACAGACACAGAGGTTTGAACAACAGGTGAAACAGCAGTTTCTGAATAACTTGGGGGTGTTGAGGGTTCGGCAACTGTTTCAGTCTCGGTCGATACTGGGGCAGGAAGCTGCTGCATTATATGGAGGAGGTATTATGCTAAGGAACTCATCTATGAAGACATCTTCCTCTTACCCCTCTGATTCTTTCCCCTTCTTTGGTTTTTCCTTTTCTTTCTCTTCACACTCTAGCAGGGGGTAGATCTCAACAATCTCTATGACTTCCTCTCTCCACTTCCTCTGCATTTCCTCATCCTGCACACTTCTCAGGAATGAGCCCCACTATGGATTTGTAATTAAAACTTCTTTATCTTATTCTCTTTAGACATTTGACCCCAAAGGTTTAGAGCTTCAATCTGAGTGAACCTAGGTTGTGGTCCTTAAATTCTCTATTTAGGAGATGTGGAAAGTCCCATTCAGTAGGAATCAGAGTTCCCCATTTTTGGATGTATATTTGTGCCATTAGTTAAGCCACATGCAGATGTGAAACCAGTGGTGGTTTGCGGGGTGCACAAGGGGTGGGGCGTCGCGCGGAGGTTGGGGCGGGGAAGGAATAAAAATGAAATTAAGAAATGAAGAAAACAAATCTTACGTCCTCTGTCGCGCTGCGCCACTCCTCTGCTGGCTGCAGGCACAAGCTCCCAGCCTGCTCTGCGGACAATCCTGACACTGCTCTGAGCAGCGTCAGGACTGGCTGGGAGCGGCTAGCTAGGGCGCTCCCAGGCAGACTGAGAGCCTGTGCAGGCTCTGTCAAGTCCAGCAACCGTGTTGCTGGGCTGGAGAGAGCCCTGTGCGCATGTGTGTTTCTTCGGCCTAAGAGGGCTGGCCAAACATACATACACAGTGAGGGGGAGTGTTGTGCACTCCCACTCAGTGCACGTCACCCCCATGGCCCTGCCCCTTTCAAAGAAAAGGATAATAAACTGAGTTTATTATCCTTTTCTTTGAAAGGTTTTGCAGCTGCTGACGGGGGACAACGCTCCTCTGCCCTAATGGAGGAGCCGCCCCTGTGTGAAACCCTTTATTTGCAGGAATTTCCCCAGCTTGGATGCCTTCAGGAGGAAACTTTTCTTCCTTATTTATGCCTTTCTTCTTCTTTGACAAGGGATTCTCCAGTCTAGCAATATCTCAATCACTCCTCACTTCAATGTCTTTCTCTGTCCATACTAACAAGCTCGCAATCCAGTCACCAATACCAACACGTCTCTGTCAGAGGTCACCCTATTGCATCACAGCTCTACCATCCACCAGCCAATCCCTGCATGGCACCTTAATGATGCAATGCTCCAACACCACAGACCACTACTGAACCACTTTCACAACTTTTCCGTTGTTTTACTACGCAAAAGTTTCTATACTAATAAGAAATCTACCTACTTTCATACAATAGTGAGTTCTGCAAAACTCACTATACCCAGTGCGTCTGCTCCCTGTGCACTAAGGGATGAACCACCACCAAGCTCAATTAGTACATTCACACAAGAAAGGATTATTTCTTTATCTTGGTATAACGGACAACACCTCACAACACACATCACCTAGTAGGCAAGTTCAACAATTCAATGTACTAAATTGAGGTATCCCTCTTTAAAAGTCAAAGGGCCAGATGTATCAAAGGGTTTTACCCATTCTGTGTCTATGGGAAAATGTCTTTATACATATGGCCCAAAGACTCTCATCAGAAATGGAATATGTATTGTACTAACAAATCCAACAATCAAAGCCACATAATAATTGCTATCAAAGGTCATCCACTCCGTCCCACTTCTACACACCTAGTACAACTCCTAACATGCATTGTTCCTCTACTACTTCATTATCACATTTCACACACAATTCCTATCAATACTCGCGTTGCTGTTCTTCTTTAGCCACCTTGACCCTCCAGAATCAGGATCAGATTAGGACGATACATTTAATTCTCGGGGCAATACCGGCTGGATCATAAAGGCGTAATACTCAGTTCTATAGCCAACTACTTTGTCAGTTTTGGTCGGCTCCAATCAGAAACATCACATCTGCAACTAGATCTGTCAGCGGTGAACATACCATCTTCAGTACAATTTATGGGGAGCACCATCATCTAGGACCAGGAGTGGTACACTCCCGATATGGACCATCACTACAGTCAATTTTATCTAGTTAGTAGCAGGTGATTTACATTCTTGTAAGAATGACAGACAGACAAGGGTTGTAGTTTCAAACAGTTTTATAATGTATTACAGGCAGTTACAGAGTATGTGACATAAGTACAATTAGCTGTAAGGCATATAATTATAAGTACAAATAACTCAGTACAGTTCTAAACAAAATCTAGAATATATTCACCCTCTAGGATTGGAGAAAGGGATCTCCTGTACATAGAAATCTACACATCCTTTTATATGACCTCTCAGCCATACATTCTACATGAGTAAAGAATGCCCTAGAATATGCACCAACAGAGAACAAGCAAGAAACATTTCTCTAAAGTATACATTTGAGGTTTCTCTCATTGTAGTAATTCATTGGGTTTCCATGCATTCGCACAATTTATTCAAACAGCAATCTAATTGATACATTGTATAAAAGTATCTTGAGACAGTTGAAACATCCTGGGTTGGTTTAATGAGAGAAAGTCTCTGAGGACCCTTTCTGATCACTCGTGTGTTTCGCACAATTCTTTATTTAGAACGAGAAGTCAGCAGTACTCATCGTGATATATGGTGACGTTGGTGCAAGATGGAAAATAGCGTAAACACAACTTTAGTTAGCGTAGGCTTAATTTATGATGTGTTTATTATACAAAAGAAGAACAACTTCCACCACATATTCAATATACACATTACAACCAACTTCTCCCTGGGAAGAACCCTTGTATACAGACCACCAGGACCCCCCACCAGTGTTGCCAATGACATCACACACTTCATCGCACCTCTCATCATCAACACCAGCACCTTCATCTTCTTGGGAGTCCTTAACTTTTACCTAGAAGACTGCATGGCCCAAACTCTACAGCCCTTCTAAAAAACCTTTGATACCTTGGTCTTACCCAGCACAATAGAGAAACCAGCCACACCTCCGGACACCCAGTGGACCTGATTTTCTCCTCAATCAGCAACATCACAGTTGACAGGCCAGCAACTATAACCCGGACAGACCACACCCTCGTTAGTTTCAGCATACCCATTCCCACATCATCACAGACCTACTGCCACTGGAACCCCTGCCACAGCTGGAAAAGCATCTCAGAAGAGGGATTGGCCTCCTCTCTATCTAGCCCTAGACGACCAGTGACTTGCTGAAAGCCATCAAACACCTGAAACACTTGGTCACTGCA
Source organism: Pleurodeles waltl (assembly GCF_031143425.1). NCBI lineage: Eukaryota > Metazoa > Chordata > Amphibia > Caudata > Salamandridae > Pleurodeles > Pleurodeles waltl. The sequence continues at coordinate 1,632,065,381 of NC_090440.1, read as the reverse complement.
TTTGTCAAAACCCTGGCTCCCCTCAAATACAAGCCAACAGCATGAACCGGACCACAGGCCAGCTGGTACACAGAGGAACTCAGGCTGACGAAACATCACTGCAAGCAACTGGAGCACAATTGGAGAAAAAGTCAAGACACTGCAGATAAAGACATCTTCAAATCAGCACTAAGACATGCTATCTCCTTTTCTTCCTCTGCTGAACCCTCAAATGTTCCTAACTCTCTATGCATGTTGCTACATACCTGTTCGTTAGTTCATCAAACATGCAAAACACATTTTCATCCTTCTCATTGATTAGATACAGGATCTTTTGTGCATTACTGAGAAGTGGCTTAAGGATACGTCAAATGCTGTTATAACTCAGACTCTACCCAAATTCTGCATAATTCGTTTGACCACTCCAAAGTAAAGATGTTTTTTCACTCATACACTATTTTGCCTTTGATGGAGCTTGGTAAATTGCTACATTTTCAAATAGCTTTTTTCTAAACTTTCTCACTAAGGAGTCACTGACTTGTCACCATCTAGGCATGACTTCAGTCTTGTCTTTGGAGAGCTCATTGTCCTTCTATATCTTCAAATAAATTCTGGATTGAAACAATTGTTGCATAGAAACAGAGAGCTTAGTTTGTATTTGCCCTTCTTCGGATCACTCAGCTTGTCTGAAACTCTACCTATGATGTGGGCCATATGCTGGACCATATTTTTACCACTAACCTGTACATACATTTAAATAATTACTACTCTTAGCATGGATGAATCACTTGGCTGTCCATTCCATAATATCTTGCCTATATCCCCTTCCTCTGGGTACAAACCTTTTCACGAGTTGGGCATTCTTGGCCTTAAATTATGAATGGCTCCCAATCCACCATCCTTATTTCCACTGTGCCTGACTCCTGACTTTACTGCAGATATCACCACTAATGTTGAAAAATTTAACTGTTGAATTAATGCTGACCTATATCAGATGGCCCCTCTCAAGTTTATTACTGCAAAAGTAAGGTGCTTGCTACTCCGGGGTACCCTCCTGACCTAATTTTAGCCTGCAAAAAAGTAGAACAACGCTGGAAAGAAGCATCTGAAGCTGAAACCACTGATACTGAACAAACCTTCCTTGCCAACTTTAAAATATAGAAAAAGAAAGCTAGGTCGGAAACAAGTACTATCAAACTTCAATTTTAAAAGCAACTTCAAGGACGTTTTTCAAATTTAAGCCACTTTCAAAACCGGTGGCCTGTTCTACAGCAGTAATCCCCACATAATTTTTGGGAGATAGCCTTTATTACTATTTCCAGGATAAAATCAGCACCAATTTATTTACCATGCAGTTCGCCCCCTAAGCTGAAAAAGACTCAATGGTTAATTGCCATGCCACACCCTTGTGAAGAGCTCTCCCAGATGTCCTTCTCTTACCCAGTTCAAGGAGCTAGACAACTCTATCATCCTTATTACATTTTTGACTTCAGGTTCACCTCTCTTCTCCTGTTCTGTGGTATGTCATCATGTCTGCCAAAGCTCCAGTTGCCCCATCATTAAAAACTCTTTGCTAGGAATCTATAGCCCCCTCTATTGGAAAAATAATTTTATTGGGTGTTTACTTATAAGCCTTCTATTGACCCAATCACCCTTTCAAGGTTTATGCTTGTCTTTCGTCTTCCCTTTATGGGCAAGATTAGTGTAAGGTTGGTCAATGACATGCATTCTCTGCAGCAGCTTTCATTTTGCTTGATTTGTAAGCAATTTTTCAATACAGACATTTTTGTCATTTTAGTTGATCTTCCTCAAATAAATCAAATCTTCCTGTGTGATAGCACTCTATAATAAGTCATTGGCCTTGTTTTACCAGTGTTACTTGAGCTTCTGGAAGAACCACCTGTAATACAGAATCCTTAGAATCTTATGATGTAATTGAAGTGTGTATGTGACCATTGAAGTTCCCTGTGATTCTAAGACTGTGGGAGCTCTGCCGGCCATTTGATGCTTTCCATGGTGGCTTATACTTGTTTATTATAATAAACTGTTGCCCCTTCTTCACAGACTTATAACTGGAAATTAAATGTTTTGTTGGCAACAAGAATTTTGAAGACAAGCATCTACTCACCTGAAATAATCCACTGTGCTACTGCTTTGCTCATCCTGGGCAGCACTGTATATTCACCAGTTACATTGCGGCCTGTGTGTGACTCCTGAGTTCCCCAGCTGAAGTGGAATTACCATATTAGGGGCGTATTTTAATGTGCTACTGTGAGTGGCTATCTCTGGAGACCCTCTCAACACAGCAAGTGTAGTGCAAGTTGTGTTCCAGCCCTACACCTGCCATCAACATCTCTGAAAAAGTTGTCAGTTGTGTTACATACATCATGCACCACACACTGCTCCCTAATGATAATCTGAATTGCAAGTTATCCTGCCATCACATGCTACCACCAGCACATGGAGTCACAGCGTAACACAATTTGTTGGAGCAAATAAATACATCTTTCCAATGTCTGAGGTTGTGGCAGTGGCAAGTGGTATGTTGTGGCCGACTTGCACCACCTCCCACTCTGTGATTAATGTGTCACCTTTTGAGTTGTTGTTTGGGAGACTTTGTCCAAGTTGTGTACAGCAGGGATAAAGAGGAGGTCTGAGCTGAAATAGCTGGATATGCAGATAAGATGGAAGGTTAAAGCCACTCAGTCCCAGCAGAAGAATAGCATTCACTCCAGGAAAGATGTGAATGAGATGATTTTTAGGGTGGGAGAACTGGCTTGTGTTACGAAACTTGTTTTTGTCATAAAGGGAGAGTGCAAGTTAGGTTAGCCAATGGTTGTTGAGCAAATTTAGGGCAGGTTTGTGAGCATGTTGAAGTGGCATGGTTGAAACACTGCTAGAATGGTTAAGGTTCATCATGATGCTGACTTTCCTGGGAGACTAGTCAAGCATGAGGAACTCATTTGGATGGAGAGTTTCTGCTGGATTGCAATGGAGTGCCAGAATACAAAGGGTATGTCTTAGGTACAGATGAAGTGTTTCAAATTTGTGTTTCATTTGTTATCTATGGGAGTGGTAATGTAGTAACCTATACGTTTTCAGGCTTCTTTTGTCAGTGTTCCTTACGCTTCAGGAACAGCCACATGTAATATAGAGAATGATGTAATGTAAGGGTGTAGTTGACCCTTGAATCTCCCAGGGATTCTGAGTAAGTTGAAGCTCTGCCGGTCACCTGCACTCTTTTGTGATGGCTGTTTATCATGATGAACTGCTTCTCAGTCGTAATAAGCTGTGAGCACCATTAAGTGGAAATAGAGGTTTTACCATGAACCTTGATATTTAGGATACATGGTGCTTACTGCAGTACTGGCAGGAGGTGATACACAGTTTCTTTTCATCACAGAAGTTCGGCCTCAGAAACCATCACCACATTTGAGCATCCAGATTCGGTAGTCAGCATTTTTTTCTGTTACTCAGGCTCAGTGTTTCAGGGTAATTGTGTAGGCCATCTCAACACGGCAACAGTGTAATGCAAGTTGTGTTCTAGCCCTACACCTGCCAGCAACATCTTTGAAAACGTTGTCAGTCGTGTTATATACATCATGCACCACATACCGCTATTAGTTGATTACTTATTTCAATATGTGCTCACTACCCAAAGGTCTCTTGGCACAGGTTTTATGAATACCTACAAAAATTTGTCTTAAGGATTTATTTTTAAGAAATTCAAGTCATAAGCACTGCTGAAAGGTGGAGGGAAGGGAATTTCAGAAAGTTGGAAAGTGAAGGGATAAAGGTGGTCCTTACAACATTGGCGGTAAAAGCCGCTTACCGCCGTGCAGAAGACCGCCAACACACCGCCGCGGCTACGGAATTCCACCACAGCTATTATGACCCACATCTCGGAACCTGCCAAAATTCAGACAACCACACAAGTCTGCCACACCAAAGGTCAGTGATAAACTGGCGAAAACAAAACCTCCACCATCACGCCAACAGAAATACGCCCACACTATCACAACACACGAATTCACGCAGCGGTCTTTCAACCGCGGTATTCCATTGGCGGTACACACTGCCGCGCTCAAAATACACACACTCTTACAAAACACAGCCACATTGGACAATTAAAAATACACACACCTGATACACATACACACACCACTCCCACACACCCAATACAATATAAAACACACACCCACATCACCTACAAACCCCTACGACAAAAATTGAGAACGAAGCACAGAGAGAGACACCACCAGCAAGTACAACAGCATCCACAGGCACATAACACCATCACCCACACAACTTCCACGCACCTCACACAACACACCACTACATATCACCACACTTATCACCACACACACCACCCCACATATCACCTACACCACCCCATGGCACGGCAAAGACACCCCAGGTTCTCGGAGGAGGAGCTCAGGGTCATGGTGGAGGAAATCGTCCAGGTAGAGCCACAGCTATTTGGAGCACAGGTGCAGCACACCTCAATTGCAAGGAAGATGGAGCTATGGCGAAGAATAGTGGACAGGGTCAACGCAGTGGGACAACACCCAAGAAATCGGGAGGACATCAGGAAAAGGTGGAACGACCTACGGGGAAAGGTGCGTTCCGTGGTCTCAAGACACCACCTGGCGGTTCAGCGGACTGGCGGCGGACCGCTGCCTCCTCACCCACAACTAACAACATGGGAGGAACAGGTCTTGGCGATTCTGCATCCTGAGGGTCTCGCAGGAGTACGTGGAGGAATGGACTCTGGTAAGTCAAATCTTAACTATTACATCCCCCACCCTACCTGCATGCTATCCCATACCCCCACCCTCGCCCCCACCCCTATCACTCCAACTCCTCACAAATGTACGAATATCACAAACCACACATCCCATCACCAAGCCCTGCATGCAACAACAAAGCATGGACACCCATCACCAAAGCATGCACACTGCACATAGCCCTACACCTCCCCAAAACCATCATCACACAAGCTCCCACACAGGAATGCCAGCACTGGGGTACACGGTCACCCACCCATTACACACCATGCCACACACAGATGCAATAATCATGCCTTTCCACCCCTGCAGGACCCCTACCCAACGTCACCAGACAGGAGGGTCCAGACATGTCCACTCCACCCACAGAAGAGGCCCACAGTGATGACAGCACCTCTGTCCAACTGGATCTAGATGACCAGCCCGGACCATCGGGGGCCTCGGGACAGTCGGTTCCCCTCACACAGGCACAGGCCACCACAATCCTTCCCCCTCTGGAAACTCCAGCACAGCACCCACCCAGCGGGCCCATACTTCCGTCCCCAGGACACGTCAATCAGCTGTGTGTCCACCACTACAGGGAACCCAGGATAACCCACCACCCCAACAACAACAGGGACCAGGGGGCAGTGGCAGTGGGCACACGGTCCAGGGGACGGAGGCCCAGGAACACAGGGGAACTGGGAGGGCTGCCGTGCGACAGGGGGCGGACAGGCCAAGGGAACCCACTCTCCATGAGGCCCTCTCCTCCATCATGGGAGCATATCACCACTCCCAGGAGACGATGGCAACGGTACTGGCCAAGTTTCAGGACACCCAGCGCATGCAGGAGGAACAGTATATGGGCTTCAGGGAGGAACTCAGAACCATCAGCTCCTCCCTGGGCACTATCGTAGGGGTGCTGAAGGAACTACTTAACACCAGGAGGGACACTGTGGTACTCCAAGGGGCCCCTGACACTAGCATGGACGATGAACTGCCCACCACCTCCGCCGGCGCTAGTGGACAGGACGCCCCGCCACAGGACCACCACACCAGCACCCCACCCCCTGCAGAGGGAGAACCACCCCGAAAACGGTCCCTGAGATCCAGGAACAAGACAGAGCAAGATGCCAAGACCCCCACCAAGAAATGAGACCACCCTGATTGTCATCCCACTGTCCCACTTTGTCACCCTGTCCATAATTAAACTGCCCCAGCTCCACTTCCTATGCCCATATGGGCAATGCACCTGTGAGACTAATAGACTGGACTCTGCCATGGACACTCCTCCGCCATCACCCCTCACCATTTAACTTCCCCCTCCAATATTTTGCATTTAAATAAACACACCTAAAGCACAAAATGATCTGGAGTCTGTCTGTGATTTCGAAATAGTGTATTTGAAATTACAGTGACCAAATGTTCTTGAAATAGTAATGTCAACATACCTATGTCACACAGCTCTAGTCGATGAGGAATCTAAGCAGAAGACACACGTTGGGACCCACATCTGTGAAACCGTAAGGAAAAGTGACAACTCAGTGACCATACACTGGGTGAAAATGAGAGACAGTAGAGAGGTAGTAGTGTAAAAGTACATGTAGTAGGCAGGAATGTATTCTCACCTGTGTTTCACTGGAAATATTGCTGGATCACTGAGTCCCTGTTCTGCATGTCTTCTTCCTCTGCTTCATCCTCATCACTGCCACAACACCGCCATCTGGAACATCCTCCTGCAGAAACGGCACCTGTTGTCGCAAAGCCAAGTTGTGAAGCATACAGCAGGCCACAATGATCTGGCACACCTTCTTTGGTGAGTAGAATAGGGATCCACCTGTCATGTGGAGGCACCTGAACCTGGCCTTCAGGAGGCCGATCGATCATCCTCCTAGTTCGCCCATGGGCCTCATTGTAGCGTTCCTCTACCCTGGTCCTGGGATTCCTCACTGGGGTCAGTAGCCATGACAGGTTGGGGTACCCAGAGTCACCTGCAAATGGCGAGGGACAACTGTTAGACACACACTAAGCTGTAGGGATAACCCCAGACAACCATTCCCACTGTCTTGCTTCCAGGGGCTCACCTAATAGCCACACACGGTGCCTCTGGAGTAGACCCATCACATAAGGGATGCTGCTATTCCGCAGGATGTAGGCGTCATGCACTGAGCCAGGGAACATGGCATTCACATGGGAGATGTACTGGTCGGCCAAACATACCATCTGTACATTCATGGAATGATCACTCTTCCGGTTTCTGTACACCTGTTCACTCCTGTGGGGGGGGACCCAAGCCACATGGGTCCCATCAATGGCACCTATGATGTTGGGGATATGTCCAAGGGCATAGAAGTCACCTTTCACTGTTGGCAAATCCTCCACCTGAGGGAAAACGATGTAGCTCCGCATGTGTTTCAGCAGGGCAGACAACACTCTGGACAATACGTTGGAAAACATAGGCTGGGACATCCCTGATGCCATGGCCACAGTTGTTTGAAATGACCCACTTGCAAGGAAATGGAGCATTGATAGCACCTGCACTTGAGGGGGGATTCCTGTGGGATGGCGGATTGCTGACATCAGGTCTGGCTCCAACTGGGTACACAGTTCCTGGATTGTGGCACGGTCAAACCTGTAGGTGATTATCAAATGTCAGGTCCACCAGCAGTCGGTACACCGGAGGATGCCGCCATCTCCTCACATGTCCCAGCGGACGATGCCTATGAAGGACAACAGTGACCACAGAATCAAACAACTCAGAGGTACGTACCCACAGTTTACACAGAACACCAATCATACACAAAAGGTGGCCTGTATGTATGTTGAGACTAGGCCTAGATATGTGTGACGCAGTTGGAAATTAGGCCATGTGGGCCCGTGAAATGGCGGCTGCCTGACCTCTAAAGTGGGACAATGGGATGTGAGGTAACTGCGCTGGCATTGTATACTGTCGCGGTAGGCGTTCGGAGACGGCAGCGCAATGCTGCATTGGTTAACATTGGACCCTATGGGTCCCAGGAGCCAATGACGATGTACGCCGGCTGTGATGGTACGCACAGCCACGGACGTGACCGCCGCGTACGTGACTGCCATTTTCGATCTGTTGAATCACTCGATACCTGATCTTCGACAGGAGAGGACCTACACTGCAAGTGCTGCTGTGACCTCAGTCTGGAAGAGACAATGGCTCGTGCATCTGGGGAAAGGGCCCCTGCCTTCACATCGGAGGAGTTGGAGAAGCTCGTTGATGGGGTCCTCCCCTAGTAAACGCTACTCTATGGTCCTCCAGACAAACAGGTAAGTACACAGGGAGCATGTTGTATGGGCTATGCCTGTGTGGAGAGGGCTGGATGTAAGAAGGAAGGGGGCAGAGTTCTGCGTGCATGAAAGACGGTGGGTGCATGTGCCACATGGCAAGGGTAGGGATGGGGGCCACTCACTTTGACAGTGCAGTTGGTAATGACTTCTTTTCTTCCCCTGTACATTTCATGTAGGTCAGCGCCCACCAGAAGAAAGATATTTGGCGTGCCATCGCCAAGGACGTCCGGACATTGGGGGTCTACCACAGACGGAGCACCCACTGCCGGAAAAGATGGGAGGACATTCGCCGCTGGAGCAAGAAGACGGCGGAGGCTCTGCTGGGGATGACCTCCCAACGTGGGAGGGGTGCCCGTCGAACCATGACCCCCCTGATGTTCAGGATCCTGGCGGTGGCCTACCCGGAGTTGGATGGGCGCTTGAGGGCATCACAGCAGACACAAGGGGGTGAGTAGACTCTCATTCAGCTGACTTTGCGCGCAGTGGAGTGGTCTGGGTGGGGGAGGAGGGCTGTGGGTTTCCCTAGTCCAGGGCGAGTTCCGTAGGCTAGGCCCCTCCGTAAGGCATGGCCCTTGGCCCCCCACCCCACCTCTGTAGAGTGCCAAGTACAGCTATTCATGCCCCTGTGTCATCTATGTGTGCAGATGTCATCCATAGCCTTGTAGGCCATTTCCCAGGAATTGCACTGTAGAGCCCAAGAGCGCGGCGTAGTGCAGGGGGCTTCTGTGTCTGTCTTGTCTGCCAACGGTAGCGGTAATCCATGCACTCAACATGTCTTTATTCTTTCCTCCCACCCCCCTTTTTGTGGTCACCCTGTTCTTGTGTGCATTAGCATCATGAGGCGGAGGAGCAGTGGCACCGGAGCACAAGGGAGCTGCATCCCACATGGCCATGGAGGCCACACTACATACTCTGAATTCACCAGTGGGACGGAGGGCGAGGGGAGCTCCACGGCGGGGACAGGAGCTGAGACCAGCGACACGGACTCGTCCTCTGATGGGAGCTCCCTTGTGGTGGCGGCAACATCTGTGCCCCCGCATCTACAGGTACAGCCGCCCCCCCCCTACCAGCACCGCCCTCCCAGCAGCCCCTCAGCCTTCGCCCTGTGCCGGCTCACCCAGGAGGGTGGGCATCACCTTCGCCCCAGGCACCTCAGGCCCTGCTCCAGTCACCCCTGCTGTCCTCAGTGAGGAGGCCATTGACCTCCTCAGGTCCCTCACTGTTGGGCAGTCTACCATTTTGAATGCCATCCAGGGTGTAGAAAGGCAGTTGCAACAAACTAATGCATTCCTGGAGGGCATTCATTCTGGTCAAGCGGCCCTTCACCGAGCCTTTCAAACTCTGGTCTCAGCACTGATGGCAGCCATTGTCCCTGTGTCTAGCCTCCCCCCTCCAACTTCCTCCACCCAGACCCAATCCCCTGTACCTCTGCCTATCCCAAGCACACCATCAGACCAGCCTGCACACACCTCACCACACAAGGGAAGCTCAGGCAAACATAAGCACCACACATCCCACAGGCACTCACGCAAGTATCAGACACATGCAGACACACCAACATCCACTGCCTCCACTGTGTCCCCTTCCTCGTTGTTTCCCTCCTCCCTCCCAGTCTCATCTGCACACACACCTGCATGCACTACCTCTACAGCCACCACGTCCCTCACCAGCACACCCACCAGCACACCCCGCTCACGTGCAGTCACCACCCCCATTACCATTCACACGTCCCCTGTGTCCTCTCCCAGTGTGTCTGTGACGCCCCCTCCCAAGATACACAAATGCAGGCTCACACCCACCCAAAAGCCATCCACCTCACGACAGCCTCCAGCGCATGCACCTTCACCCAAAGTCACCAAACGCACACCTCCTACTACCACCACCTCTTCCTCCACTCCCAAACCCCCTCCAGCTACCCGTCCCAGTGTGTCCAAAAAACTTTTCCTGTCTAGCCTTGACCTTTTTCCCACACCTCCTCCACCCCGTCCATCTCATAAGTCCCGAACTAGCATTTCAGCCACAACATCTCCGGGACCAGTGGTGCCTGTAGTCACAGGTATGTGGAGTGCAACGGCCATCAGGACAGCCAGTGTGGCACGGAGCCAAAGCACAGCCAGTCTCCCCCCTGTGAAGCTTCAGAAGTTGTCCAGTGCCCGTCGGGAGAGGGGGAAGACCCCAGCCACCAAAACCGCTCCCAGGGGTCCCGGTGGGAGTGTGGACTCAGCTGTGACACCTCCCAAGGTGGGGAAGGGCCACAAGAAACCCGGCAAGTCTGGGAAGAGCAGCACGGCAGAGAAGACCGCCATCATCCCTGCTGCCCAGGAGGCCACCGCCAGCCCCAGCCCAGCTGCCCAGGAGGGCCCGCCAGCCCCAGCCCAGCTGCCCAGGAGGGCCCCGCCAGCCCCAGCCAGCTGCCCACGAGGCCACCGCCAGCCCCAGCCCTGCTGCCCAGGAGGGCCCCGCCAGCCCCAGCCCAGCTGCCCAGGAGGGCCCCGCCAGCCCCAGCCCAGCTGCCCAGGAGGCCACTGCCAGCCCCAGCCCAGCTGCCCAGGAAGGCCCCGCCAGCCCCAGCCCAGCTGCCCAGGAAGGCCCCACCAGCCCCAGCCCAGCTGCCCAGGAGGCCACCGCCAGCACAAGCCCCGCTGGGCCATGGAGGACCACCAGCACAAGCCCCGCTGGGCCATGAAGGACCGCCAGCACAAGCCCCGCTGGGCCATGAAGGACCGCCAGCACAAGCCCTGCTGGGCCATGAAGGACTGCCAGCACAAGCCCCTCCGGGCCATGAAGGACCGCCAACTCAAGCACGGCTGAACAGGGCACCGCCAACTCAAGCACCGCTGAACAGGGCACCGCCAACTCAAGCACCGCTGAACAGGGCACCGCCAACTCAAGCACCGCTGAACAGGGCACCACCAAATCAAGCACTGCTGAACTGGGCACCGCCAAATCAAGCACCGCTGAACAGGGCACCACCAACTCAAGCACCGCTAGCCCATGAGCGGCAGGGGCACTGATGCAACTGGGACCGTCACGGGGTGAGTGATGCACTCTGGGCACCAGTCCCCTTCCAGAACCAGTAGAGAGATCCATCCACTACCTCTGTCCTTCACAGGATGAAGCACTCTGGGCACCAGTCCCCCTCCAGAACCAGTGGAGAGATCCATCCACTACCTCTGTCCTTCACAGGATGAAGCACTCTGGGCACCAGTCCCCCTCCAGAACCAGTGGAGACATCCATCCACTACCTCTGTTATTCACAGGATGAAGCACTCTGGGCACCAGTCCCCCTCCAGAACCAGTGGAGACTGTTATCAACTTGAGAGACTGTGGCTTTGCACTCCCCAGGATTGAACAGTGGGCAAACTACCCACTTGGGTGACTTGAGAGACTGTGGTTTTGCACTCCACAGGATTGAACAGTGGGCAAACCACCCACTGTAGAGACTTGAGAGACTGTGGCTTTGCACTCCCCAGGATTGAACAGTGGGCAAACCACCCACTGGAGAGACTTGAGAGACTGTGGCTTTGCACTCCCCAGGATGGAACAGTGGGCAAACCACCCACTGTAGAGACTTGAGAGACTGTGGCTTTGCACTCCCCAGGATTGAACAGTGGGCAAACCACCCACTGTAGAGACTTGAGAGACTGTGGCTTTGCACTCCCCAGGATTGAACAGTGGGCAAACCACCCACTGTAGAGACTTGAGAGACTGTGGCTTTGCACTCCCCAGGATTGAACAGTGGGCATTGAGCCCCCTCGTGGATCTGGCGTTGTGCACTCATCCGGCTGAGGTGCCCCCCCTTCCCTTCCCCCTGAGGTGCCTGTTGTATTTCTATCTGATGCCCCTGCAGTGTTCTCTCTGTTTTGATCTGGTATCAAGTGTGGGCCTCGCACATGCATTTTGGGCCCAGTGGTCCACGGACTATAAATGGTGCAATACCTGGACTTGTATTATTGATGTATATATTTGTTTATAGTGTATATATATGTTATAGTACTGTATTTTAATAGATTACAATGGTTACAATCATTTCCTTTGGTCTTTGCATTCTTCCGGGGGGTTTGGGGGCTGTAACTATAATATATAGATATGTATTAGTGTGTGTGTTGTAGTGGGTGAGGGTCGGGGTGGGGGTGTTGCGTGTGTGTGTCCCTGTATTTTGCCTCCCCCTCCCCTGTGTCGTAGGTGCAGTACTCACCGTGGTCTTCGCCGCCGGCGTTCGTGCTCCTGGTACAGGAGCAGGAAGACTATTGCAGGGAGAATTTGGGGTTCCGGGTCATGGTGTCCTCGTTCCTGGAGTGTGTAGAGGTGAGCGTTTTCCCTTCGAAATTCCTGTTTCATTCGTGTTTTTATCCGCGGTCAATCCGCCCCGGAAAAGGTGGCGGATTGGCCTGTCATAATAGTGTGGGCGGTACATTGTCTCCCGCCTGTCTGTTGGCGGTGACCGCCGCGCTGTTTGTTTGTACCGCCGTGGCGGTCGGAGTGTTAAAGTGGCTGTCTTTGTTGGCGGTTTCCGCCACAGTCGTAATTGCAAACTTTTTACCGCCGGCCTGTTGGCGGTCTTACCACCGCTTTAACACCGTCCGCCAGGGTTGTAATGAGGGCCAAAGTCTTTCCCACTTTATGTTTGAGTTTAATCCTGGATATAATCAGTAACAATTGGTTACTGCTCCTTAATGTTCTCTTCGGCTGATATCTTGAGGATCTGTGGTTTAAGATAATTCAGTTTTATGGATGCATGTATACATAAAGCAATGGATTTTAAAGAGAAGCTAGTGAAGTTTCACCTGGCATCTGAGAAGTGGTTGTTTTTGTTTAGCTCCTATTCTGACTGGAGCATTTTGAGGGCAATCTGTTTAGTAAGCTGAAATATCTGCACATATGTCTACTTGCATACTGTAGAACTGACGGCCACCTCAACCACCAAGGCCCTGGCCTCCTGAGATAGTAATGGCAATAAATGGATGAGAAATTGCAATTAATTATATAAAGGAGCTGACCTGGGTATTTAGCGAAAGAGGCAGAATAATGGTGAACCTAGATTTTTATCTTTTGTTTACCATCCGCACTACTGAAAATATTTGATTAATAATCAGCTTCATTGTGGAACTGTTGAGCTGGTAACTGTCCGCGCACATCCAACATTCCACTTACTGTAGTACTCTATGGAGGTCTTGGACCAGGATGTTCTTCTGAGAAAGTTTGATACGTCTCTGTTATCAGCTTATGACTGAATAGCTATGTTAGTAGTGTTTTTGGCCTCGATATTTTGCCATGATATTTTGGTAGCACAATTATTTTGTTGTTGATATTTCAGTATATGTCTATTGGATCCACCTAGGAGTACAATCCAGAGCATTTGCCAGGCTAAATAAAAGGTTAATATGGATAGAATGGTCCACAATGTTGAACACTGCTGAGACGACTAATGTTATTAGCAATCAACCTGTTCTTTTATCAGCAAATATGAGGGCATTGGCCGAAAATGCTAATATGGCTAGCTCTTGCTCTAAATCCAGATAATAATGGAGATAGACAATCACAAAACTCCACATCGGTGTGCAGTTGTACTCTTACACTCCTGTTTACACTCTTTTCCTGTACCTTAGCTCAGTAGACCAGCATTGTTGTAATCGGCAGGTAAGGCTGGATCTAAGCCCTGTTTCCTTAACCAAAGTTTAATAACAACTTTTTTTCTTTCAGAGCTTTGAGAACTTCATCCACAACATAAAGCACTGCCCCTGAAATAAGCTGTAAAAATTAGATAAGCTCAAGGTTGTTGAATCATGACATACCAATGATTTTTTTTTTTTTTTTATATTTTTTATTAACATTTTATCATTCAATAAACAGTATTATGTTTACAGCACCATCTTGTTTGCTTCGTGTTAGTGCATAACAGTGTTAATATCACTACTGTCTACATTGTTTGAATGTTCTACTTTATTAATTATTCGATAACCTTTATACTTTAAACGTATGCAAGAGTAGAACATCAGTGGCGCTTCTTCTCGTATGGGTTGCCCAATTGGCCTAGTGTAGCAGAGTCATGTTTTTCTAGCTATTATACAACACCTTTAACTCGTTTCAAACATTAATTAACTTAAACTTAAACACGATGGCAAAGTAGTGGGTGGAGGCTGCTAATGCAGGGGGATGCCATTTCTTGGCTTTTCAAGTATGTAATGACATACCAATGATAATGTCAGATTACAAGACAAAATATTGGATATCTGAGCACGTCCATGAAATGGCTTAAGGTCCCTGCAATTGTGATTTGCCTCATTACACTCGAAAAAAGACTGCATAGTATTCTTCTAATCAGAAACGATCTTGCAGTTTTTTTTACATACAATGTAGTACTAAATGATAAATGACCCACAATTGCGGTCATTGATATTAACTCCGGTGATTAATGTTGTTCCTGGAGATCGCAGTATTGTCTAGTGGAAGTTTTGACACATCATAGGGCTAGTGCAGAGGGTTAATATGCCTGCTGCAAAGAAACTTTACCATGCAGATCACAAAGTGCATTAAATGTAAATAGGTCAGTGTGTTACTGTTTTTTTCAGGGACAGCCTTGTGTTATAAATTATAAATTAAAGTCTTAATATAGAACAGTGAGCAATTAACTGTCATCAAAGAACTGCATACAAATTACAAGGTATAAATTAGAGTGTTATGATTTTTTCCCTAGACTGTCATTATCCTAATATTGCAAAAAGTGTTAATTTGAGTAAAAATCAATTGTTACTATTAAAGAACACAATCATTGTGGTTCGTTTTAAATTCAGAGTTTGTGCTTCTCCAAACCAAGCCCTCTCAAAGCATATTGCCCATCAGTATGGATGACATGTGACTCCTAAACCTGTAACTTTCTGCCTTATGTAACATTTCCCATACGCTGATTTACACACGTATGAGAATTGTCTCTGATGATGTAAAGTGCTCTGACATCCTACACTGGTATGAGTGGTGCTATAAACATAATTAAATGCATCTGAGAGTATTTATGGAGAATTGAGGAGCACTGTTAAATAGTCATAGTGAGGGAATCTGTGACGGAGGTGCTCAAAAGGGGGCGCCAATAAACACTGTCACACGGCGTGCCACCGGTGCTAAAGCCGGCCCTCCACACTGGCATAGAATGGAGAACAACTAAAGAGGAAATACCACACTTGTAGGAGTAGAGAAAAGCAAAGCAATACCAGTTATTCAACAGGAATAGCGGAAAAGAGGCTTTATGTAAGTAAAGAGGGGCCATGAAGCCCTGAGGGGGGGCGCTAGAGAGCCCGGCAACAAGATTGCCACTACGTAGAGAGGCTCTGCCGCTGGAAACCGTAAGTGTAATAACGACAGGAAGCCAGGTGAAGTGAGACCCTTTTAGTTCATATGCCCCCGCTAGCCTCACAGCATGAATCTTGCCCCACGCCCTCAACTGTCAAAACCCTCCCCAACAGTCGATCAGTGGTGCGTGGGTGTCCACAAACTAATACAATAAACAATGACAAATTACACTTAATAAAGAAGCTTGCTAGCAGGTAAAATCTTACTAGATAAGATTATATCTAGAACACTACATCTTCTCACCTCTTTTAAAAATATGAAAACATCACAAAGTCCTTAAATTTAGCAGGTATTCCCACATTGCGAGATGGACAACATTGCACATTAGACCATACATTTTCTGCTTGTTCAGAATCACCCTCTCCCATGTTGTCTGAACAAGTGGCACGGTGAGCTCGGGACCCACGTATGGGCATACCCGGCGCACCAGATTCAAGCTAGCCTGGCTGATGAAGGATGATACCCTGAAACCGGTCCCAGGAGGCTTGTTTCTGGTTCAGGAAGGACCTGGCCTGGCAGTTCTGGGTAGACTGTTCCCATGGGGCACAGGGTCAAGACTGATTTGCATATGGCTGGGTCCAAACTGGAATGGCATGGCAAGCAAAAAAACTGATGAATTAAACCCTGATCTGTGACTGGGGGTGAATGTTTGATTTGCTCTGTGTTCCGTCCATCATCTGTTGTTTTTGCATTTGTCACCCGAGTGGGAAGGGTATGCCCAGACGTGGGTCCCATGCTTGCTATGCCATCAGATTCAAGCTAGCCTGGCTGATGAAGAGTGAAACCCTGAAACTGGTCCCAGGATGCTTGTTTCTGGATCAGGAAGGAACTGGCCTGGCAGTTCCGGCTAGACTGTTCCCATGGGGAACAGGGTCAAGACTGATTTACATATGGCTGGGTCCAAACTGGAATGGCATGGCAAGCAAAAAAACTGATGAATTAAACCCTGATCTGTGACTGGGGGTGAATGTTTGATTTGCTCTGAGTTCCGTCCATCATCTGTTGTTTTGCATTTGTCGCCCTGAGTGGGAAAGGTATGCCCAGATGTGGGTTCCATGCTTGCTATGCCACCAGATTCAAGCTACCCTGGCTGATGGAGGGCGATACCCTGAAACAGGTCCCAGGATGCTTGTTTCTGGTTCAGGAAGGACCTGACCTGGCAGTTAGGGCTGGACTGTTCCCATGGGGAACAGGGTCAAGACTGATTTGCGTATGGCTGGGTCCAAACTGGAATGGCATGGCAAGCAAAAAAACTGATAGATTAACCCCAGATCTGTGAGTGGGGGTGAATGTTTGAGTTGCTCTGCATTCCGTACATCATCTGTTGTTTTTGCATTTGTTGCCCCGAGTGGGAAGGGTTTGCCCTGGCGTGGGTCCTGTGCTTGCTATGGCACCAAATTCAAGCTACCCTGGCTGATGAAGGGTGATACCCTGAAATCGGTCCCAGGATGTTTGTTTCTGGTTCAGGAAGGACCTGACCTGGCAGTTCGGGCTGGACTGTTCCCATTGAGAACAGGGTCAAGACTGATTTGCATATGGCTGGGTCCAAACTCGAATGGCATGGCAAGCAAAACAACTGATGGATTAAACCCAGATCTGTGACCTGGGGGTGAATGTATGTTTGCTCTGCATTCTGTCCATCATCTGTTGTTTTTGCATGATGCAAGAAAGGACCCGATTAGGTTTCCCCCTGCATGGGATTGGCAGATATGGAATATTTCATTATTGAGGAACAGTGGTGTTATTGCTGTACCCAATCCAGAGCCCTCTCCCCAAACTAGAGGCTTAAATGAATCCATTTCAAATACTTACAAAGAGTCTATTGTACTCCGGTCTATCTGTATAGGATGGGATTGGCACATAGTGCGCATTGCTTGTGGTGTGCTGCGTCTACTGCCACTTTCTTACATCTGGCCTGGGAATGTCCTGCATTTGCCCACTTCCAGTCAGAGGTGTTGGACACTATTGCGTTGATTACGGATCATGTGCCTAAGTGGTCGCTGCTGGTAGGTTTGCTAGGCTATTTGAAGGATATTACCTCGGATGCCTGCAAACTGACTGCCATCTTGATTTTGTTAGCCAAGCACAGGGATGCTATTCACTGGGCCATAAACCCTGTGCCTCAAGTTAATCACTGGCTGTATGACACTGCTTTTTGCCAAGAACAACTTGAGACTTTCTGGGAGTTGATGCCCGTGCGTTCAAGATCAAAAGACGTTTGGGCCCTACTAGCTTCAAAGCTTGCAAAGTGTCTTGTGATTGGCACAAAATAGCTACATTTACGATAGGGCAGTAGGTGTTACAGTGAGGCAGAATTCCCTACAGGCAAACTACATGTCTTTGGGCACCCTTTGTGCATTTAAGTATCTGGAAAATAATAATTTCAGCTGTTCTATTGCTTAATCGGTCTTTAGTTTTACTGGGTTCTAAGAACAGATTGTATATCAGTCCATCATCATGTGGTAATCCTTTTCTCCATTTGTGCACACGTTTCCCATAGTGTCTTCCCTGCACAACACATGGCCATACAGCAGGATGGGGCTGTGTAACAACCCCGGAGGTTCTATTTCGAGGTTTGGATGAGTGGGCCCTGATGGTAATTCATACTCTCCACCAAATTAGAACTGTGGGCTGAGAGTTGAATGAGGTCCAACCTTCAGGTTCTTGTTAGGGGGAAGTAGGGATTAGTGGTAGAAGAGAAACAAACTGATGTTAGTCTCTTGGAGTTTGGGATTTACCCATTCTCTTCCTCTCTCACTTTCTCTCTCTCTCTGTCTTTTGTCTCAAACTCGATCCCGCTCTCTCTCAATAACAGTAGAACAAACATGAAAATGCACCCATCAAAGAGACAGCAAGTCTGGATATGATGATAAGCTCACACACTCTGAGTATTAAAATAAGTGTCCATATATAACCATACTGAGTAAGTTCAATTCTCATATGACCCAGCTGATGCTCTGATAAGTAGCACTGGTAACAAGCCCAGGAAATACCAATACAAAATCCTGAGCTCACAAGTATGAGGAGATGCTACTGGTGAAAGCGACTTTCAATTAAGTTCAGGTGTAGAAGGCCCAAAACTGCCACATAAATCTTCTTCATAGGTGATAAAGGTAAGTGGGAAGAAACATGAAGGAAAGCAGGCAAAACAAAACAAAGGTGGATGGATCACAAATAAGATGAGCAAACTGAGCGTACATTATCTGTTTATTTAAGCACCTGGGAGGCAGCTTGTTCCTGCTATATTGATGTTTAAATTGTCTTGAATGCACTCCTTCCACTGTTCTGATTGGTATTTCTTCTACAACTGATGTGGAAGACCTGACCTTTGTATCCCAGCCTCAGCTTTCACAATCTTAAGGTTGCTGATCTTAGGGAGTCATTACGACCCCGGCAGTCAGCGTTAATATGGCAGTAAGTCCTGCCAATAGGCTGGCGGTACTTACTGCCATATTATGACATTGGCGGGTTGGCTACAGCCAACCCGCCAACGTACCACTCCAACCGCCACGGCGGTAACAGCCACCGGGCTGGAGAAATCCATCTCCAGCCCGGCGGCCGTCACTGTATGGTTTAATTCTTAATGCCAAGAAAACCATAACGGTAGGCATTATCAGTGACAGGGAATTCCTTTCCTGTCACTGATAGGGGTGTCCTCCCCCCTCCCTTCAGTTACCCCCCCACATCCCGTACCTCTCCAAAGGCCCCTCCCCACCCCACCTTCATTCACGCCCCCTTCACACACACGCATACACACACCCATTCCCACGTGCTTCCCTGCATGCATACATCCATTCACACACACATCCGCATACACCTTCAAACATACACGCAGACACGCATTCACATAACACAACATACACGCACTCACATTCAACACGCAACACAAACCCACATCCATGCATACACAAACATGCACACTCCCCCACACATACACGCAATACCCCACTTCCCTGTCAGAGACCCGACTTACCTGGATCTAGGGGGTCTTCTGGCAGGAGACGGGCGCTACTACCGCCAGCAGATTACTGCCAGGCCGTATTATGGGTCATAATACGGCTGGCGGCGGTCTCCTGGTGTGGCGCTGCTGGTGCTGCTGGCAGCAGCACCACCTTACCCCCATCCGCCGGCATGGCCAGGTCCAGATTTACGCCATTCTTGTGCTGGAAATCTAGCTGTGGTCATAATACGGCTGGTAGCCACAGCAACAGTCTTTTGGTGGCAGTAGCTGCGTTGGTAGATGGTTTTTACCACCATTGTCATAATGAGGGCTTTAGTCTTTTCTTGCGTATCCATGTTGTGCTTATTTGTCTAGTCTTACCTTTCATGCTAACTTTCAAACTCTCTCAAGTCATAATAGTGTGTCATCAAATATACAGCTAGGCCAACTAGTCTGTGATGTTGAAAGTCCCACAGTAGCAAAATAACAGTTTTTATCAGTGAGTTCAACCCACTGAGGGACGAAGACGCAAGGGCAAGTGCATGCACGCAATACCTCACTTTGGTATAGTAT
The DNA here is from genome assembly GCF_031143425.1 of Pleurodeles waltl. Classification (NCBI taxonomy): domain Eukaryota; kingdom Metazoa; phylum Chordata; class Amphibia; order Caudata; family Salamandridae; genus Pleurodeles; species Pleurodeles waltl. The sequence goes on along the minus strand of NC_090440.1, from coordinate 1,632,045,458 downwards.
ATACAGAGCCAGCTTCCTACATCACAGTTTACAGGTTAATGGAAAAAAGTGGGTCAGTTCTCCATGGTTTGAGTTTGTGAGTTGATACCCCAAACATATTGCATGTGTGCAACTGATTTGGGTAGAAAGGAGAAAAGTTACAGGGTGTAGCCAAAGGTTGCATCTTCTACCTAGTCCCCACTGTGACCAGCTGAAAGCCTTGCCTTTCGTCTCTGGGACCTAGATATTTTGTTACTGTCCTGTCCTTTCTCGCCAGCACCGACTGCACACAGTGCTGGGTCCTCAATTCCTTAGAGGCATAGTGAATGCTTTTCAACAATTTATCATGCTGCCTTCTCATGCACAAATCTCCATCAAATACTTTTCAAAGGTTGTGCTCAGGCTACCTAGGAATGCAACATCCCAATAAGGTAGTGGGCAGCTGAAGGCCAAGCAAAGTTTTTTAAGGACAAATGGGGGCTGATTACTTGTATTAGCCAAACACTGTGTCATTGAGATATGTGAACTTCTAATTTTGGTGGAGTTATATCTGTGTTTTCGTCCTTCACTCTTGCATGTATTGAATGTAAGGATGAGTCATGTTATGTTTCCTAGATGTATAAACATTATGGTATTCAACCATTCTCGTGCAGAAATTCCTCAGAACATGAAACTGATGTTGTCTATAATATTGTGAAAACATGAGTCATGAGAAGTGCATGGCGGGCATATGTGTTATAGTTTACACAGCTTCCTTTAACAGAGGAAGTTTATTGAATATTTCGGCTTTGTATAAATACCATGCGGCTTTGTGTATTTTTGACACACATACATGCATATAGCTGTACCATCACGCAGTCGGCAATAGCGACCATGTATTTACGATTAGGCTTCTGTTTCCACGGAAAATTACTATTTTGCTTCAGTTATAACATGGGAGGTGTTTGATGAAGTTGCAAACATTTGGCACTCAGACTGTCAAACTTTTTTTCTATTTGAGGTTACATGTATTTCGTGGGGGAGGGGAGTAGAGGAGGCTGTAGACACTGGAGTGTGAAAAAAATAGAGATTTCAACTGTAGCTCTCATAAGAAAGTTTGCAAGCATCTGCAGAAAAAATAGTTACGTGGAATTACTCTAGGTCAGGCCATGCACTCAACTCCAAAAGAGCACAGCCAAATACCATGCACAACAACAGTAGGCTGGTCCAGAGATTTGGCATTTGGGCAGGTTAAAAGGCAGACCCTGTGACCAGTGCCCCATGTGCATGTTGGAGGGCATGAGCAGTGTACATTGGTTGTATAGGACACTGATGTAGTACATGATCAAATAAAACCAGAAATTAACTGAAATAAAACCTTATTAAGGGTACATTGTAGTTCAATCTTTTCACAACAATCTTTTCACAATGTGTATTTTAAAAAAATCATCAGAAGTGTACTGAAAGTTCATAGCCAATGTTATGGCCTGTCCTTGAGGATAAAGGGGCCATGCCCTGCACCTTTTGGACATAGAAAGTGTCTGCCAGGGTGAGCAAAGCTCAGCCCTACAGAGACTTTTTATTTTCAGGTCAGGCAGCCAGGAGATAGACGTGCTAAATGCACAGGCTCCTGGCTGCCTGAGCTGAACTTTGTGGGCTGAGGATATCACAGCTCCTGTAAGTTTGACCTCCTCAGCTCTGGAAACGTCCTTGAGGCCCTCCCCATTGTCATGCATGGGAGCATGGATGATAGCCTAGTACTTGGGTGCTTTAGTTTCAAGCCCTGAAGTGCCCAGGGCAGATTGTCTATCACTGACACCTAGTCGCAGAGTGGGGTGGATTCGGCAGTCTCTCTGACCCTATCCAATCCTGTGATGAAGTACGAACTGCGGCCTTCCCTAATCGACTGGTCTATGGCCAGCCAATGAGGGAAGGCAGCAGTCCTAACCCTCCTGGCACTTCTAAGGCTTCCCGCCAAGAGTTACGACATGGAAGTGTAGGTTTTCTTTGGACTGTTTGGTGCTTGCCTGTATGAATTCATGTGTATTTGTGAGTCAGTGTTGTGAATGGGTTTATGTGCATGTGTGTGTGTGTGTGTGTGTGTGTGTGTCTCCCCCGCCACCACCCTGTAAGTTGTACTTACTGGTCACCACTGACATCTACCACTGTAAACATCCAAGAGTACGATTGTTCACTGTTCTTACATTCTCATACTTATGAGTTTGCTAGCTTTGTTAAGGTTGTTTCTCTTATGTCAACATGTATGTTCTCTCTCTCTCTAAAACTTTTAGATCTGTAATAAAATTGTATGTGGGTGAGCTAAAAATGATTTTTACTAATGTCTCCCTGACACAAGACTGAAACAGAGTAGGGCAAAGGACCCACTTCTCTTTACTGTCATGTTATGGCGCTTGAACATTGCCTCTTTGGGTAGAACGTCCTCAGGACTATAGGCATCACACAACAAATATATTTGTCCATGTTCATGCTATGGTTTTCTTCATAGGCAGTGGAAACACCTTCATTCAGCACTAGAATTGGGCAGAAAAAGTGCAAGGTTCCCTCCTTCAGAGGACAAATATAGGTAGGGCAGCAGCAGTGTATGATTTCCCCATCACAATACATGTACCTGTCACCTTTCTCACTTATGTGATATTCCATGTCAAAATCCTGAAAGTCTGAAGTTTTCCATATATTGAGAAGTTGTTGCTAAATTGTAGGTCATTGTTATTTTGACCAATCCAGCCACAGCCTTAGTAACTGCATACCTGCCAGTAGGCCAGATTCAGGCGGAAGACACTCAAACGTAAAATGTCTTTATTGTACATGTCACCCACCTAAATCTAACTCTATTTTAATGTCAGTAGGGACAACAAATTCCTCCATTTTTTTCACTTTCTCACCCTTTCCTGTTTGGAAATGGATGTCCCGGGGGTAACATCCAAAGGGTGTCCACCCCTGAGGTTTTATGGACAGGTGGTGCACAGTCAGGCCACCAGGGATCCCCACTGGTTAGTTAGGATCAGAGGCAGGGGCTTATTGACAGTAAATGTCCCTTGTCCCCTTGGGAGTGGCCCAGTCAGTGAATGTCATCATGTAGGTAGGCAGGTTTTTTGTCCTCAAGTTTAGGCGTGGTGCCAATTTGAGGTTTGTTAGGTTATTCAAGTGTAATCCTGGCAGATAAGGCACTCTCTGTGACGGAGGCACTGAAAGTGTTGTGTGACGTGGGGCGAGAGGACCTTATCAAACCTGGGGCCCTTTCGCAGGCATGGGTGGTACTTACGTACCCTAAATAGTCGGCCACAAGTTGTTCTTGTGTTTCACCACCGAAAGCCAATAATGCAGTTATGAGCATTGCAGCAGAGGGAGAGGAGCATGACAAAAGACACATAGCGGCAGCAACTGCACTTACCAGGGAGCTTCCCGGGTGCGTCAGTCGGATTGGGGGAGGTCAGTCGTGCTCACAGGTCACTCAGAGCAAACAGCACGCGAGTGCAATGTGGCTGAGTGAGGCAATGCAAACTGAAGCAGGGAAGACTCGCGCAGCATCGGCCCTGCCTGCCCACAGTTCAGTTACAGCAGCTTACCGGCAGGGGGAAGCAGAGTGCTAATGCATGCAGAGCAGCCTGAGCACTCATACAGAAAAGACTGTGGAAAGCAAGGTAGGACTCGCACAGGCATCGTGTGAAATATCAGCAAAAAGCTGCAGCTGGTACAAAACAAGACTGTATGAATGCTGGGAAGGTCAGCACAGGGGGGCTCTGAAAAAGCCAGATAGATGGTGGATTTAGGTCACATTCCCTTGCATGACAGCATCAATACACTCACAGGTAGGTAAAAAGACAGACACGGTTTTGGGTTTGAGGAGGAGCAAGTAGGAGGGTCACCATGGAGTGCAGAATTTTCAGCGGCCTAGGGGAACATTTGGTAGATGGGTGTGGGTGGACGAACAAGTGGCATAAACTAATGAGGAGTTTATGGTATAGCTGTCAGGGACTCGGACCACAGACCCTGCAGGTTGGCAGCGGGAGAATGCCACAGAAGCTCAGCAGCTGTGAGCAAGATCCGGCCAGGTTGATGGCAACTTGGGTCAGCCGGCTGGAAGAGAGGGAGCCGTTCTGGGCAACCATCCTGACAATGTGGGATGGAACTACAGCACAGGCAAAGATTCCCGCACTGACCAAGATTGATTGGAAATGTTAAGATGGGGCGTGGCGGATGGCGAGAGGCCTGGTGTGAGTGGTTATGAGGAGGAGAAAAAGATGGAATGTGAACCGGACTATGAGTAGGATGAGAAAGAGCTGGGGGAGATACTGCACTGCTAGGAAGCACAGGACGAGAAGTTTGAGCAAAAGGGGGCTGGGAGGACCACTAACGTTTCTCACAACAGTGCTGTATTGCAGGAGGGGTTGGCATCCACACCAAAGGTGCAGCAAGGAAGATGCTGGAAACAGCCGAAAGGGAGAGATGAGTGTAGGAGATCGGCACCTGAGGGGACTGGGATAAGACCTGGTGAGAAACAGGCATTAGATAGTTGGGAGTGAGGTAATGTTAAGGATGCTGTTTTAGTGGATACAGTGGTGGGGACTGCTGCAGAGGAGTAAGGGGTTGGTAATTCCAATGAGGTAGGGGGAAGTTTAATGGAGATTACAGTCAAAGATAAGAGTATTGAACATGGGGAAAAGAGAAAAGAGACAGGTGACAAAAAGGTTTATGTGGGGAACAACAAAAAGGAGCAAGACCAAAGTATGGGGGAGAATGAAATGAAAAGTAAGGTTGAAGGTTTGAAATGATTACCCTACATGGGGGTTTCTATGCTGCTGGGGACACACTTATCGAATGCAACAAAGAAAATATTTGGAAAGATGAGTTTGTGGATTTCTATTAGTAGTGTCACAGTGAATTGCAGTCCAAACAGGGATCCAGGGAGGAAGCATGGGAGCTAGCCAAGAAACCACAGAGTCCATTGTGAAATGTTCCCAGAAAGATCAGTATCAATTTCCAAGTACATGGATACCATTCTGAAGGCTCATATGGAATTTGGGGATTTTGCATGGTTACATTATGATGAGGAATTCAGGGCAATGATTGTATCAAAGTCAGATAAGCCTGGGGGAGAGGTTGATAATGAATTATGGGTACAATGGATGTATCCCCAAAGACCTCCAGCCATGCATACCACCAGTGGTTTGGCAGTCCAGTTACGGTCCTTTCCAGGATGGCCCACCTCAGGGATGGGGAAGTTGGACAGAGGTCAAAACACAAACCCAGGGACGAGTTGGAGCTTCAGTAGAGGATTTTTCCCCAGGAAGCCCTGCAAGTACAAGCATGAGTGTGTGAAGTGTAGGGGCAGACATGCAGTATTGCAATTTTTCAGAGAGCAAGCAAATTTCAGTGGCAGTGGACACGGAAGACGAAGGGGGACATAACAGCCTATGAACAAGGGCTTTTACTCCAGTTAAGCTCAAGATCTTGAAGAAGTGGCTATTGTTCTCCCAATAAAAAAGAAGTGTTGACATTGAAATGGTGTTTTGAGATAGGTTTTAGTTTAAGCAATCAGGGTCAGAAGATTTGCGTAAAACCTAAAATCCTCTAAGGAACCTCCAGCTATAGTAGCTGAAAAACTGGAGAAGGAGGTTAAGAGTGGGAGAATGAGCCTCCCCTTTAATTACTGGCTGTTGCCAGACGTGATGGTTTCTCCACTAGGGTTTGCAGGGGCGTAGCTTGGTCAGTATGATTGGAGGGGGGGGGGGTTGTTAGCTTCAGATTTCCTGACAATCACACTGGCACATGATGTTAAAATACTTTATGTAATAAGCAGGGTGCACAAGATGTGCTTAAGTGGCAGTGGAAAGGGAGAGGAATGTGTATTGGTAGGAGTACTAAATGAGAAAAAGCACATTATTTAGAGAAATAACCAACATTTTTTAAGTCTTTCCAAGCAGAGAGAGGGAGAGAATGTGTGTGCGTTTTTGTCTGTGTGTGTACAAATGCCTTGTGAAATCCGACCAACACCTCACTATACCCGACTGAAAGCACCTACACCCAACTATTTATCACAAAATACATTTGTGAGGGGGGTGTAACACCCCACAGTCCCCCTGAAGCTGCACCCGAGGGGTTGTTCCAAAGAAAAATGCAGGTGAATTCACATTAATTCATCATCTATCATGGCCAGAGGGGTCTTCCGTCAATGATTCCACTGCACATGATGACACTGCAGTTCAATTTGCTTCCTTGGGTGCGGCCATAGTCTTGGTAAGGAAGGTGGGTCCTGGTGCCAAGTTGGCAAAATATGATATAAAGTCAGCTTTTCGAATTCTTTCTGTTCACTCCAGAATTTTTTATCATTTTGAGAATTAGTTGTATGTGGACAAAGTATTACTCACAGGATGCGCCATATCTTGTAGCCTTTTTGAAACCTTCACTCTTTCCTTCAGTGATGTTATACATTAAGGACAGGTCACAAACTAGTCACTCACTATTTGGATGATTTTTTGTTCATTGGGGAAGGTGGCAGTATGGAATTCATAAATGCAATGCAAGGTTTTCAGAAGTTAGCAGATGAGATAGGAGTTTCCCTAGCACCAGAGAAAACTGAACGGCCTCGTACATGCTTAGTCTTCTTAGGCATTGAGCTGGACACAGTTAAGATGGAAGTAAGGTTACTGAGCCAAAAAGTGCAGGAATTTGTGGGGTTGGTGGAGCAAGCTATTGTAGCAAACAAACTCACTGCGGCAGGTCCAGCAATTGCTGGGACATCTGAATTTTGCATGTAGAGTGGTGAGAGCATGCAGAGCACATTGTCCTAGGCTTGGTTTTGCGATGGCTGGTGCTAAATTGCCACATCACAGAGTGACAATGTCAGCGGATTTAAGAGTAGATTTGAGATTTAGTTGATGTTCATGAGAGGCTTTAACGGTGTTACACTGTGGTCTAAGGGCCAGGACTTTGCTTTGAAGGTACAGATTTACCCAGATGCTGCAGGATCGGAATGTTTTGGCCTATTCTGGGAAGGCCGGTGGTGTGCTGAGAACTGGCACTCACAATGGAAACAAGAAGGTAGAAGTATTGCATTATTTTAATTCTCCCCTTTAGTGGTGGCACTTGCAGTGTGGAGTGAGAGGCTGGGGAATAAGAAAGATACTTTACACGTGGACAACAGGACAGTGGTGGACCTGGTAAATGGCCAAAGGGAAAGTACAAAAGGTTATTGAGGGTATTGCAGAGATTTATGTTAGGCTGCTTGATGTGTAAAATTGTGTTTAGAGCCAAGCATGTGTGAACAAAAACATTGCAAATGCTTTGTCTCGTTCACAGTGCCAGAGATTCTGTGGTTTGGTGCCCGGAGGGGATCTGCAGAGGACCCAGGTACTACAAGAGGTTTGGGAGTTGGCAGAGTGAGGATCGTGAACTGGTAGAAACATCTACTGCAGTAAGCATAAGAAATACCTACAGGCATGCATTGGATGAATTTTTGTGTGGTGGTGCTCCGTTCAGAGACCAGGATCAAAGAGTTATTGTAGATCAGCAGAAAGATGTAGTGAAGTTCATTGTGGATAACATTGATAAAAAGGTGTCAGCCACCACAATTGCAGGAAAGCTTGAAGGAATATGCTTCTACAGTAAATTCTTTTGGGGATATGAACCCTCGGCAGGTAAGATGGGTAGGCAAATCTTAACAGGTTGACTGAAATAGTTTAAGAGGGTTCAATCCAAGAGAGAACCTATATCCATGGAGAAACTAGTATTGGTGATCAAGCGTCTGCAAGGTTGTTGTTATTCAACTTTTGAAGTTCTATTGTTCAAGCTTTGTGTGGCTTGGCTTTTTTGGAGGCCTTTAGGATTTCTGAGCTACTTGGTAGCCACAAGGATGGGGGAATGAGAGTTGAGCATGTGGCAGCTTCGGACAAGTCAGTGAAGAATTTCTTAGCGTGCTCAAAGACAGATCAGGTGGGGAAGGGGACTAAGATTGTGGTGTACAAGATCGGGGGTCCAGTATGCTTGGTGGAGGCATGGCATGACTTTAGATTGGCTGGTGAGGCAAGTAAGGCTTTAGTTTTTAAACATGAGGATGGGGGCTGTTTGACAGCAGGGCAAGTTCTGGCGTTAATCAGAAAGATCCTGTGTGCATTGGGGGAGGACCCATATACGTTTGGCACACACTCATTCAGGATTGTTGTGGCTTCCGATGCTGCCAGAATGGAGTTTTCACTGCGAGATGAGAGAAAATTGGGTAAATGGTCATCGGATTGTTGTTTGAGATACATCAGGAATTTGGATGCATTATGCATTCAAGTTACTAAAATTTTCTTGCGTTCCAGGTTGTGTTGCGGGACCAGTAATGGCAGCATTTTCCATTTGGATTGTGAGGCATCCCTTAGTAAAGTGGGTGGCTAAGCAAGCAGAGAAGAGGCCTTGTGGAAAGAACTTAGGTTTTCGTTTGTTGACACTCACATTGATTGGTGGGGTACGTGTGCATGAAATGGGATCAGTTGCTTCCCTGTTTGTCAGATCTGGTCTCAGTGAGACCTTGCCCAGATGTGTTGTTTGTACATTTAGGAGAGAATGATTTGGTTTGGGACTCCTAAAGGAAATGAAGAAGGACTTGGAGCTGATTTTGAGATCATGGTCAAGTACACACTTTTTTGTACAGCATTTGTGCCTTGAAGGGTCTGGTGTGGCGTAATTAAATTTTCAGCGATTCAGAATGCTAGAAGGAAAGTGAATTGAGAGATGCACTGGTTCTGTAAGGCGAGTGGAGTGGGCTGGATGGAACATAAGGACATTAAGAAGAAAGAATTGATGTTTTTAAGCAGAATGAGGTTCACCTTGTTTTCATGGGGAATGAGCTCTATTTGTTAGGAGCAAGGGAAATGTTAGCCATGGCATTGGCTAAAGGAGGTTGGTGTTGAAAGGCTGTTATGGCAACAGCCAAATTGTATGACAAGACTGGAGGCTCCTATATGCTTTCTCTATTTTCTTGCTGCTCGCAGTTAAGATAAGTATATTTTCAAAATACTCATAACATTTACAGATAACAGTGATTGTTTAATGTTTATTGATTTATGTGCGTTTGCTTTATCGCATGGTCTCTTTCACTCACTTTCCCCAGTTGGCTTGTAGCCGCACATTGCTTTGCACCCCTGCCTCGAACATGCTGTTTTTTCCTGAACTTTCGACGTTCCCCTCAGCTTGTGGTCGCCATTTTCGACGACGGTTGAGGGAAACATCAAACTCGTACCTGTCTCCGCTGTCAAAGACTTCTGCAATTTTAGTTTTGTTCTCTGGATATCCCAGACGCTCGCATTGCCATGCTCTTGAAGGTTGCCTCCGTTTCTCTGCCTTTTCCTTGCCGGTCCCTCCCTTTTCTCCGCGCATAGGGGGATTCAAGCTGTTTTTCCCCCGCTGAGGAAATTTTAACCCTTTGAAAACCAGCCTCTTTTGTAATAACAGCTTTACATAGTTCTTGACTGGAGACTGATAGTTCTCATATTTTACATGCTCTGAATGAGGAGGAGGAGGCTATTAAGGATAACTTGAGTGACTTTATTCAAGTCTCTGTGGAGAAGGCAGTCTCTCCCTAAATGGATAAATTGTCAAAGAATTTAGAGAATTCCGTTTTTAATTTGGTTTCCAAGACGATTTTGGTCCAGTCTGCGGGTGATAGCAGAAAGCGCCCTTTTTCTAAAAAAAAAGTTCCTAAGGTGGTGCTACTGGTTGGTGAGGGATCCTCACAAAAGTCAGAGGACGTTGTTCCTCACAGACCTCCCTTATGGGAGGGGATAACAAAAAATTAATTGTCTCTCAAATGTACCTCTAAATTTAAGCACTTGTCCTCTCCTATAACAATTTCAAACATTCTTGATACCGAAGAGGATTTACAAGATGCTGGCTCGGATACAGGTAAATCCGACAATGATAACAGGGACTCCCCCCCCCCCCCTACAAAGAAAGCCAAATATTCAGCTCAAGAGGCTTCCAAACCTTGTATAATTACTGACATGGAAGATGTTCCTATGTTTGACCCAAATGATATCCATCACCCGCATTCCACTGAATGGTTTCCTGCGGACCATGTTGGAGAGTACGTAGCTTCAAGACTACGCACACCTCTGGACAAACAATCCAGGGCAAAATTAAGATCGGAATGTCCTTGCCCTTCCGTACCGTCAAAAATAACTGTAAATCCTGCCATCAACCCTTCTCTTATTACCTTCTTTACCAAGTTTGGCCAGGATCCCCACAAGGGAGTGGATAAGGCTTGGTCCACATGCCAGGACAAGCTGTTAGACATTGTGGGGCAATTAACCTGCATTTTTGATCTGGCAGAGGCAGCTCAATTGGATAGTTCCCCCATTAGTCCAGTTGACTTGTCTTTATGGGTTCTGCATGCCATATGTTTACTGGGTAATGCTAACTCACCGATTACCCTTGAGCACAGGAAAGGACTCCTGCTCAAACCTGACCCCAAACTGGTGAATCTGGCCATGCGCATCCAGGTATCACGGCGGTAGGTCTCCTTTTTGGGGACTCTTTCACAAAGGAGTTTAGCAAATATGTTGCAATGTTCGCTTCTCTGGTCAAAGCTCAGCAATCTCTTAAGAAGATGTTCTCCAGTCTGGTGTTTGCCAGGGCCGGCAGAGGCAGAAACCGCTTTGCCAGTTGTGCAAACAATAACCAGGGTTCCTGTGGCGCATACAACTCCTGTTACCAGGAGTACAGACCACAGTTCTACCCACAGAGAAGCCATGGTTTCTGCAACAAAGGCAACAGGAGTTCCAGATAGTCCTCTCAACCTGGTAAGTCGTCCTTCTGGCCTTCCTACTGTAGGAGGTCGACTTTTACTTTTTCTTCCAAAATGGCAGTCGATTACAGTGAACCCATGGGTTTTAAACACCATTCAAGGATATGCTATCAAGCTTTACTCAAAGCCTTTTCAGTCAGTGCTTCCTCATCCTTCCCAGTTTTCTACAGAAATGACAAATGTAATTTTGTCTGAAATTCAAACCCTTCTCCAAAAACAGGCAATTGTCCCTTGTCAACTGGATTTTCAGGTTTCATCAGTTCAGTCTTTCTACTACAAAAGAAGAACAAAAAGATGCACTCAGTTATCAACTTGAAACATTTAAATCACTTTGTCGTTTATCGCCATTTCAAAATGGAAACCATCATAGAAACCATCATATATCTCAGAGATTCTCTTCTTCAGGGCGACTGGATAGTTCGCTTGGATCTTCAGGATGCGTATCTCACCGTCCCCATTCTTCCGGACTCCAGGAAGTGCTTATAATTCCAATTTCTAAACCAGTCTTTTCATTTCTCCTCTCTTCCTTTCGGCCTCTCTTCTGCTCCATGGTGTTTCACAAAGCTCATGAAGCCGGCAATAGCTTTTCTCAGAGCTCAAGGAGTCAGGTCGATCATTTACTTGGACGATATTCTTCTTATGAACCAGAATCGTTCTTCTCTTGTATCTCAAGTTCAATTAACTTGTTCTCTTCTGACAGATCTCGGTTTTATCATCAACGGCGAAACGTCTTCTCTAGTTCCAGTCCAACAGATAGAGTTTCTAGGTTTTCTAGTTGATTCCGTCTCGGCTACTCTACTCCTTCCCCCAGCAAAAATAAAGTCCATAAATACAGAAATTCTTCAAACTTTAGACAATTCTCTTATATCCATCAGATCCCTTGCAAGAATAGTAGGCCTTTTGACTTCTTCAATTCAGGCCATTTTTCCATGCCAGCTTCATTTTTGGGCCCTTCCAAGACTGAAGATACGACATCTTCAAAAAGGTCTCGCTTATTCAGACACCACTGCCCTAGATCAAGAATCTCGAGTAGAATTGCAATGGTGAATAGACCATTTAGACACCTGGAATGGCAGGACCATCTTTGCATCAGCCCCAGATCTTGTATTAGAATCAGATAGGGTGGCCGGTGTGGTCCAATATCGACTGGCGGTACATGGTCACTAGAGGAGTCAAAATTACATATCAATTGTTTAGAGATGCTTGCCGGCTCCTTTGCGATCAAAAGCCTAGCAAAAGACAGGGTTTGCTGTTCGGTTCTCCTCAGGATGGACAACATCTCAGCGGTCCGATATGCCAGTCATTAGGGGGGTACAAAATCCAAACCTTTAGCGGAATTAGCAAAAGGGTTTTGGGATTTTTGCCTCCAAAACAGAATATCGGGTCATGCAGAATACCTACCAGGCAATCGAAACTCAGTGGCTGACTGGCATTCTCACCATCTTCAAGGCTCAAGCGATTGGGAACTCCGTTCCAGAAATTTTCAAGGTTATTCATCAAAAAATGGGGCCCTTTTCAGAAAGATCTATTTGTTTCTCATCTCAGCCCCCAACTTCCCCAGTCCTTCAGTTGGCACCCAAATCCCTTGGCATTAGCCTTGGGTGCTTTTTCATAGGATTGGTAAATTTTTCTCAATTACGCTTCGTTCATCGTGGTCATGCCGTGGTGGTTGTCATAGCCCTCTTTTGGCAATCCCAGATGTGGTTTCCCACCCTCCTGGAGCTATCAATAGACTTCCCCATTCTTCTTTCTTCCTTTCCAGAACTTCTGTCCAATCCCCTCGGTCTTCCTTACAACCTAATTTTAGAGAATAGCTTTACCCTCTCAGCTTGGAAAATATTGGGAATCCCAGCCAGTCCCTGCTATTTTGGCAGAAGCTTCAAACTTCATAAAACACTCTTGGGCTCCAGGAACAAAAAAGGTGTACAGAACAGCATGGTCTTTGTGGCATAGCTGGTGCATGGGAAAACATTGATTCCCTTTCAGCTGATGTAATCTTCATTGATAATTTCCTTGCAGTGGAAGCTAGTAAAGGTAAAACTTATCACACCATCAATATATATAGATCAGCCATTTCCTCCTCTCACCTTACATCAATGGTAAACTAGTTGGAAAACATCCGTTGTTCTGACATCTTCTTAAAGGAGTATTTTTTTTTTACTTTTACGCTTTCTTTTTTTAAAAAATTTTAACAGCAGCAGTCAAGACAGAAACTACAAATCTCAAGAGGCGAACAGTAGTAGCCAATGGGAAGAAACGTGTAGTCCGTAGTAATGCACCAATCATAGACCAGATGGTCCCATATCACTTATCTTGACTGTGACCAGCCCTCTTTTCTTGTGCGAGGGTTAGAAAGTAACAAATAACGGAAAAATAGAACAACATATGCAAACTGCCATGACAAGAGAGAAAAGTTCTTGTAAAAAGTTCACAACTCCAGGAGTGAAACTCGGTAGAACCAAGACGTCTGAGTGATCATTGTTGAGCCGAACCATTGAGGCTGCAGGAACTCCCATAAGTGTGCTGAGTAGGAAAGATGTCCTTGTGACGAAGCCTGTGAAGGAGTCGATGACGCTGTTAGGGAGGGAGAAAAAACATTTGATAAGCAACTGTTGATCCAGGATAATAATCGTCTCTGTGTCTTTAATAAAATTAAGACTTTCCTTCATAAATTACTAGGAAAATCTACATTTTATGACAAGACTGGATGCTCCTATTATGCTTTCTTTTCTTGTTAAATTTAGGACATTCCAATCTTAATTTTGCTCTGGATTGTTTGTCCAGAGGTGTGCGTAGTCTTGAAGCTATGTACTCTCCAACATGATCTGCAGGAAACCATTCAGTGGAATGTGGGTGATGGATATTGTTAGAAATTGAGTCTTTGGTTGGCAGTCAGGTTACCTCCTGGCCAAGCAAGGACCCTCACTCTAGTCAGGGTAAGTCACACACAATCCAAATTATCCTGTGCCCACCCTCTGGTAGCTTGGCACCGAGCAGTCAGGCTTAACTTAAAAGGCAATGTGTAAAGTATTTGTGCAATAAATCATACAATAACACCATATAGCACCACAAAAATACACCACACAGTGTTTAGAAAAATATATAATATTTATCTGGATAAATGCAGGTCAAAACGATTAAAGATGCAATAAGTAAATGCACTTTTAAGATCCAAAGGAGACCAACTCGCAGGTAAGAATTTCCAGTTCTGGCCTTCCTCCAGTAGGAGGCAGACTGTGCTTGTGTTTAAACGCTTGGCTTTCTATAACCTCAGATCCTTGGGTGATCCAGACGGTTCAAGGCTACTGCATAGAGTTGTACCAGGTACCTCGTCAGTCCTATCTTCCTCTTACTCTCCTTTTTTCCTGCGACCAATTTAGTCTGGTTTACGACGAAGTACAATCTTTACTAACAAAGCAGGCCCTCGAAGAAGTCGTTTACGATCCCTCCAGTTTTCTCAGTACTATCTTTCTAGTTCAGAAGAAGACCAAGAAACATCGTACTGTTATAAATCTGAAAGATTTCAACAATTTTGTTGTATACCATCATTTCAAGATAGAGGCTATTTTCCATCTCAGAGATCTCCTTGTTCACAACGATTGGTTGGTCTGAATAGATCTTCAGGACGCTTATCTTTCGGTGCCTGACTATCCCTCCTTCAGAAAGTTTCTTCAGTTCTAGTGGGGGACTCCTTTCTTTCTTTCAGTTCAAAACTCTTGCCTTCGCCCTTTCATCAGCCACTTGGTGTTTCACCAAGATCCTCAAGCCAGTAGTGGCCTTCCTCAGAGGTCAAGGGATAAGGCTTATCATCTATCTCGACAACTTCCTTATCATGGCACAGGACAAGTTTTCCCTCATAACTCAATTAAATCTTTGTTGGGAACTCCTATTACGTCTAGGGTTTCTCATAAATCTTCAAAAGTCCATCCTAATCCCTTCCCAACATCTTGAGTTTCTGGGTTTCTTAGTCAACGCGATGGAGTCTGTACTTCAACTTCCTCAACACAAGGTGTCTTTGATAAAGAAAGAGATTTGTCACGCCTTATCTCTCCCTTGCTATTCCCTCAGAACCCTAGCACGTCTGGTAGGCCTTCTTTCTTCCTCCATTCAGGCCATCTTTCCCGGTCCTCTTCATTACAGGGCACTTCAGAGGTTGAAAATCCGTCACCTTCGCAAAAGCCTGGCCTACTCGGATCCGGTCATCCTAGATTCAGAGTCCAGGGAAGAGCTTTCATGGTGGATGAGTCATTTAGATGCCTGGAACGGGAGAACAATTTTCTCTGCTGCCCCGGATCTTGTCTTAGAATCAGATGCAAGTCTGACAGTTTGGGGCGCAAGATGTGGTCTACTCTCGACTGAGGGTCCATGGTCCGTTCAGGAGTCCTCACTGCACATCAACTGTTTAGAGATGCTTGCAGGTTCCTTTGCCATCCAGTCCTTTACAAAAGAAAGGGTAAAGTGTTCAATTCTTCTGAGAGTGGACAATCTGTCCGCAGTCAGGTACATAAACCGCTTAGGCGGAACGAGATCCAAACCTTTGGCACTTCTGGCCAAGAGTCTGTGGGAGTTTTGTTTCCACAGAGATATTTCAGTCAAGGCAGAATACCTCCCAGGCAAGCTGAACGTAGTGGCAGATTGGTTTTCTAGACATACCCAAGACTCAAGCGATTGGCATTTTCACCTTTCCATATTCAAGCTCCTTTCTTCTCTCTTCTGAACTATGTCTATAGACCTCTTCGCTTCAAGGATCAACTCTCAACTTCCTGCTTTCTTCAGTTGGGGACCAGATCCATTAGCCTGGGCCACAGATGCTTTCCTACAAGTATGGCCTCCCTCTCTCCTGTACGCCTTTCCCCCCTTCCTCTTTATTGCTCGATTTCTGGCGCAGGCCCGCAGACTATATTCTTCCCTAGTTCTTATCACTCCATTCTGGCAGTCTCAGTCTTGGTATCCGACCCTTTTGGAACTTTCCTCAGACCTTCCAGTATTGATACCTCAGTTTCCCGAACTTCTCTTGAATCCTCGGGTCAACCCCACAATCTCATTCTAGAGGGCTCTCTTTATCTCATAGCTTGGAGAATTTCAGGGCTTCCTGGAGAACCCCAGGAATTTCGGAGGAGGCTGTCCGGTTCATTCAACAATACTGGGCCCTGGGTACTTCAAGAGTCTACCGCTCCGCTTGGTCAGTGTGGTGTAGCTGGTGTGTGGACAGGAATTCTGATTCCATTTCAGCAGATTTTACCTTAGTGGTAAATTTTTGGGCTTCCCTAGCTTCTCAAGGTAAAGCATACCGTACGGTGAATACCTATAGATCTGCCATCTCTTCATAACATGTCAGGGTTGAAGGAAGACCGATTGGGGAACACCTGTTGGTTTGCTGACTTTTAAAGGGAGTACGTTTTACTAAACCTCCTGCCCCAAAATACAATGTCATGTGGGACGCTGACTCAGTTCTTCGTCTACTTCTCTCATGGCCGGATAAGGCTGATTTATCCTTTAAACATTTGTCTGCTAAATTGACTATGCTCCTGTATTTAGTTTCTATCAAACGTGTTTCAGATGGTAAAGCTCTAGATGTTTCCTCCTTTCAATTTTCTGCTTTAGGTGTTTATTTCCAAGTGTTTAGACGTACCAAGACTAATTTCTCTTCTGCCCTTTCACCCTTTTTTCCTTCTCAACCTAAATTGTGCATAGGTAATTGTCTGAAAACATTTGTTTCACGAACTGCAGATTTCTGGGTTCCCTCCTCGACTCAATTGCTTATTTCCTTTCAAAGGCCTCACAAACCTGTCCCAACCCCAACCTTGGCTCGTTGGGTGAAATGGTTAATGTCCTTGGCTGGCGTTCACACTCTCTCTTATGGTGCCCACTCAGTAAGAGGAGCTATGGCTCCTCGTGCCTTTTGGGCAGGGGCTAATTTTCAGGATATCCTCAGATCTGCAGATTGGTCAAATGTTAGTACATTTAGAACCTTTTATTGTAAACCTGTTGATCATCCATTGGACACTGTTATCTCATTGCTTTAAACAAGCATAATATGAGCCTCCGGTCTTGTAATAAAGTAAGAAAAGTTTAGGCATAATACTTGCCTCCATGTCTTTAATAAAATCTAGCCTTTCTGACACCAAGGCTAGGACAATCTCAATTTTAAAGTATATATGTGGGAAGCTGAGGCACTCTGCCTCATTCTGTGTCGCCATTGCATATGAAATTAATTATCCCATTTAGCTCTGCCAACCACACCAACATGTGGCAAAGTCAGATGGGTTGGGTGCGCATCCGGAGGCGGTGCGCAAGGAATAGCCATCTACCCTACTACCACTGTTGGGGCACCACATGTAGAACTCGAAAAAATATCTGACAAATACAGCATTTACATGGATGAGTGCCAGGTTTCACAGGCCACTGAAAGATTTCCTCAAAGTCATTTTCTGTTTTTGTGAGTCTGATTTGCAGTCACTATTCCGCAGCTGAAAACTGCTTTAGAACACTGATGGCACGTGACGTTTGGCTTTTTGTAACTATCATCTGTCTCTGCAGGTTTTATTGCTGCGTCATTTTATTTCATGTCTTTGAAATGTCTGTTTTACAACACCATCAACGCAGAGTTATTTGTAGCTGAAATTCAAGCAACATAAAATATGAATATTCCATTGAGAAACTTTGTTTTTTCTGTCCTTGTGTTTAATCAAAACTGCTCCTGCTGTCCTAGTACTGCAATCAGCTAAAAAATTAAAAAGAAGGGGGCGCAAATATTTGTTTTCATTATGGATCAGGCAACATTGCTTCTCTTACTAGCATACAGAGGCAGTTGCCACAATTTAAAATTGACTTTTAAAGAAGGAGAGCATGTCTCTACTTTGCTCATGCTGACAGCAGTGTATCTTAAGAGCTGATCTTATCTCCAGTTGAAAACACAAGTGAAATATAAAAGATCTGGTGTTTTCTTGCAGTGTGAGAATTCTTAAAGTGGTAACATTCAGCAACAAGCGTTCCTCTGCCCTTGCTCTCAGCACCGGGACCACAGGCAGGCACACTCAGTAAAGACTATCTAAGCCTAAGCAATTACAAGTGATCCTCCGCCCTTGCTCTCAGCACCAGGGACCTCAGGCAGGCACACTTGCTAAAGAAAATCCAAGCTAAGGAAGGGCACGAGCCAGGCAGCTGAGAGAGGGTGCAAAGAGCCCACAAAGACCAAATGTGACTGACATAACCTGATTTATAGCCTTGGTTACAACTAAGCTAAACTCAGAGCAAGAATGCTCTGGAAATGAAGAGGAAAGAAACTAAGTAAAAAAAAAGACCCCTACAAACTAGATAAACAGGACAAAGTGTAATTATACAATAGTTTGAGCCTGCTCCCACCCTGAAGGAGGTCCAAAGAGGCATGACTTGACCACTAGCAAGCAAGGATTTTTAAATGACACTGAAACTAACAAATGAAATTCCTGGAAGCCCACCGAATAACTATACTCAAAAGTATACAAGAGGTCCTACACTGGACTAAATCAATGGAGAAAATATATACCTTCTCCTGCATTTTTTTTTTAAAGCTCCCACGTTCCAGTCCCTCTTCAAACAAGTTGGTATACGATATACATTAGTGATACTATCACAAATATATCCACTCAACAAAAGTAAAAAAAAAAAAAACAGGGTTTGACTCTGCTTTACAGTAGTTTGCCACAATTATGATTTAGTGCCTCGAAGATAAATTACGAAATCTAAAACTAAATTGAAAAATGTATTGCAACTAAAAGCAGAATCTCGCGAAGCCTTTAGCAGCCATAGGCCTCCGCTATCCAACTCAACAGCTCTGTGTGATGCTAAAACTAAATAGAAAAATGTATTTCAACTGAAAGCAGAATCTCGCAAACCCTTTAGCAGCCATCGGCCTCCGCTATCCAACTCAACAGCTCTGTGTGCTGCTGCTTCAGCCTGCGAACCCCGCGGCAACTCCGAGACAACAATGCTCAACCTGGCGATACCCGACTGGGATAAAACACTAGGATGAGGCGGTGCTGAGACGATCGCGATGAATTGTGCACAATGATGATAAAGTTACGAAAAGATCCTAAGGGAAGATGCAATGCACATTTTCCATAGTATATTAAATAGAGTGCAAAGGTTAGAACTAGTATTTTGTATCCCCCTGTTTTTGTTTGGTGGGTGTGTCTTGTTTCGGACTGTTTTTGCCAGACGGTACACTTGTATTTTTGGCGTTTTTCAATGGCATGCTTGTATTTTATGTTTACTTCGGCACTGGCAGATCTGACGAAGAGAGAGGTGATGGTCCTTGCCTTTTCGGGAGGTAGGTCTCATGAGTGAGAAGGTTGGCATTTATGCAGAAGACATTTAGTTGAATTAACGACGGGACCAGTTTTGTTCCTGGGATCATGCACGCCCATTACTGGAGTTTCAAGACGTTGTACTGATTACCATGCTTTCCCTTTCCCGTGTTCGCCTTATTTCTGTTCTAATGTATTCTTTTCGCCGTCGATTGCTATTGTAAATCCTGTTCTGCTCTCGTACATTTCCCCCCTTTTATTCCATATTTTCTCATCTCACATATCCTTCATTTTGTTTATTGTTCTGTCATCAGGTAATCTTCCTTGGGCTTCTTTCTCACGTTGTCCTTTTTATTATACTTTTTTTTCCCTTTCTCATCTAATCTCTTTTTGTACGCTTTTAGCTGTCTGTTTGCAAAAGCTCTCAAGTTTTCTATGTCCACGCATAAGTAGTTCATTCAGTCCAGGCTTTTTATTTGCATTCAGGGAAATATAATCCTGATTTTAAAAACTGAATCAGCATGACCACAAATCCTAGAGTCCATAGAAAAAAAGCCTTGGCTAGATGAACTGCTCACGTATAAAACTGAGGGAAAATTAAAAGCTGTGTTGCTGTCTTCTTTCATTCTATTATTCTGTTTCTATATATTGCTTCAAAGTACATTTTCATTATAACTAACTTCATTCTTGAGTACACAATATTTCACTTATTAAGTTATATTTATCGTACGCTGCAGTGTATGAGGCGGGGCTTTAAGTGGGCTGGGTTCCTCTAGGTTTAAGACCAGGTAGTAACACAAAAAGGGGATTTAATCTCTTCTCTACCGTGCCCTATGATTCTTGACTTTTCTGATAAAATTGTTCTTTCTTCTTTTCCTTCTCTCAAGTTAAACGGGGACAAAACAGAGATAATGGTGATTGGAAATAATCCCTCACCTTGGGACCAACTCCTCTGGGCCCGTGTTTGGGGGCGCGTCCTCCCACCTAAATCAGAAGTAAAGAGCCTTGGATTTGTCCTGGATAGAGATCTAACCATGGGCGCTGAGGCATAGACAGTAGCAGGCACTTGCTTCGGCCTTTTAAGATCCCTTAGTAAGATGCTCCTATGGATTGCCAGAGGACAGTGTTCCAAGGGCTGATACTCTCTTGTCTTGACTATGGTAATTCCCTTTATTTAAGCAGCCTCGCACATGTTATCATAAAACTGCAGGTTACTCAGAATGCTGCGGCTGAGCATTGCTGGGTCTGCCCAGAATGCAATCATTTTATTTGCTTCTTGGTCAACTTCAATGGCTGCCTATCAATAAACAAATAGAATTTAAGGCCTTATGCATCCCCCATAGGATAAAACACTCATCTGGCCCACATATCCTTTGGCATCTCGTCATGCCACACATTGTCTGGAGGTAGCTGAGATCAGACAACCTCTTTATCCTTGACTCCCAGAGTCAAACGAGCCAAGGGCGGGGGTTGCTTATTCGCCTATCTGGTCTCTAAGTTATGAAACTCCCTTCCCATCCATCTCAGATCAACCAAAAACCTGCTCAGTTTCAGGAAACATGATGCAATTGGAGGGCCACCAACTACAATTTCAAAAGAGTTGAATCATCCAAGCAGGTTGCTTCCAACACAACCTTTATTTTCTTCTTACAACAGAAAGCAGGCAGTGCGTTTCGTTCACCAAATGTTAACTTCCTCAGGGCATTGATGCTTTATAATAGTAAGGACTGTGGCAATATTCACATATCTGCTTCGTATAACTGGCTGAGTGTATTCGCTTGCAATGTCCCTTTATAACATGTATAAATAATGACTCCACTTTCAGAGCAACTCCAATCTAGATCGCCATACCCCGTAAACCTTCTGGTCGCTCGGTAAAACACCATGGTAAACAATTCAAAACCTACCTCTTTGTATAAACCGTGCATATCCTCACTTGTTCTGTCAGCGCCGGGAATAACTTTTTTAATAATAATAATAATATTTTAATCTTTTGCTTTTTACGATTGTTAGCTATTCCCAGGGTGTTGTGTTTTTGTATTTTTGTTTGTGTAGCATATTCCTCAATACTGGGTACTTTGTAACGAGTTACTGTTAGAAATGGGGTTTCTGGTTAGCTAGGGCAGGCATCTCAGCCAGCCAGGGACCACCACTAAAGTGGGGCAAGAGAGCTACACACCCAAGATAGCCTTGCTTACCCCCTTGGTAGCTTGGCACAAGCAGTCAGGCTTATCTCAGAGGCAATGTGTAAAGCATTTGCACAACACATGCAACACTAGTGACACAATAAATACACCCCAAAGAAAACTCCACAACAAATTATGTAAAAATAAACTGCATTGCACAAAACACCATTAGACTGTAGACCAAAACATCCTAAATCCATAACATTTTGCCAAACAGGCAAACCATTAGTGTCATGTATGTAATTATAAGAATCATTCCCCTAAGCACAGGTCATCAACATACCCCCCTTATGCAGGCATTGCAGATCCAGGAATATGTTTGTTGTTGCAACCAAGTAAAAGCAACATTATAAATCAGGGCATAACCACAACATAAGCCCTGAGGGCATGAAACCATCATAGTGAACTTGCAGGACCTGAAGAAATCACTCCCCCCCCCCCCCCCCCCCACCTTCACAATGCTTCCATACAGACGGGTAAACACCACTCGTCTCACCCTGAGAAACAGCACACCTACACTCCTTTTATGTGTCCCAAGGTACTCTGTCCATGAAGTAGCGAGCAGACTCAACTGCATGCCTACTAGGGTTAATACAGTGAGCGTAATGGCCCAAAGAAAGGATCTTGGAGTCCTCAGCCTCAGCAATAACTTCCATGGAGGGGGGCCCACACACCTGACAAGAGGTAGCGGGGAGTCCTTCTGGGGTCTCCCTGCACTAGGGCAATACAGGCAGCTACACAGGAATGTGTGGTGCAGCCGTGCCTGCTGATATTAGTCGTTACACAGTGCCACCGGAAGCGGAGAGCTCAAGCTCTGTTGCCACGAGGACCTCGCTCTGTCTTCTGCCTGGCTGGTACCTGCTTTCTCTATGTTCCTCTGATTGCGGTCTTGTGACCGAGGCCTCCACTATTATCTGGGAGTCAGAGCTGAGTGGACAAATTCCAGCTACTTGGTGCCGCCCTGGGTGATTAAGTGACTTGCGGCTTTCAGCTGCACTGACAAGGCATGCAGCTGTAGTCCCCAGTAATGGGCACTATGACGGGCCTCCACACTCACACCGTGCCGATTTTGCTGGAGGGAAGCGCTCATCAGGCACTAGACCTTCCAGCCCTAGGTGAAAAGAGCACTCACCACATACAGTGGTATCAGGACCAAGCGCTTCATTAAAGATTATAGCACTTCACCAAGCGCTATTACAGCAGGGCCAGAGGCGGCACTGGTAACTGGGAGAAAACTCTGCTGACCCCTTGGAGAACACTGGTAGGGCGTACACAAGGCAGGCAGTTGTAGACAAAGAGGCCAGAACCCTAAAGGCCATTAGGGACGATTCCTCCTGGCAGTCCAGCAATGCCCAGGGGAACCCAAGTCAGGGAACAGCTGGCAGCAGTGCAACAAGCAGAAAAACAATCCAGATAAGTCCTTTGTGCCACCCAGCAGACACTAGGCACCAGGGCAACAAACAGAAGAGCAGTCCGGATGAGACCATTGGTGCCATCCAGCAGTCATTCTGACAGAGGCTCAGTCAGAGTTCCAAAAATACTCTCAAATCAGGGGGCAAGCCCCTTCTACTTATACTTAAAATGCCTTTGTTCAGGGAGGTAACTTCAAAGAAGTCCTTTCAAGTCAAGCACAACACCCTTTCAACCCAGCCCTTTCTTCAAACATCAGTAGGGGGTAATCAGTCCATTGTGTGAGGGAAGGACCCAGCCTATTCACATGTAATGTGTGAACGACCCTCCCTTTCCCCAGTCCAGGAAGACTATCAGTATGTAGATGCCTCTCCTGTCACACCCAGCCCCTCCTGTGTGATGGCTGTCTGGAATGTATTCACCAAGTGGAACTGCCACTCTGCCCCAGATGTGGATTGGAGTCAGGCTGCAAAAGCACTAGAGTTATGAGCTTAGAGAAATGCCCACTTTCTAAAAGTGGCATTTTTTCAATTCTAATACAAAATCCACCTAGACCAATAAGCAGAATTTCTGACTGCCATTCCATGCATACTAATCATGCCCATGCTATTCCTCATTGATCAGAATATTCCACTGAGACACGTCAGGGCATGTCTAATGCAGTCCTATGAAAGGAGCAGCATTCACAGTAGTCAGAAACTAAATAGGCTGTTGGTCACTACAAGGACACGAAGTACATAAAGACATTTGCCCTACCTTTTACATACACAACACCCTGCCCATAGGGCTATCTTAGGGGTGTTTAGGCCAAGGCTTGCCAAGTTAGTGTGACAGAAAACTGTGCACGCAGGCCCTTCGGTGGCAGGCCTGAGACATTTTTGAAAGGCTACTTCTGTGGGTGGAGCAATCTGTGCTGTAGACTCAGTAATGGCATTTACTTTACTGGCCCTGGGTACCTGGTATACCACTTTACAAGGGACCTATAGCTCAATTAAGTAAGCCAAACAGGTGTAAACCAATTACACCAAGTTATAGGGGAGAGAGCACATGCACTTTAGCACTGATTAGCAGTGGTAAAGTGCCCAGAGTCATAAAGCCAAACAAAAAGGGTCAGAAAAATAGGGGGAGAAAGGCAAAAAAGTTGGGGATAACCCTGTAGAAAGGGCCATTTCCTGCTGCCACTCCCAGGTGTGTATAACAGTCCACCATTGCGACCTCTGGAGTTGAAGATGAAGGCAGTCAGGCTTCTTGCTGTGGTTGTCAAAGGATCAAAAAGGTGCTCCGAATACAAGACCATCCAATCATTTGCCTCTGTGCAGAGCACACAAAACAATGGTTTTGTACGCCAGTTGCAATTGTGATTCTTTACAAATGTGTGTGAAAGAGGTAAACAGTTGGCAAATAATTGAAAAGGCAAAGGGATAAGAGAATACAGTGCTTACAGATGAGTGAGTGTGTATATTTTGGGGTAGTGAGGTGAAGGAGATGCGAGGCAGTGCATTCAGCAGAGTGAAAAGAGGGTGCTGAAGAAGAAAGAGATGACGTGTAAGATATTCAGATGGCAGTGGTGTGGAGAGAAAAAGTGCGCACATGACTAACAGAGTAAACATAACAGAAGTGATCGAGACTCACTGAAGACCACTACTCCTTCCAGAGGCCTATTCACAGTCTCAGAATTTCAGAATTGAAACATTTCAAATATTAATTATTTGCAACAAGGTCATCGTTGTTACTTAATCATTTATCTTACAGAGCTAACAACAATTGACAAAGATAACTATAACTAGCGCCCCCAGGTGCACCTCTCCCCTTCCCCCCACCCCCATAACCATAATAAATCCACCCCACAGGACCTGACCCACCTGGGGCACAAAAGAAAAAGAACAGGAGACCGCACTTTGTGTTAAAAAAATAAAAATAAATAAGTTTGCCTTGATTTGCCGATGCTCTGCTGATTCTCTGCAACAAAAAAAAAGCCCCAGGGGGTCAGGGTATTCCCTGAACCCTTCTGTTTTTTACTTTTTTTGGGGGACTCACCAGAGTATGAGTCCCAAGATGGCTGCTAACACGTCCTGGTTACAGTGTTGGCAGCCAATCATATCTGTAATCTGCCGGATCCACAGACCCTCTGCTTCCCTAGATATCTTTTTTTCTTTAATAAGCAGTTTTTGCGTTAAAAGATTTGCACCAAATTACAAAAAGATATCTTTCTGGAGTAGTATAGCTTTCTGGCAAATTTGGTGTAATTCCATTCAGCGATTTGGACTGTAGTTGTTTTCAAAATCCTTATGGGAAATTGCGTGGGAAGAACACGTTTTGGGAGCCCTCTTTTTTTTTCTCGGCCCCTGTTTGATGAATCACCCCACAACTTTCCACACAGCAGCTGAAGTTATTAACAAATGAACAGGATTCATCAAACGGTATTGGCAAAACAAAAAACGCTTAGTCTATGGAAATTAGGTTACATATATACATACATACAGTTATTGTTAGCTATTTCAAGTAACTATAACTCAAGCCACTGTCGTGCAGTTATCTGATCAGTAATTTTACTGCAGATGTGACATTATCAAAGATGCCATGAGTGCTGTAATTTGTAGGGTAACTAGCAGTGCATGGCGAGGGTGTGAGTTATAGTTATCTTCAGGCACAAGTTATAGTTACTTGAGATAACTCTAACTATAACTGGTGAATTTCAGTGGTTTGATTCATTTAAAATGTGAGCCTAACTGTAACAGCCCTGTAACCTTTGTCTTTTTTTAAGTGGATTTCTATGTTTTTTTAAATTCTTTTTCCTAACTAATATCCCTGTAAACTTTGTTTTTTTTAATTAATTTTTGTTTTTTTTTGTTTTTAAGTGATTAGTAATTTTTCATTACTATAAGTTAATCAAACCACCGCCAAAGGCAGTGTACAGCTGGGGTTGGCCGTAGGACCTTGCCTGCAGCCAACCCCCATAACCACCCAGTCCTGCGAATCGCATGCCATGCGCAGTAGTGGTTGACCGCAGGGCCTTGCCTGCAGCAGTTCCTTGTGGCCAACCCCTATAACCACCCAACCCTGTGCTGTGCACGGCCTTCAGCCATGCGCAACTGGGGTTGGACGCGTGGCCAATCCCTGCAGCCAACCCTCATAACAACCCAACCCTGCATGCCTCCCCCTCCTCAGGCTAAAATCAGCCCCAGGGACCCCATCCCCTGGGGCCCAGCATAAATATTAAATTTTTGTTGGGGGTGGGGGGACTGCGTGCCCCCCACATGCCGATCTCAGCCCATCCCATCTCCCAGGGCCTTGCCTCAGCATTTAAATGTGTTTTTTTGAGGTGGGTTCCTGCACATCCCCCCTCCCTAGGTCATCTCACTCTGGGGACCCCATCCCCCGGAGACTGACCTAAACATTTAATTTTTTGGGGGGAGTGGGACTGTGCAGCCGCCCATTCCCTAGGCTGATCTTGGCCTATAATTATTTTATTTTTTGGGGGGCAAGGGGGGCCTGGCCCTGTGACCTCAATGTTGGGGACCGTGAGTAGGGGGAGCCTGAAGGCCCCCACAGTCTCAGCTGGCTCCCTGTTGGCTCCCGGCCTCCTGCGGGAGCCAGCATTGCTACAGCAGCTCCCTCTCTGTGAGAGCAATGTTTCCTCTGTTTCCCTGCCTGCGTCACCGTGGGCAGGCAGACTTAGAAACCTCCAATCCGATGAAGGGAGAGCTGTTTCGCAGTTCTCCCTTTATTGGAGAGGAGTGTTTGCTGTGGCTTGGTGGCACAACAAATAGCTGTGTCCCGGGGTGACCACCCCGGGACATAGCAGTAGCCATCCCTGGGGAGGTGGTGGTCCCCAGGGCCATCAGTGGCTCCTCGAGTGGGGCTGCGCTGCCCCACTCCCACGAAAACAGCCCCAGGGAGGTGGTGGTCTGTGGGGCCTGGCGGTCCGAAACGGACCCTCTTTCTATTTTTTTCACAGTTTGCATTGGGGAGGTGGTGGTCCTCGGTGTTGCTTGCGGGCCACGTGGCCCCCGCACACAATTAGGTTGAAGCCCCAGCGAGGTTGTAGTCCACGAAGCTGTGGGAGGGGGGGGAGGCGCAGCCATCCACACCATATTTCTGTGAGGCGCAGCGGAGGTGGTGGTGGTCCCCGGGGTTGTGTGGGGGGCTCATGCTCGCCCACCCCCTTACAATTCATGAAAGCCCCGGGGATGTGGTGGTCCCCGGGCTGCGGGGGGAGCCAAGTGACCCCCTGCATTAAATGTTATAATAGCCCCGGGGATTTGGTGGTCCCCTGGGCTGTGGAGATTTTGCGTACCCCCCCCCCCACATATATTTACATTAAAGCTCATAGAAGGTGGCAGACCCTGGGGCTGCGGTTGAAAGCCCGGGCGCCCTCCCCCTCTTAAAATTCATGAAAGTCCTGGGGAGATTGTGGTCCCACAGGCTGCAGGGGGGGGGTAGCGGGCCCCCCGCATTAAAAATAACACAGCCCCTGGGACTCACCCCATCCAGGGGCTTCAGAATTAAAAGGCGCGGTAGCCGGCCCTTCTTTTTATTTGAAGACTTTTTGCTCCAGATTCTCACCCTGTCGCAAATTTGCGACAAAATTGTTAAATGCTTTTTAGCTCTGGGACCCCACCACTAGAATTAAGGGGTCAGGGTGTCTGTACCCTGGCCCCTTTTCTTTATTTTTAACTATTTTTTTCTGGGACTCGGCTGATGCCGAGCCCCAAGATGGCTGCCAACACTTCGTTGTTGAAGTGTTGGCAGCCAATCAGATCTCAGCACGAGATCGGGAGGGTCTCGAATCCCTAGTGCCTCTATATATACAAATTTGGATTTTCTTTAATTTCTGTAAAACTACTGAATGGATTTACACCAAATAACAAAAAGGCTGCTTTCTAGAAGAAGAGCTACCTTTCTGCCAAATTTGGTGTAATTCCGTCCAGTGGTTTTGGCACTATTGTTGTTAAAAAAAGATACCTATGAAAAAATGAAATTCCAATGGTTAAAGCATTATAGTTAGGTGAAATGTAACAACAGAACATTTTAAACTCTTAAAAAAACCCACAGAAATTCACTCGTTATAGTTATCTCGAAAAACTATAATTCGTGGCCCAAGGTAGCTATAACTTCTGTCACTGCCATACACTTTTCTCCCCAATAATTTAATTCCAAATGTTGCTGTGACATCATTTGTGATGTCATAGAAGATGCCATGAGTGGTGATGTATGGGGGTAAATAAGCAGTGCATAGCAAGGGCTCGAGTGTCACAGGAGTGGGCTCCCCTGGATACAGCATCTGAGCCAGCCCCAGGGGATGGAGTCAACGGGGCCTTTAAAGTCTCATGGAGCCCCCTACCTTTAAAAATACTGCAGGCTCTTGGGAGATGGGGTCCTCGGGCTGAAAGTGGCCTGGGAGGGGGAGAAATGTGCTCCCCTCCCCTTATGAAATATGTCTGGCCCTGCTGCCGAAAACAGACTGGGTGGAGGGGCCACACACACTCATTTATTGAAAATAATACTTTTGTCACCCCCCTCAGCCCCAGTGGGGTTTTAAAAAATATGTTAAGTCCTGAGTCCTAAGATAGCTACCACCACTTCTTTGTTAATGTGGTGGCAGCCTATCAGATCTCAGCAGGAGA
Source organism: Pleurodeles waltl (assembly GCF_031143425.1). Classification (NCBI taxonomy): domain Eukaryota; kingdom Metazoa; phylum Chordata; class Amphibia; order Caudata; family Salamandridae; genus Pleurodeles; species Pleurodeles waltl. The sequence continues at coordinate 1,632,017,182 of NC_090440.1, read as the reverse complement.
TCTGTTGGATCAGCGGAGTGTCCGCTTCCCTAGATATACAATGTTTTTGAGCATTAATTACTCAAAAACGACTGAATGGATTTACACCAAATTACAAAAAGCAGTCTTTCTGGACCAAGATCCAGCTTTCTGCAAAATTTGGTGCAAATCCGTTCAGCAGTTTGAGCTATTGCAGTGTCTAAAGTTCCTATAGGAAAAATTAATGGGGAAAACTGGTTTTGGGACCCCCTTCCTTTTTCTCAGCTGTGCTTGACAGATCACCCCAAAACTTTAGTGGCGTTTCGTGGCGATTCATCAAACAGAGCCAAAATTATTAGCAACACACAAATTGCATTTCCTGTAGAACCAAAATGCTAGCTATAACTACCCAGTGATGACTCTTACCTACTGCCAGTAAGTAGTTATAGTTAGGAGTTAGGACCTAGTTTCTATAGAAAAAGCTGTTTTTTGCTTGCCTGTATCTTTGGCACCTCTTGACAAATCTTCACCAGAATTTCCAAAGAAATTCGACAGTCATGTGACCTGCTGTCTGGACAATTTTGGGGTGATCCATTAAGCGGGGCCGAGATAAAAGGGGGTGAAATGGAGAGCGTTTCAAATGTTTATTCCCATAGGAAAAATTGCGATAGCGCAAAAATCACTTTGGCACACCACCAAATTTGGCAGGGAGGTAGCTCTTGGTCCAGAAAGAGCCCTTTTTGTTATTTGGTGTAAATCTGTTCAGTAGTTTTTGAGAAATTTAAGAAATTCCAAAGTTGTATATGTAGGGACGCAAAGAATTTGCGACCCCTCCCGATCTCGTGCTGAGATTTGATTGGCTGATAATACTTCAACAACAGATGTGTTTTCAGCCATCTTGGGACTCGGCTGAAGTCGAGTCCCAGATAAAAAATTTTAAAAAAATGCAAAAGGGGTCAGGGTACGAACACCCTGACCCCTTTGCTCTTGTGGTGGGGTCCCAAAGGGACCCCCCTATGGCTAAAATGGTCAGATACGTGGCTGATCCACAGTAAAATATTTTTAAAAAATGAAGCACGGACTGCCGCGTTTCGTTCTCATGAAGCCACCGGGTGGGCCAAGTCGCCGGGCATTTATTTAGAAATGTGGGAGGGGGGCCTCCTGTTGCCCCGGGGACTGCCAAAACCTGGGGCGTTTAAGAGATAATATGCAGGGGGATTGTGGCTGTCCCTGGGAACACCACCCTATGGGGCAAATATAAAAAAAAAAAAATTAATGGGGACACCACCCCCAGGGCACATACCTATTAGTGTAAATTGGTTCATTTTACTGGGACATATCCCATTTTTACAATTTTGTTTTGCGCTTTCAGCCTCCTTCCAGTTAGTGACAGAAATGGTTTTGAAACCAATGGTGGATCCCAGAAAGCTAAACATTTCTGAAAAGTAGATCAAATTCTGAATTCAGCAAGGGGTAAATTGTGTAGATCCTAAAAGGGTTTTGTACAGAAAATAACAGCTGAAATAAAATATATTTGAATTTGAGGTAAAAAAAAAAAACAGCCATTTTTCTCCACGTTTTACTCTGTAACTTTTTCCTGCAATATCAGATTTTTTAAAGCAATATACCGTTACATCTGCTGGACTTCTCTGGTTGCAGGGATATATAGAGCTTGTAGGTTCATCAAGATCCCTAGGTACCCAGAGCCAATAAATGAGCTGCACCTTGCAATGGGCTTTTATTCTATATTGGTTATACAGCAATTCATTTGCTGAAATATAAAGAGTTTAAAATAGGTATCAAGAAAACCTTTGTATTTTCAAAATGGGCACAAGATAAGTTGTTGAGAAGCAGTGGTTATTTGCACATCTCTGAATTCCGGGGTGCCCATACTAGCATGTGAATGACAGGACATTTCTCAAATAGACGTCTTTTTTACACAGTCTTACACTTGGAAGGAAAAAATGTCGAGAAAGACAAGGGGCAATGACACCTGTTTAGCTATTCTGTGTTCCCCCAACTCTCCTGATAAAAATGGTACCTCACTTCTGTGGGTAGGCCTAGCGCCCGCAACAGGAAATGCCCCAAAACACAACATGGACACATCACATTTTCACAAAGAAAATAGAGCTGTTTTTTGCAAAATGCCTAGCTGTGGATTTTGGCCTCTAGCTCAGCCGGCACCTAGGGAAACCTAGCAAACCTGTGCAGTTTTGAAAACTACACACCTAGGGGAATTCAAGATGGAATGACTTGTGGGGCTCTGACCAGGTTCTGTTAAAATGGTATCTCACTTTTGTGGGTAGGCCTACTACCCGCGAAAGGAAATGCCCCAAAACAGTATCTGGACACATCAAAATTATCAAATACAAAACTACCTGTTTTTGCGGGGGTGGGGCCCCTGCGTTTTTGGTCCTGGGCTCAGCTGCCACCGAGGGAAACCTACCAAACCCAGACATTTCTGAAAACTAGACACCTGAGGGAGTTCAGGGAGTTGTGACTTGCGTGGATCCCGCAATGTTTTCTTACCCAGAATCCTCAGCAAACCTCAAATTTAGCTAAAAACAAAATCACGTTTTCCCCACATTTCTGTGTGGGATCACTGCACTGGGACAAATTTCATACCACCCAACGTTCCCCCTCAGTCTCCCGGTAAAAATGATACCTCATTTGTGTAGGTGGGCCAAGTGCTTGTGACAGGGAAGAGCCAAAAACATGTCAAAATTGAGGGGGAACCAAAGCAGGTCCAAAAGGGCAGTTTGAAAAAAAAAAAATAGCCTGACAAGTGCAGCAGAATTTTTATCGGTATAGATGAGACAATGCTGGGTGGTAGGAATTTTGTGGATTCCTGCAGATTCCGGAATGTTCCATCATGGGGAAAAATGTGTGATTTCCAGCAAAGTTGGAGGTTTGCAGGGCATTGTGGATAAGAAACACACCACCCTGGAATCACCCAGATGTTTAGTTTTCAGATGTGTCTAGGTCTTGTGGATTTTTCTACATGGCAGCATCCCAAAGTCCATAAAGTGCAGCCCTCACCATTCCAAGTGGGACAATTTTGAAAGTTAGCCAAGCTCTCCTGGCCCAAATGTAAAACCAAAACCCAAAATAATCAAATGTCTTCTTGCTTGCTGTGGGATAAGATGTTTTAGAGTGCGGGGGAGAGCTGAAAGACTGTTACCCCCTTCAGTTGGGGGTGGGGGCATAACCAGGCCCATACTGGTTGGTAGCCACCACCCACAGTTTTTTTTTTTTCAATTCCCTGGCATCTAGTAGATTTTATGCCCCGGGGTGTGGATCAGGGGTAATTGCCCCATTTGCCCACTGGTGGGCAGAACAACTTTGGCCCCATTTATTTGGGGTGGGGGGTATGGCCATAACCCCACTCATCATACAAGAGCTTTATTCGGTCTAAATAACCATCAAAGCAATAACTTACAACAGTAAAATCATGATCTTTACATAATAAATATGTAACAGCAAGACTAAAGGATAAATAATAAAAATAAGATAGAATACTATAAAATGAGGAGTCTACAAGAAAAATTACAATAAAATCTACATATGCGTCCCATCCTATAAGTGAGGAGCAAGAGTCAGAGTTCCATTTGTTAACTACTTTAAACTTCCTCATCAATGATTTGTGAAAAAAAAATAAAAAAATTCAGTGAATAAAACAATTTGAGTTAAATAAGGTAAAATCAAGGATCAGTTAATATCAAATCGCTATAAACCTTTTTCTTTAAAAAAAAAATGTGCGTATGTACCAAGCGGACGCAAGGAACTTGCTGGCCGCACAAGTTAGGGGAATGGAACAATCTCTCAACATCAACCTAAGGGCATCTCTACACGTTCTTAGCCCCATATTCCTACAGGCGGGACGAAGCCATTTCCGCCGAGCCATACCATAGGCAGGACAAATAAACATAAAGTGCACTACAGTTTCCACAGAACCATTACAGCAAGGGCATTTATCAGATGACAGGGTGGAGCTTCATGAGCTAGAAAAGGACTTCAAAGGGAGGCTTCCATACCTAAAACAAACATACAAACTTTTGCTTAGTTGATCGGTAATTAGGTCCAGGAAGGGTTCGAAGTGGGGAAACCACTTGTAATCAAGGAAAAGAGACGTCAGCCTACCATGTGAGGTGCAAGACAGGCGTTTCTCCCTAACATGGGACGAATAAACAGATTTCAGATGGTCCTTGTGGGCCCTCCTTAAACTATTGGGCTGGCTCCAAAAATAACTAAGTCCCAAGGTATGGAACCATTCTGAAATGTGCTTAAACCAAGGGATAGAAAATACATTTGGTCTGTCCAGTAAATCTTGCAATGATTCCTTGTAGGTGACTAATTCAGGGGTAGTCCAGATACGAACCCAAAAAATTAAAGGCCTTAAAGCTATTACATCAGAAATGCGAGGGAACCCTAGGTCCATAAACACTGGGACCAGGGGCGTGCTACGAGGACATGCCACGAGTGATCTTGCAAAGCTATTTCCCCCCACAGATAGCTTGCTAGATTTAGAGCAACCCCAAAACTCAGCACCATAAACTGCGGCACTCTGAGCCTTGGCTAGATAAATTTTGATAGCTGGAGAAACAACTTTCTCAATATTAGACTTTTGGAAGCGCAGAATTGCCCCTGACCTATATGCTAGGAGGGCTGAACTCTTCCCTACCTGGGCCTGCCAGTTCATATCATTGCTAATTCTCACCCCTAGGTAATCAAGGGAGCATACCTTGCTCAAGGAAACCCCATTATGCAAGATGTTACACCGTTTGGAACTGCCAGGACCAAAAATCATAAGTTTTGTTTTACTAGAGTTAAGTTCCAATCCATGATCTGCACAAAACACACTAAACCTATCCAGGAGAACCTGAAGACCCATAGGTGTTTTAGAGATCAAGAGAGAGTCTTCAGCAAATAAGAGAATTGGAACTTTTGAGTTATTCAAGGAAGGGGCATCGTTTTGGCAGTCAGTTATAACTTGCACTACTTCGTTGATAAACAACGAGAAGAGAGTAGGTGCCAGGGCGCAGCCCTGGCGTACTCCCCGCCTAATATTAACACGATCAGTATGTTCCCCCTGGCTGCCCCACCTTACTCGAGCATAGGTATTCTTGTGTAATCTTTGAATTAGATGCACCAAATTCATCGGGACGCCAATTTTCTTTAAGACTTCCCACAATTTCTGCCTTGGAACAAGATCAAACGCAGACTTAAGGTCAACAAAAACAACATACAAACTTTGTTTGGCCAGGGTAACATATTTCCAGAGTAACAAAAAGAGTCTAAAAACTTGGTCCATAGTGCTAGTGCTGATTTTTGATCGAAACCCAGCCTGGAGGGGTGATAGAACTTGGTTAGCTTGGACCCAGTCCGTTAGCCTATCTAGGACTTGCTTAGAAAAAATCTTTTGAAGATTATCAATAAGGCTAATTGGGCGATAATTGGCAGGCAGTCCCACGTCTCCTTTTTTATGGATAGGAATAATTTCGGCTCTTAGCCACGAATCTGGAATGGGGCTACCTGTTGCAATAGCATTGGATAAGGTATTAATGTACCACACCCAGATAACGGGTTCAGACTTGAACAGGTCCCCGGTATCTTGTCGGGACCAGGGGCCTTAGCTGGTTTCAAGGAATTAATAGCTACTGTGGTTTCAGCCATTGTAAAAACAATGCCCTCCATGGGACCCTCAATAAGAGGTCTGCATTTGTCACCCGTAAAGGCCTCAGGATGCTGTTGCGCAGATGACGCATAAATCTCAGAAAAGTGAGCCACCTATCTTTCAGGTTGGATATGAAAATTAAGAGTAGCACAACCCTCTCTTTGCCTATGAGTCAACAGCCTCCAAAAAGAGCCCTCATCTCGATTTTCGACAGCCTCCAGCAGCTTCTGCCAGATCTCAAATTCCCAATTTTTCTTTGCTAGGTTCAGGGCCTTAGTATAGCCGACTCTAGCGGTCCTGATCTCCTCCTGTGAGTGCTTGCGGAGGGCCAATTTAAGATTGAGCTTAGCAAGGTCACAATCATTGTTGAACCATTCCCTAGATCGAAAAAACATCTGGAGCATGTCTCACAATGGTTTCTTTGTAGAAAACGTTCTGTAAAAGATTTATCAATTCAACATGAATTTTCATGATTGGAAGATTATCAGCCTCTTGATTTTCAAGACCAGAGCACAACTGTAAAAAAAAAAGAAGTAAATTTGTTTGACCAAAAGTGGGTTAGATATAACTTTTGGCCAACTAACACGGGTTTGCCTGGAATTAAGGGAAGGGATCGGGACGTCAGTGATCTCTAGATGTTGAGTTCTCCCAAGGCTATATTGAATAGAGTGAGGCATAGAGGGTAATGATCACTCTCGTAACGAGATTAAACCTTCATATCCAGAATATGTGACCAAAGCCTTATGTCAACAAAAAAATAATCAATAGTACTAAAAGAGCACCCCTGCTTAAAAGTGGGGGCACGATTTAGATCAGATCTGGTCCGGCCATTACATTCCCTGAGTCCATGGAATAGGCAGAGGGAAGCCATCTGTATAGCGGCACAAGAATCAGTGCTAGGAGAATCATCCTTCGCTTGGGGGATACCACAGGAGTCGTCTTCTTCAGTTGTTAAGTCTCCTACGAGGTTCTGGGATACGGAAGAACAGTTAATATCACCCCCTATCACCAGATGGTTAGAAGGATGCAAATATTCCATATACTCTACTAGCTGGGCAAGTACCCCTGATTCCATGTTGGGGGGGACGGACCTCGCGTTGACCAAGATCACTGTGAAACCAGGGTGGAATATAAGTCGGACACCCATGAGATCTAATGAGTTGAGGGGAAACACGGAATGGTCGCATTGCAATTTCTTGTTCACTAAAATCATAAGCCCACCCATAGGCCTACCAAAGCCTCCAGAGGCAGGCTGGGCTGCGACAGAATAATTTGTAAACCCCTCAACATATATTTGCTCTTCAGCCCAGGTTTCCTGAAAAAGGCTTAAGTCTTGCTTGGAGATGAAGTTAACCCATCCAGGGTCTCCCAACTTTTTCCTTATTCCAGCCACATTCCAAGATAAAATATTAAGTACAAAGGGCACAGGTGAGGATCTAACTCTCGGGGATGTGGTAGAGTTCAGAGCCCTAGATCGTGTATCTCTATGGGGCATAACAACCAAAGTGGGAGACGATAAGAGAGAGACATCGTTTAGTCAATCTAAGTTGGATAACTGGGGGGAGCAGATCTTAGTCAAAAGTGATCGATTGCTATTAAGTGGGCCCAAGGCCTTCCCCTCATGAGTATTAGAAGATCTATTAGTCCTTCGTAACTCCCCCCTGGAGAATGCTTACAGAGACCAATTCCAATATTTCTACCCGATATCAGACAACAAGTCCGTAGGTTGAAGGTCAAAAGGTTATCAACCATGGAGGTGTCAAAAAAGAGGATTGAAATGTAGTTTAAATCTGTGTCCGGTTGGGCATATCTATATGCCTCCCGGATGTCATAACGGATAACAGACAGACATTTCCTCTGGGTACTAAACCAGTAGACAACTTTATTAATGAGAGAATCATGAGACTCTCTCTGCCAAGCGATAGCCTGGGGGCCCCTGTCATATAGATGTATGCATCCTTCTTACTCTGATCGTGGCTCCCCTTTGGAACTGTTGCCCGAGTAACTTGGAATTGCCCTGGACATAAAACTCTGGGTGGACTTAAGAACACCCGTGCACCCTTCCCAACCATGACTCCCATAGACAGGGGATTTATACAGGAAGGACGTAGATCGTTGTTTGTTGGAGCAGGAGTAAACATGCGACCGGGGACAATGGGGTTGCCATCGGATAGAGAAAGGCAGCTCCCCTTTTTATTTATAGCCATGCTCATAGACTTCGCTCCCTGGTTTGGACGTTTGGGGTGGGAAGCTAAATTGTCCCCAGTATCTAAAGAGTCAAGCACGTTAGGCCCTCCAGTCAGCTCAGGAAGGTGGTCATTGGCCTGGGCGTGCCCGCGAGGCGGGAGCGCTCGTTGAAATTAAAAGGGCTCCTGCCCTCGTAGCCACGTCACTGCCTCCTCCTCACTGGCCCCCGGGTAGAAGAAAGCGCGTCCCGCGAGGCGGGAGCGCTGGTTGAAATTTAAAGGGCTCCTGCCCTCGTAGCCACGTCACTGCCTCCTCCTCCTTACTGACCCCCGGGTAGAAGAAAGCGCGTCCTGCGAGGTGGGAGCGCTGGTTGAAATTTAAAGGGCTCCTGCCCTCGTAGCCACGTCACTGCCTCCTCCTCACTGGCCCCCAGGTAGAAGAAAGCGCGTCTCTTATTTTGGAAAAAATAAAACTTCCCTGGTGGGCTCTCTGCACCCAAGGGGGGCAGATATGGCCAACAGTAATGTGGCTCCATGGAAAGCGACTCTTACCCAAGGTGCTGCCCCCCTAAAGAAAATACACACATACCAGTCCCTGGTCCCTAAGTGGTTTCTGCCCCCTGGGGGCAGATCGTCCTAATAGAAATACACTGATCTGCCCCCAAGGGGAGCAGAAATGGCCTAAAATAAATTTGCCCCCCCAGGGGAGCGACCCTTGCCTAAGTGGTCGCTCCCCACCTCAAAAAAAAAAAAAAAAAAAATGATCCCTGGCACAAAGAGATTTCTGGCCCCCCCATGCCCTCCCACCGCACATGAGCACTGTGCCAGTGGATGTAACCATTACGTCCACGGCACAGAAGGGGTTAAGACAATTGCATAAGTGATCCCAGAGCAGATACAAATCTGTTATAGTGAAATGGACAAGTTATGTCTGATGACCAGGCTGCAAAAAGGAATTTGGATACAGCGATGCACATTCACACTTGAAGAATCACTTTTACAAATTCTTGAAAGCATTTATTTGATTTGTCAAACCCAAAAGATGACATAGGGGTGCCGGCTACCTGGCTCGAGGACTGCAATATACAGGGCAGAAAAATAGCAAATGTTTTTCATTTTTATCAAAGAGCAAACATGACTGGCACCAGTGCCTAATTTGTAAAAAAAAAAAATAATAGTAATAAGTGCCGGTGTCCTCGTCAGGAGGCCTCTGCAGCTTGCATCCCCCATTGCCAGTGCTGTCAACACAACTAGTGACCTTCACACTCCTACAAGTGTGGCAATTCAGACTTTTCCATGCCACCAAAGCTGAAAGAATGGCTTGGGTAGAAAGTATTTGTGATCTTATGTATATTTAATTAATAAACAACTGTTGTGCTAATCTCTAAATTGAACTAACAGCACCACCATGTGGCAGACTGCCATAAGTGACAGTGTTGACAAGTGCTGGTGCAGAGCAGCACAAACTGCCGTCTCAAATTAAGCACTTACTGGCACCAAGTAGGCCCAGGTTTTGCAGGGTCCAAAGATGATGTGTACACAGCAATTGACAAGGTACTTACCTGAACTGCAGAAAGAGTGTGCAAGTGTGTGCCTTATGAATATAACTTAGAAAATCCTCTACCTTAGGCACAGACTTGGCAAATAGAAAGAGCCTTGTAAGGCTACCTGTGAGGCTGAGTGGTTCATTCTGATCAACAACACTCTCCCAATATCTTGATTTAACCACAGTAACTGCAGTGGAGGAGATAGAAAATGTATCTTCCCAAAAGCTAACCAGGCTCAGATCATACATTGATTTTTTTTTTTTTAACATAAGCCAGTCACTTAATCTTCTTAGAACATTGTGATTTAAGAATGTCTACAAGATCCTCTCTAAAGGGAGACAGTTCTTCAGTGTCGCAAATGCAAAACCAATAGAGAAGTGGCCTTAGAGTAGCCGAAGTGTTGTCAAGGTTAAGATCAAGGTCCAGTTTAAGGAGCACTAAGGGTGATACCCCTCCACAGTCCTGTTTGGGGTCCGATTAAGTTGTTCTCACTAGTTCCCAATGGACCCATGTGACAAAAGCCCCATAATTCTGCACCATACAATGCAGCACTCCTTGGTTGTGTCTTCTGAATCTCCACTGCAGGAAGGGTCAGGTAACAAGATGCCTTTTTGGCAAATCTAAGAATTGACCCAAATCTGTGGGATAAAAAATGTGAGCTTTTAAGGAAAAGAGGAACCCATGATCCTGAGTCAGCCCAATACATCCCTAAAGAATCAAATTAATTTACCCTTTCTAATATTTCCCTTTCCAAGCTTATAGTACCCCACACCCTCTTCCCCTCTTACAATAAGTCATCTGCTTTGTTCTAGAAGCATTGATTTCCAGGGCATACAAGGAACAAAACAGATTGAATCTATCCATAGGGTTTGTTAACCAACCCTAATTTCGGCCAGTAGGAGATTATCATCGGCAAAATAAAAAGAGCTGGAACTTTCAACCTGCAATCATAGGGGAATCGTTAGCAAAATTAGTCAAAAACATGACATAGTTATTAATACAAAGAAGGAAAAGAGCAGGAGCCTTGGCACAGCCTAGACGCACTCCAATTCCAATAGCAAATTCCTGGGTTAAGTCCCCATTTGTGCCACAGCAAACCCTAGCAACGTTCTCCTCAGGGACACGCAAATAACAGTGAGTTCCTGTCCCAGATAGTACCTCCCACAGTTTCTTCCTACGAACTAGGTCAAAAGCAGCACCAAGTCAATAAGTGCAACAAAAAGAGCACCCCCTCCAACTTCTATAGTCTTCCACTTAACCAATAGGAGCAGAAGACCTGATCGATGGATATTGTCTTGGATCTAAATCCTGCCTGAAGGTTGGACAGAATATGATGTTTATTGATCCAATCCAAATGTCTCTACAGAACTTGCTTGGAAAAAAATATTTTGCAAGTTCTCCAGGAGACCAATTGGACGATAGTGGGAACGAGTATTTTGGCTTCCTTATGTGTAGACAGGGACAATCTCTGCCCCTTTCCAGGCAGTAGGCATTGCTGCTTTTGCTGTAGTTGCATTTGAAACAATGTTGATATAAGGAGCCTAGATATTAGGGTCCGATCTAAAAAGGTCAACTCGTATCTTGTCTAATCCTGAGGCATTCCCGTGCTTCAGGGACCATACCGATGATGCAGTCTTTGCTAGTGTAAAAACAACAGGAAGAGGGGCATCACAGGCCGTACCTCCCTCGCTGCTAGTAAGGATATAATCTGTTTCACGTGATCAAGAGACGAGATTCCCCAATGGGCATCCCAATCACATGGCAAGATAGACGTCTCTGCTGGTTTTCCTGAATTCCCGCTACTTTGGATTACAAGTTGCCAACAGTTCTTCAGATCATTGTTGGTGGAGGCATATCTAAAAGGTCGTCCCATATATTACTCTCTCAGCTAGCTTTGTCTTGCCTTACTTCAAGCCAATATTTAATTCTACACTCCCTTAACTCGTGGCTTACCCCTTTTTTTATTGCTCTGCGAAGAGTTCTCTTTGCCATGCTGCAGTGTTGTGAAAACCACCTATTCTTTATATCCTTTGCAGGGGCCTTCATATACTTTTCATAAAAAAAATCTTTGAGCCCATTAAACAGTCTGGCATGCTCACCCACAACCATATCATTGTTCCCCCAACTGTCAGACATAGCTCCCATATGAGAAGCAACAGCTGACTACATTTCCGAGACTACCTTAGGCCAAGAACACTCAGCTTCCCACTTCACGTTTCTATGATTGTTTGTGACCTCCAGTAGCTGGCCACACGTCTGGGAGGGAGGGAGCGAAATGTGAGGGATCAAGTCCTTCATAGTTAAAACTAAAGGATTATGATCACTCTTGCCCCTCTACAGCACTTTCATGTTTTCCATCAGCTGCCATATTTTGATGTCTAAAATGATGTAATTGATTAAGCTTGCATAAACCCCTCTTCTAAAAGTAGATAGAGTGGTGATGTCAAATAGTGAACGGTGATTGCAGGCCTGCAACCCATGGGCAAGAGTTAGATCTACTATTTGGAGGGCAACCCTTGTGAGATGCTCTTTCACTGGGGAGGTTAATTCAGGGATTCCCCACACCAAGTCTTCCTCTTGGCACAGATCCTGAGTAATACCATTGGGTTCATAAGTTAAATTCAGATCACCTCCTGCAGTGACAAAATGAGACGTAGAATACAAAGCCAAGATCTTTTCCAGCAAATGGAGGGAATGCGATTCTTGCTGATTTCCAGGACTCCAGTTGTATATATTCATCAATAAAAGGGTAGTATCCATGGTAAAGGTAAAAATGAACCCTTGAATGTCGGGCTAACCTGTTTGGAGTTCTATTACAGAGCGGAACAATGTGGTATTCGCCCAAGCAAGCAACTCACCTGATAGACATCACATCCAGCTGAATACCTTATTCCGAGGACACAATAGCTCTTAAACTACTTCTAAATACATTCTCAGTCAAAAGACAAATCACATGATTGTCGATAAATTTGCCCCACACTACTTCCTAGAGATATTCCTGCTGATAACAGCAGTGGTGTTAGGCAACAGGCTCAAGGGGGATTGAGAATAGCAAGCTGTGTGGTGGCCGCTGAACAGAAGACATGGAGTGGACCTAATCCTCAGTGAGTGCTATACATCAACAAGGGATGCTTGCAAGACATGAACATTTTTCTTAGTGACAAAGGCTGGGTTCAGCCCAGGTGCTGTTAATGGTTGAACTGCAATGGAATAGGGCACATTCTGAGTTACCAACCTAGAGAACCCCGATGTCAAAATACCAGAACCAGGAACGGGAGAACAAGGTAGCCCTTGTACTATGATCAGTCTTCAGTGAGTCGACTTCAGTAAGAGTCGAATGCTCCAAATGATAGCCAGCACTAACTCTACTTGAAACCGGTGGCCTGGATTGGTGAATAGGAAGCACAAATCTTGTTTGCATATGACAATAGAGTAAACCCAATAGAAGAAGAGAGATAGCAGTTTAAGATCCACTAGAGGGCCAACAATTAAACCACAATTTCCACGCACCAGCTGGTGACTTATAATTAAAGATCACACAGTGAGATGGTAAACTTGTTTCCAGAGGCCCTACCTATCCCACCCTACAAACCATCAAAATATCAGGCATAGCTGAATGGGGAAAATTAGCTGTAATATGAATCCAATGTAGAACCCTATTGTTAAGCTGGGCAGAGGACTCTGCAGTATTAGGTGACAGATAGGGCACAGCTGATATTATAACCACATAGAAACAAGCCTCTGGAGGGAGAGTAATCATAGTGGAGTGAGATTCCTGGACAGATGTACAGTCCCGCCCCCATCTCCTCCCTGGGTGTCAACAAGACAGCCCCATTCAGTTCTAGCAGATTCCAAATTGGCTGTGGTAAGTACTTGAATGGTGCCATTACGATTAAGATTAAAGTGCTCCTTTGTGCGTTAGAAAATAATTGTCTGTGTGTTTTTTGGACAATCTGTGCAGGAATGAAGCTATTCATTGCTCTCTTTTGGTTTTCCAAATTTTATTGACTAAAAAGAAACCTAGCTAGTTGTGTTTGCTGACATAAGATCTTTGTATTTTGGTTGACTGTCCTTCTCTCCCATAAGTTACAGAAACGATAGACAAGTTGGGTCGAGTGAACTATTTTTCTGCTTTAAACCTTTAAGCCTCATGTCATCAAATTGAACTTAGTGCTTTTGTATTTCATAGATGCAGTGCCATCTTTGAATTGATTTTTGAATCTTTTGGAAGAGCAAGCGGTTCTTGAAACCAATTTTGAAAAGCTAAAGTTGTTAACCACATTTCATGATGCCCTTGTCTGATATGGAGCATAATGGGATTTTTACATGTATACTAAAACATCTTCCATTTACTTGTTGTCACAAATAAAAGTTCATCTCTTTTGTCAGAAACGTGGTTAATTGAAATGGAGGTACCCATACCAACTTACTAAATACAGTCTGGTTAGGTCACAGCACAGTTCCGTGAGAAACCCTGCCTAAAACCTGGTAGCTGTGTCACAAGTGGCAGCCCATTCCTCAGAAAAATGCATACTAAGTTCAGTCATTACCAAGCAGCATTAGAGTTACTAACCACCTTTATAAAATTCCAAAACCAATTAAGAAAAATCCAGAAAAGAATTAGTAAGAAAATGACACACAATTATTAAAAACAGATCGAGGGAAACATTATGTGGAGGTGTGAGGTTTTAAGGCCCAAAGCATCAAGAAATAGCAGTTCACTAATTATTGTAGATATTAATGATAGACTTGGGACCAAACCTGGTAGACTATCCACCTAAGACACTGCTACCTTTTTCAGTACTTGCTCTTTTGCTTCACTGTGAACCTTCCAAGAGCTCTTTACTAAAATGGCACTCAGAACCTTTGAATCTTCTTCTACATCCACCCCCAGGAAACATGAAACACCCCTCTAGGTGTTCTACGAAAAGTGTTTCTTATTGCAGTACACACTGGCAAATGCCTGAGACACCTCTCTGGATAAAAAGCCTTCAATCTCTTGAGCCCCTATAGGAAAGTGTCCCTTTTTTACATGGTCACCTGCACATTTTGTCTGGTATTCGATGCAATTTTGCCTGAAAGTGCACTGGGCTCCCTCTAACCAAGTCCCCAGTGCCAGATCTCTTTCCCTAAAACTGTACAGTTAAGCCCCAATTGGCAATACTTTTGGTCCCCCTATAAGTCCCTAGTAAATGGTATCTTGCAGGTGCCCCAAGACAACTGCAAGGATTCTAGACCACAGAAATCCTGACACTGGAAAGCACCACTGCACCCGTGTCGCCTAGCCCGAGTTGAAGTGGGCTAATAGTGCCAACGTAGTCCCTCAGCCCTCCAGAGACAAAGTCCTCCATGGACTTGCCCACTGTGGACTCACCAATGCTGCTGTGAGTGCTCCGGTGAAGAAAATCCTGATGTCTCAGGACACCTCTACACCCATTGCCCCTGATCCGTGGAGAAGAGGATTGAAGTGTCCCCCTATCCCCAAACATCTCAAGATTAGAACCCACTTGTTGGTTCCTCCCTACTGGATCTCCAGTCCTCACCTGCAGCATCTTTTCGACCGGACTGATCCCCATGGAGTAACATTGGGCACTTGATAGTGTACTACACCTTTGCATCCGGGTGCCCCAGTTTCTGCCAGGTGTGACCTGTTGGTGTGCTCCTGAGCCTTGCCCAATACTTACCTAAAGGACAGGAGATTAGCCTCATAAGTCTCTGTTCTGTACCTGAATTCAGAGCTTGTTTTTCTCTTCATAGGATAACATTGCAGCTTTTCAGAAATTGCAGTATGTCGACTCAAAACCGCAAAGATTCTTCTTGCAAAATGTACCTTCCTAATTTTATTGATTCTGGTGCCAAAACATGTATACTGATACTTGTTATTTTTGTAAATTGGTATGGATCATCTTCTTGAGTCGTGTGTCTCATTTATTGACTGTGTGTGTATTTGCAGATGTCTCACACTCTCCTCTGATAAGCCTAAGGATGCTCGACCATACTATCCCCTAAAACAGCACCTTGGGATTGCTATAGCAAACCCCTGACTACTAGTAAGGGAGCCACTGGACTGTTTGTACGATAAATCTCATTTTGATATATCATATAATGAGCCAGCTTCCTACAGCCTACATTTTTGATTTTATTGTTTGTTTTTGTACTCCAGTGTCAAAGTGATCTGTCTATTGGCCACGTTTGGATTACTGGGGTTTTGGTAGCAATGGGGCATGTCAGAGGTTATGATCATTTTTATACATCTTATTAAGCATTCCAATATATTGAACACACATTATAATTTGCATTTTAGAACATATACAATTATAACAGAAACTAAGATCCAAGATTTGTGCATGAATGTGATATAAAGCTAAGGCCTTGCCCAGGCTCTAGGTTTGCCACTAATGTGTTTATTGTTTTAGTAGTGGTTTGGAATTCTGGACAGATTTCTCATGCTGTTTTTACCAATCTGGCATTTTTAATGAACTACCTCTGGAAGTGAAATTAAGGTCTCACCTGGGCACGGATCTTCCAAGTTGCTGTACCTTTCTGCATTTCAGTGTGCCACCTCAGACCTTGCTCATGCGTTTGATTGGTTGTAATATCCAGTTGTTCAAGTTCCTAGCTTATTTGGGGGGTGCTTAAGGACTCAGTTTTCCGCTGACTCCCAGACCGTCCTCATCCACCTGATTCCATATGGATTAGGAATTGGAAAGTGCTGCCCATTATGAGTACTCCAGCCAAGGGAATGTCGTCATGAGTTCTGTCTAACAGTCTTTTTTCCCAGTTGTCACCCTTTTTAAAGTACCTCACATCATGCTGCCTTAGCACAACTATGTAGTAGTGTGCCAAGTCTGGGAAGCCCAAATCTCCCATCTCCCAGTTTGGAATCTCTCATTGGATACTGCTGCTTTTTCAAACCCAAACAATGGGAGATATCATTCTGTTCAATTCCTTAAAGACATATTTCTTTATTTGATACATAGAGTTTTGCTTTTTATATAAACATTGCAATAGGATTTTTTTGACTATTGCAATCTTCCCCAAGATCGAGAGTGGTTGACTGTTCTAGAATTGCATCGAATCACTCTTCTCTGCTTTGACTGTCCCATATAAGCCAACAGACCCGATTCAGAGAGGAGACTCGGTTTGTGAAGACAGAAATGGCTTTATTTTAGTTGTCTTCTGCCTAATATAGCCTCTGCAGAAATATGTCAATGGGGAAAACACATTCTCTCTATTTTATATTTATAGATCAAATCTGTTTATTAAGT
Organism: Pleurodeles waltl; assembly: GCF_031143425.1. NCBI lineage: Eukaryota > Metazoa > Chordata > Amphibia > Caudata > Salamandridae > Pleurodeles > Pleurodeles waltl. The sequence continues at coordinate 1,632,000,549 of NC_090440.1, read as the reverse complement.
TTTCAATTTTAGAACATCGCACTTATACATATACTGCATCACTATATTGCGAACAGGCACATCATTAGCATATTACATGCGAAACAATGAAAGAAAAACAAGAAAAAAAGATAATACAGTGAACACAACTATGTTTCCCCACTGCTGGTTGGATATACGTTAATCAAACGATCTCAGGCTCTAATATCTTGTGTTACAAATCCAGATTTGCCCTCTCTTCGAAGGTGGCCTCCCAGGCAATCAATTCAAGTTAAGAACCCTCAGATAGGTTGGGCATGTCAACTCTGAAAACTCCCCAGATAAAATACGTAGAAATGGTTGCCAAAGTTCCCTAAAGTCCCCGCCCCGCAGCTGTGAAGCCAAAGATAACTTTTCCATGGCGAGAATAAACCATAGCTTGTGCAGCCAAGAGACTGTTGACGGATCTGCTCTGTCCCCCACACTGAAAGCAAAAGTTGTACGGCCGCATTCAAGGCCAGGGCCATCTGATGGTCCTTCAAAGATCTTAGGGGAAAGGTGAGCGGGTTGGGTAGACCCAGCAAAACATACGCAGGAAATCTGGGGATCTGAGTATCAAATGCCCTATCCACAGAGTCTATTATGTCCTTCCAATACCTGTGCAACTTGGGGCAATGCCATAGTAGGTGCACAAGCGTGCCCCCCCCCCCCCCAAACCCACTCCAACAGCTACTGGGTTTATTCTGATTCCAAGCATGAATCCTGTTAGGGGTGTAGTACCAGTAGGCGGCTACCTTGTAAGCTGTCTCTGCACCTGCTGCGTTATATGCTGTATGATGCACCCTATAAAAAACACTCTCCCACTCATCCTCCGATAGTTCCCTCTCAAGCTCCTTCTCCCATCTCAATTGACCCCTAGTTTTGATTGGGCGGGTCTCTCCCCGCAGGAGGGCATAGAGTTCCGAGACCACACGCTTATCGTCCTTTTTCATTAGAATCCATTTTTCAAATGGAGTTAACGTCCTGTCGATTAATATCCTATTGGCCGGGAGCAGTGCCCAGTGTCTAACTTGATAGTACATCATCCTATCGGCTTCAGGCAGGCCATATTGCTCCCTCAGCCGATCAAAGGGGATAACCCCATGCTCGTCAAATAAGTTTCCTGCCCTTTTGCATCCCCCCTTATACCACCGACGCAATGCCTCCGGCTGTAAGCCCGGGCAAAAGTCAGGGTTCGCGCTCAGTGGAGTCAGCGGCGACGGGAAAGTTGTCAGGCCTGCTCTGCCGGCCACCCGATCCCACACTCTCATCGTAACCTCAGTTATCGGGGAAATATATAGCCCCTGCGCTCTATGACGGCGCCTAAGCCAAGGTTCCTTCCATATGTGAGAGCCCGCCACTGCTTGATCCATGAAACACCTGTGCTTCTCCGAAGCTGGCCGACTCCATTTCAAAAGAAAGCGCAGCTGTGCTACCTGAAAGTATTGAGGGAAGCATGGGACCGCCAGTCCCCCCTCCCTCTTAGGGCGGTACAGGACTAGCCGTGATACCTGCGCCGTCTTCCCGTCCCAAATAAATCTTAAGACCGCCGTTTGGAGGGATGCTATCGTCCTCTGCGGAGGTTCCAGCAGGAGCACCTGGAACAAATAAAGTATACGCGGCAGAATGGTCATCTTCACCGCCGCAACCCTACCCAACCAAGAAAGTCTAAGCCTCCCCATGATTCCAAGTCACGCTGTACCTCCCGCGTTAATTTCAAATAGTTTAACCTTACCGTACTGGCAACCGTGGCACCCAGCTCAATCCCCAGGTATGGAAGCCCCGAGGAAGACCATGTGAAATGGAAACGGGCCCTCAAGTCCCTTTCATGCTCCACAGGAATAAACCGACCAAAGGCCTGCAATATAAGCATGTTCATACGGAACCCCGAAACCCGCCCAAATTCCTCAATAACACCCATTAGTGTCGGTAGTGAGTTCACGGGCTCCGCCAAAGTAAAAATAACATAGTCCGCGTACAGCGAGATGAGGTGCTCATCCCCCCCCCCCCCCCGAACCTCATGCCCTTAATCAGAGGATTGTCCCGGAGCCTCTGAGCCAGTGGCTCCATGTAAAGCGCAAACAAAAGGGGCGAAAGAGGGCACCCATGCCTGGTACCTCTTTGGACAGTGAAAGGCAAAGAAAGAGTCCCATTGACCCGGACAGCTGCCCTGGGTTCTTGATAAATACATCGAATCCATGTTAGAAAACCTGAGCCCAATCCATAGCGTTCTAGCACCTTGAACAGGTATGGCCAATGGACCCTATTAAAGGCCTTCTCAGCGTCACCTGACAGGAAGAGCGCTGCCTTACGGGAACGCTCCGTTTTATACAAGAGATGGAGCAATCGCTTGGTGTAAGGAAATGCCTCCTTGGCATGGTTGCCCCCTGACTTTTTGCCTTTGCTGATGCTATGTTTACAATTGAAAGTGTGCTGAGGCCTGCTAACCAGGCCCCAGCACCAGTGTTCTTTCCCTAACCTGTACTTTTGTATCCACAATTGGCAGACCCTGGCATCCAGATAAGTCCCTTGTAACTGGTACTTCTAGTACCAAGGGCCCTGATGCCAAGGAAGGTCTCTAAGGGCTGCAGCATGTCTTATGCCACCCTGGAGACCTCTCACTCAGCACAGACACACTGCTTGCCAGCTTGTGTGTGCTAGTGAGGACAAAACGAGTAAGTCGACATGGCACTCCCCTCAGGGTGCCATGCCAGCCTCTCACTGCCTATGCAGTATAGGTAAGACACCCCTCTAGGAGGCCTTACAGCCCTAAGGCAGGGTGCACTATACCATAGGTGAGGGTACCAGTGCATGAGCATGGTACCCCTACAGTGTCTAAACAAAACCTTAGACATTGTAAGTGCCGGGTAGCCATAAGAGTATATGGTCTGGGAGTCTGTCAAAACACGAACTCCACAGCACCATAATGGCTACACTGAAAACTGGGAAGTTTGATATCAAACTTCTCAGCACAATAAATGCACACTGATGCCAGTGTACATTTTATTGCAAAATACACCCCAGAGGGCACCTTAGAGGTGCCCCCTGAAACTTAACCGACTATCTGTGTAGGCTGACTAGTTCCAGCAGCCTGCCACACTAGAGACATGTTGCTGGCCCCATGGGGAGAGTGCCTTTGTCACTCTGAGGCCAGTAACAAAGCCTGCACTGGGTGGAGATGCTAACACCTCCCCCAGGCAGGAGCTGTAACACCTGGCGGTGAGCCTCAAAGGCTCACCCCTTTGTCACAGCACCGCAGGACACTCCAGCTAGTGGAGTTGCCCGCCCCTCCCTAATAATGAGAATAACAAGGAGGAGTCACTGGCCAGTCAGGACAGCCCCTAAGGTGTCCTGAGCTGAGGTGACTCTAACTTTTAGAAATCCTCCATCTTGCAGATGGAGGATTCCCCCAATAGGGTTAGGATTGTGACCCCCTCCCCTTGGGAGGAGGCACAAAGAGGGTGTACCCACCCTAAGGGCTAGTAGCCATTGGCTACTAACCCCCCAGACCTAAACACACCCTTAAATTTAGTATTTAAGGGCTACCCTGAACCCTAGAAAATTAGATTCCTGCAAACTACAAGAAGAAGGACTGCCTAGCTGAAAACCCCTGCAGAGGAAGACCAGAAGACGACAACTGCCTTGGCTCCAGAAACTCACCGGCCTGTCTCCTGCCTTCCAAAGAACTCTGCTCCAGCGACGCCTTCCAAGGGACCAGCGACCTCTGAATCCTCTGAGGACTGCCCTGCTTCGAAAAAGACAAGAAACTCCCGAGGACAGCGGACCTGCTCCAAAAAGACTGCAACTTTGTTTCAAGAAGCAGCTTTAAAGAACCCTGCAACTCCCCGCAAGAAGCGTGAGACTTGCAACACTGCACCCGGCGACCCCGACTCGGCTGGTGGAGAACCAACACCTCAGGGAGGACCCCCGGACTACTCTCCGACTGTGAGTACCAAAACCTGTCCCCCCTGAGCCCCCACAGCGCCGCCTGCAGAGGGAATCCCGAGGCTTCCCCTGACCGCGACTCTCTGAAACCTAAGTCCCGACGCCTGGAAAAGACCCTGCACCCGCAGCCCCCAGGACCTGAAGGACCGGACTTTCACTGGAGAAGTGACCCCCAGGAGTCCCTCTCCCTTGCCCAAGTGGAGGTTTCCCCGAGGAAGCCCCCCCTTGCCTGCCTGCAGCGCTGAAGAGATCCGTTGATCTCTCATAGACTAACATTGCAAACCCGACGCTTGTTTCTACACTGCACCCGGCCGCCCCCGCGCTGCTGAGGGTGAAATTTCTGTGTGGGCTTGTGTCCCCCCCGGTGCCCTACAAAACCCCCCTGGTCTGCCCTCCGAAGACGCAGGTACTTACCTGCAAGCAGACCGGAACCGGGGCACCCCCTTCTCTCCATTCTATCCTATGCGTTTTGGGCACCACTTTGAACTCTGCACCTGACCGGCCCTGAGCTGCTGGTGTGGTGACTTTGGGGTTGCTCTGAACCCCCAACGGTGGGCTACCTTGGACCAAGAACTGAACCCTGTAAGTGACTTACTTACCTGGTAAAACTAACAAAAACTTACCTCCCCCAGGAACTGTGAAAATTGCACTAAGTGTCCACTTTTGAAATAGCTATTTGTCAATAACTTGAAAAGTATACATGCAATTGAAATGATTCAAAGTTCCTAATGTACTTACCTGCAATACCTTTCAAACAAGATATTACATGTTAAATTTGAACCTGTGGTTCTTAAAATAAACTAAGAAAAGATATTTTTCTATAACAAAACCTATTGGCTGGATTTGTCTCTGAGTGTGTGTACCTCATTTATTGTCTATGTGTATGTACAACAAATGCTTAACACTACTCCTTGGATAAGCCTACTGCTCGACCACACTACCACGAAATAGAGCATTAGTATTATCTCTTTTTACCACTATTTTACCTCTAAGGGGAACCCTTGGACTCTGTGCATGCTATTCCTTACTTTGAAATAGCACATACAGAGCCAACTTCCTACACTTGGTATTGTCGCTGCACTGCCTATGAAGTATAAATCCCGATTGGTCGGGGTCAACAAGCCCGCATGTAATAATTGAGACGGTGTGCCAAAATACCGGTAAACAGTTTGGCATCAATATTCAGGAGGGAGATCGGCCTATACGAAGCGCATTCCTCGGGGTCCTTCCCCGGTTTCGGAATAACTACGATAGTGGCATCTAACATACTAGACGAAAGCACACCCGTCTGCCGAAAAGATTGAAAAAGTCGCACAAGGACGGGAACAAGTTCTGCGCAGAAGGATTTATAGAAAAGCGCGGAAAAGCCATCAGGACCAGGTGACTTCCCAATCTGCAAGCGAGCAATCTCAGATATAACCTCCTCAGCCCCTATAGGATGATCTAGCGAGGCAGAATCCGTTGCCGACAAAGGTGTGATTGCTATGCCCTCTAAGAAGGATTCTGGGGCTCCGTCACCATGCATCTCAGCCATATACAGACTTCGATAGAATTCTGCAAAAGCCTGCGCAGTTTGGTCGCTCGTACGTGCCTCCTCCCCCAAAGGGGATCTTACCATTTTTATCAAAGACGCTGCGCACTGTGCTCTCAACCTATGCGCCAGTAGCTTGCCGGCCTTATTGCTCCCTACATAATACTTTTGCTTGAGTCGGACCACTGCATACACTGCTCCATATCCCCCCGGAGTCGGGTCCTCGCCTTGTTATCCCTAGAAGAGAGCTACATCACCTCACCCCTCAGGAAAGCCTTCAACACCTCCGATGGTGTTGCAATGCTTGTTGTCCCGTTGTCATTAAAGCTAAGGTAATCTATTATAGCCCTTCGGATCGCCTCAACCGTTTCTCCATTCTGATGCCTCGAGTCTCTAAATCGGCATCCTGATGGACCAACCCTTTCCATGTTTGTGTGAATTTCGACTGTTATCGGAGCATGATCCGACAAGGCCCGCGGCTCAATCGCCGGGTCTCTAACCCTGGGGAGAAGCTCCTAGGATGCCAGAAAGAGGTCTAGTCTAGCGTATGTTTTGGTTGCCTGTGAGTAGAAGGAGTAATCCCTCAACGTGGGGTGCGCCCTCCTCCACACATCCACCAGCCCATACTCCTTAAGCCACTGCCGCCCAGCATCCGACAAGGACCCAGTCTGACCATACCGTTGACCTGAGCGATCCAGGTCCCCATCCATTACCAAATCTATTTTATATTTATTTATTTATTTTTATTAAAAAATCTCCCACTTGCTAGTTGTAAAATGTTGGCATGTATGCTCTCCCCATGTTATACATTAGTTGGTTTTTCGTTGTGTGAGCTATCTGCATACCTAGGCATCTAAATTAGTCTAATTTCCATTGTAGGCCCAGGTATGGGTACAAATCCTATGGCATCCTTGACAAAACTCTGAAGGAGAACAGACTGGATTTTTACCAACTGGAGTGTAAACTAGAGGCCCAAACAAATCATTCCAGTTCCTGAAGGAGGATTTGGATAGACTCTTGAGATTGTCATAAGTAGACAAGTGTATAGTTTACGTACATTGTAATTGTAATTGTATTTATATAGTGCTTACTACCCCTGACGAGGCATAAAAATGTTTTTTGGCAAGTAGCACGCTACTCCGGAACCCCAAAAGGATTTGTGACAGATTAGTATAGGGAAATATGAGTTAATTTGAGCAGTGTCTGTTATTTGGATTGAATAGGATAATTGAGGGATAGAACAGGGAAGAGTCTAGAAAGTGTTATTTGGGAAATCATAGTAGTAAAATGAAGTTTGGGATAAGTAAAAGGAGAGATGGAGGAGGTAAGAGTCTCTAGAAATGGGTTAGGGAGATTATACTAGTAAAATGTGGTTTGGGATGAGTCAAAGGAGAGGTACATGAGAATTTAGAAAGGCTTGTTTGGGAGATCATAGTAGTAAAATTAGGTTTGGGTGATCCACGGAGGGCTGGGCTAAAGGAGGGAAGAGTCTAGAAACTGTTATTTTAGAGATCATAGAAATATAATGAAGTTTGGGAGGAGTCCAGGAGTGGAAGCAGAGGATATATTGAGAAAGGTATAAGATGAGGCATAGAGTAGTGCATTGGATAGAGTTAAAGTTTTTTTCCTTCTACAGTAGGAGTAAAGTAATAACTATATAGATACATAAATAAATGGAGAAGGTATACATGTACAAGGAGGAGAATATATTGATATTTAAAGTTGTATTTTATAAACTCAGACTTTCAAGTGTTGCTGTACGTTAAGCTAATTTATTTGTGAATTTTTAATAACACATTTTTTGGGGGGGGATTTTATATTTTCCTCAATATTTAAATAGTGAAGCACCTGTAGAAACTATAGTTATGATACTATGTACATACTGTGATAGATAAAACAGAGACCCATAAGCATCTATTCAAATAGCTTATATTAAAAAAAATGCAGTGACCTATATACATGTTAAACATACAGTGTGTGTATATAATCAGGGATGTGGAATTCCTATCGCCCGACGCCCGGGACATCTTGTTTGGGGTCAAGGGCAACAAGTTTTTATGTTTACTTTGTCCTTGGGACAAGTAGGCCCAACCCTCTGCAGCACAAACCCTTTGGCTGCCTGTTTACAGAGAGTGGAACTCTCTGCAGTTGAGGTAATGTGTTTCCAAAAGATAATGCTGTTCGAACTTGTATTTATGGTTCATTATTTGAAAACCTTCATTATTAGGGTGAGTGCTGTAAATAAATGTTTTAAGGTCACACTTCACTACTGACGTTGGTTCCAGTACAAAAATAAAATTAAAAAAAACGTGTATACACATGTTTGAAAAGTTTAGGCTATGAGGCTAAGTATAATACTCCCAGAATGCTCTCTGATTAGATGCAAATGAAGTGTCATTTAGTAAAATGTTTTGATGCATGCTAGTATTTCCCAAAAATATTTTAATGGAAAATCAGTGTAACCATTTTCAAATTTTATGGGAAGCATGAAAATAAACAAACACTGACAAAGCCAATTGATCTGACATATTTTTATAAGTCTTTTAGTTTCATCAATGCGTGTCTTGTTTTGACATGGCTTTTGTAACACTTTATTGTTGTGGGAGCTACCAGTCTCTCAACATTGTAACAAACACTGGCAAAAAAACCCCAAAACATTTTTGAACTCTAAAAGCACACGTTGCCACCAGTGGCATAAAAAGGCCCCGCAGCCGCACTCCACGGGGCCCCTTCAGCACAGCACCTGCCCTGAGTGAGTCTGGAGAGGGGGCTCCTCCATGTTCTTTGCAAAGGGGCATCCTCCAGTTTCGTTACGTCACTGATTGCCACTGTAGTTCCTGACACTGAACAAAACTACTTTGTGTGCCAATATGCTCCTTGTGGAAGAGAAAAATGCGATCACTCACAGTAAAGCCAGCCGAAAGAGAGAAAAATAGAAGTTTAATAAAAACAAAATGTCTTTGTTAACACCAGACCTAATTAGGGACCAAGACCCACATGGAGGTAGCTTTTTGCATGTCGCAAACAGCGACTTTCGCTGTTTGCGAGTTGCAAAAAGCACATTGCGATGCACAAACCCAGTTTTGCGATTCGGTAGCCTGGTTACCGAATCGCAAAACGGGTTTGCGACTCGCAATTAGGAAGGGGTGTTCCCTTCCTAATTGCGACTCGCAGTGCAATGTAGGATTGTTTTGCGAACGCGGGCGCAAACCAATCGCAGTTTGCACCCATTTCAAATGGGTGCTAACACTTTCACAAAAGGGAAGGGGTCCCCGTGGGACCCCTTCCCCATTGTGAATGTCACTGGAAACATTTTTTCAGAGCAGGCAGTGGTCCTGTGGACCACTGCCTGCTCTGAAAAAATGTAACTAAAACGTTTCATTTTTCGTTTTTGTAATGCATCTCGTTTTCCTTTAAGGAAAACGGGCTGCAATACAAAAAAAAAAAAATAACTGCTTTATTGAAAAGCAGTCACACACATGGTGGTCTGCTGTCTCCAGTAGGCCACCATCCCTGTGAGGCCGTCATTCGCAAGGGGGTCGCAAATTGCGACCCACCTCATGATTATTCATGAGGTGTGCAATTGCGAAGCCCTTGCGAATCACAGATGGTGTCAGGGACACCATCCTACATTCGGATTTGCGACTCGCAATTTGCGGGTCGCAAATCTGAACCTACCTACATGTGGCCCCAAATTCTTAAAGAAAGTCACAAAAGTGCACCCATGGTATATGTCGTACCCCTATAAAATATTTGTGAACTGTATTTTAGCATGGGTAAATACGCATGTGTAGATTTGCTCATGTGAAAATCTATTGAGCATTTGCAAGTTCATTTTCCCTCCAGCCACTTTCTTCCCAACCCTGGAAGAAGTTCTAATTCTGCCATTGTCAGGAGTAAATGTCCAACCTTTCTTATTATGGGAAAATATTAGAGAGAAGCTGGTGAAAATCTTTAAAACATGCAGGTTAGTAGGTTTGCAGACTCAAAGGCATTCCAGCCCTGGAACTATTGCTTACTGCTTCCTCCAGCCCCAGTATGCAGATCTGCAGAAAGGTGGAAAAATAAGGAAATTGCTACAGTAGGGATTGAAACTGCAAGTATTCAAGTCCTACTATGGTAGTAGCCCTGGCATAATCAGAGAGGCTATTATCAAAGCTCTTACATAATGAGATTGCTGCCATAATTTGGCGCCACACTACATGGCACCAAAGGGACAAGTAGATCTTTTTACAGGACAAGTAGATTTCAGAAGCAACCTGTCCTGTGGACAAGTAGATATTTTAATAAATTCCACACCCCTGAATATATATATATATTTATATATATTAATTTGTTAAGCAGTCCTAAAGAGTATCTATTTATTTTAAAAACCATAACTTTTATACATATTTGTACAAAGAAATACACACATCTAGATACATATAATCAAATTATCAATGTCTATATACACAGGGGTATGCTCCACATTAGTGTTTGAGTATGGTGGTTATGTAGGAAAGAGCCAACTCTTGAGTAGTCTTCTGAAGATAGTTGTCCGTGGATCTAATGTTTTGTGGTAACAAGTTCCATAATTTGGTGCTTGGATCGAGAAGGATGTGCCACCAATGTTCTTTTCCTTGTATGGTGGAATTTTGAGGCGAGGTGCCAATGTGGAGCCGAGGTTCCTCTGCTGAATATATTTGATGATTTTATTCTTGATGAAAAGCTGTCCAGTTCCATGTATTGCTTTATGGGTGATACAAAGCAGCTTGACGATGACTCCCCTGGCAAACTGTAACCAGTGTAGGGCCCTCAAGGCAGGGGAGATGTTGCCTGCTGGCTTTACATGTAGGAGCCATCTGGCAGAAGAGTGCTGAATCCATTGTAGTCTTTTTTGTATTGTTGATAAAGATGATCTGTGGTAGAGGCTATTGGCATAATCCAGTTTAGGCAGTACAAGAGAGATAGTAGCCTTGACCTTGTATGGAAATCCCTATTGCTGGAAGATGTGTCACAGAGTTTTCATAGTAAGGAAGCTTGAGCTTGATAATTTGTCCACTTGGGCGTTTGTTGATAGCTTAGAATCCATGGTAATTTTCAACGTTTCTTACTTCCTGAGATACTTTAGGAGATGGTCCCAGATCATTTGTTTTATAACTTTTATTATTTTTTAAATTGCATAAATCATACAACATTATGTGAGTGGCAAAAACACATGGTCACACAGGTAAGCAATGATGGTACAGTTAGGCAAACATTAATATCGTCCAACCAGAGCAGTGAGCCAAATACTCAAACTGCACCTTCCTCTTGACCCAAATATTACATTAAGTTGTGTCCCAAACCAGGCACCCACTGCTCCCAGGCTTCCAGAGCGCAACCAATAATGGTCCAATATTTGTGAATTGCAATTGGAGGGGCACCGAAAAAGTTTGTATAGGAAGTAATCATCCAAATGTGTTGCTCCAATGGGATCTTTTATTCTCTTCAATATAACAGGCAACAGCCAATGCGTTTCATTCACCACCTGTGAAATTCCTCAGGGCTGTAAAACAAACATACATACAGAACATATAATTCTCATTTACTACATCAAAAGTTATCAGCCCAGTACATAATAGAGCCATACAAACATGACATCTGAAGTTTTGAGCTCACCGTGATAATAGAAAGCAGTGTCAAATGTAATCATTACACTTTTAAAAACATGTGCACATATATCTTCCCCCTATGTATTGTTGGTTACTGCTAAACACATAAAAAAGCACCATCTAAAGACTTTAAAAAGGAAAGGAAAGGACTGAAAACGGCCCCCTTTTCCATAATGCTGCAATAGCAATCCAAATTACGACCAAGACCTAGATACACTCTTGTGATCACTCCACAATGAAATATTTTTCCCCTACATGTCGATATCCTATCATACATTTTACTAAACAGATCTTCAATCTAAGCATAATATTAAAAAACATTTGTTCTCCTTGTCGTGAACATTTTTATTTTCCGTTAGCAATATAGGTCGAATGGGGCTTTAAACAACATACCATCACTATTTTTGTTTGCGCAGAAGGTTGAAGTTTCCCATTACACCGCCTGCAAGTTTTCAACCGCATATAATCCCTTTTATTATTCCTTCGTTCAAAGTATATTAATTTCTAAAAATTAATTGAAAATATGTGTACATAGTAACCGCTAGCAAAATGTCGTTGCATACACTCACAATCAAGGCCAAACTCAAAAATGTTTCTACCCAGACATGTTGAAGTCACGTTCGAAATTTAAAGCAAAATGATAACAAAAAGCTTCTCTAGCTTGTGGGTTAGTGTTAAAATGAATATCGAGCTGAATCAAAGGCCAAGACAGAAAAGTCAAAATTGGGATGCCAAGGTAAAATTGCATAAATTACTTAATTCCCCACATAACATTATCTCTTCTGGTTTAATAATTGAGAAATAGAGATAATTACAGTCTTTGGAGCATGTAGGATAAGGAAGGTCAAGAGGGGAAGACAAGGCAATAAATTACACTACCATCAACAAATAACTCCTAAATCTCATTTAGCCAGAAAGTTATTCAAGCTTTTAAATGAAAGAACCCCTAACTTCATGACAGATTACTTACAAACAGAAATAGCCAAATACAACATGTGAAAACTCGGTCTTTAGAATCACCCTTACATAGACAAAAATAACTCACCGGTTCAAATCAAATAACAGCCATAATAAGCCACTCTGCAGCACTGCTTCCGTTTGCAAACACTTAGACAAACGCCATGATGTTGTCCTTGCTGCCAAATTCACTTCTATTTGAATACTCTTCCAGGGTCACATGACTAGGACCCCTTAAAGTAAAATACACATGTCTTTTATTTAAAAACAATCCAACCTCCAGTGACAACACCCTAATTTACCCTGTCCCCAGTGAACGAATGGGTCTTTCTGCATCATAATTTATTGGATGTCATATTTATAGTGACAAGAACTCATTCTACCAATTATCAGACACAACAACAAATTCCATTTCCTCCATAGTTGTTTAATCCAGTTCCAAATCAGAAAGACCAAGAAATATGTGATCCAAAAATAGAGTATAATCCCATACTTACTTCATACCTAATGTTGGTCCGACTTAGATTATAACGGACTTCTCCTAGGGATGTGCCCAATTTTTAATTCACAAAGCCAAACAAGGTGACCCGATAATCGTACGTCAGATTAAAACCCTGTACTATTACGGGAATCTAACTTGGGGTTGTGGACTTTTAGCCAGCTACTCCACAGAGTCCCCAGGTGTTTGTACTCGGGTGCATGGTGAAAATGTTTGATTTAAAAGGAGTTATTTGAGTGGCGATTAGGTTGTTCTATTTTACATTTTTCAAAATATTATTAGTACCCAGGAATGAATCACAAAGTTGTAATTAAAATGTAGCAATATTTGTTAGTCCAAAAAAGGAAAAACCAAAATGATACAATTGGAAATCAAATATAGCCACATACCAGATTAAAAACCTGTGTTGGTTGAACGGGCCAACACTAAGCAACAGGCGTCTAGCCCACCACTCCACAGGATCCCTGAATATTTTATAGTCAAATACACAGTGACAATAAATCATCAATTAAGACCTGCCCTGATGTAATTTAACATGGGTTATTTCCATGATGGATAAATTATCCTGTATTGCATATTTAAAAAAAATACCACTTAATATCATAGTGGGTAAGTGTGATAATTTGTCCTTTCCAAGTTATATATACAAATCTCACAATTTTAGCCCACGTTCGAGAGCATCCAAACCACAGTTCCGAACGTGGTGAACGTAACACAGTGGCTGTTGTCTGTTATATTGAAGAGAATAAAAGATCGCATTAGTCATCAATTTTTTCTTATGCGGGCTCAGGTCTCTGTACAGTTTGGAGAGCCATTTCATAGTTCGCTCTCTCACTCCTCCTATATCCGCTTTGTAAGCAGGAAGGGCCACTGCAGCGATCTGAACACCTTCTCTGCATCTAGAAACATTGCAACTGCCTTTAAGTCAGGGTGGTTAACGAACGGCGTTCTTAACTTGTGAGTCATGGATCGACCAGGTATGAACGCAGCCTGTTCAGGAAGTTTCACACCCTGCATGTATAAAATAAGTCTTTTGGCTAAAATTTTAGCCAGAATGTTGTATTTATAAGTGAAAGTGACATGTATGATAATCATAAATTGGATTGTTTCCCTGGTTTTAGTAGCTCCATTATGGTCACCTTGTATAACATCATTGGGAGAATCCCAGCTTCTTCTTCCTCTTCAAACATATCAAGAAGATGTGAGCCACAATATCAGTGGATTCTTTGTAAAGTCCTGCCATGAGGTCATCACTTCCAGGAGCTTTGCCTTCCGGCAAGGGTTGTATGTCTTTTTTTTATTTTTTATCTCTTGGATCGATATGTGTTGCACTCTCCAGCCTTACTAGTGCGATCCTTCTAAGTATTCAATGAGGGTCATTGCAGAACCATGGAAGTGAGACTTAAACAGCTTTTTATAGTTTTTAGTACAAACATTCAGCAATTTTTTTGGTCTAGCATAGCAGCACACATGCGCTGCTTTTCCGACGTGTTGGCTTCTATGTGGGCTTTTCACCACGCCCACTGCGTGCCCATGACTATCACTTGTTTGTGGGCTTGCCTTTCAAAAATCCTTTATTACACTGGTAAATGCTTTACGTTTGTCCCTCCTTGGGGCGGTTTTGTTACGGTCTTTGGGACCAACCCTTTTACATGGATATTTGCACTTTTGCTGATACGTTTGACTGCGAGCAAACTTCTTTTTCCTTTTGTGTCTCTCCGCCGCCCTCACGCTTATGGCAGCTGTGATGCTTTGAATCGGCTCACTTATGTCAACTGTTTAACTTTTCATTTTCAATTTATGTGTTAAGAAAAGCCCAGTTAGGAATTGACAATGCTAAAAGCTCTAACTCGAGCAAATGCGAGGCCCATTGCATTGCAAATGCTTGTTTGTTTTATTTCTTTTCATCTTCCTCAAGCATTTACCCTGAGGCTTTGTATTGTTTCAGAAGCTTAATGAGTGTTGATTCTGGCTGGTTGTCCATCCCTATATTGTCTATCTCCAGCGTTTTTATGCAAGTGTTTTAAACTCTTGATCTTTTGCTTCTTTAAACCTACTTCAAAAGCTGAGGTTGCTCTTATGCGTGTCAGCCTCATGCAACCAGGAGTATTCGTCGTCCAATTAACGAAAGTGCCTCTCTAGTTGTACCAAAGTGCTCCTGATCAGTTTAACAGCATCCCTATCTACTTGCTGATACACATACCTCTGATAAAGACTTTGAATGCCACCCATACTCTACCAGAGCATGGGCATTACATCAAAATTCTGTAGAAGTATTCTGTTAACTCTTGCATCACCTCTTTGAATAATGCATCTAGCAGGGCTTCTGATGGAAACCTAAAAGTTTTGCATCTGTTGAATCTGTCAGACAGATGAATCAATAGTACCACACAGGAATGGTCCGGCAGTGTCCGGGGCCTGCTCTTAGTAATGATTATCCACGTACAGATGTCTTGTGTAAGCAACCATGACACCCATTCAAGGCACATGCCTCACATGTATGCCATGAAACCACACTTGAGTGTGCCATACTCTGATGCTGACCCAATAATCGTTAAAAAAACATGGATTATTTTGCTACAAATACTCTGGGTCAAGCAGGGCAGTGTTTTTAAAACACCAGTACCTACAGCTTTTACGCCCTACATTTAGTTCCACCTGGACCAACACTGGTGAATGGATTGTTCTAAGCAATGCCTCAATTTTATTTACTTTAAGCAATAAGGAACCAATATAAGGACTGTCATGTCTGGATGAGGCATATTGAACCTTAGATTGAAATTTAAATCCTGTGCAGTCCTGGTCAGACATCCTCTAAGCCCTGCAATTCTTGCAGCCATATCAAAGACCTGGCAGCACATGTCAAAGGGCTCCCATTTGTGGTGGGCCTGTTGTGCAACAAGTCTGTAATAATTTGAAAGTCTCCTGCATGTCTCCTGCGCAAATCAAGTGTGAGTCGTTAAACTTACAGCACTTGACACCAAGTTTATCATAGAACTCAGCATTGTCCTGTTTAGGCCATATACATTTACCAGGGTCAGTTTGCAGTCTACAGTACTCTCATATTATATAGCTGTCATTCGACCATAAGACTCATAGAAAAAAACCACTCTTCTCTGGATAAGTGTGACCACACTGTTGGAGTGAGAAGTATGTGATGCAAAGTATCTGAGGCAGCCCCATCTCTGAGAAAATGCGGCATGGCCCTCCTGTGGCCAGTTAATCTCCAGCATCTTTATGATAATTAATTGATCATGTTCTAAATATGCCACAACATTCCTGACTTTCATGGGATGGTTTAATCCCCTGGCATTCCAAACTACCTGTCTTGGCTGCATTCTTAACTTAAAGAAAGACCTGTTACTCTTCTTTGCTCCTGTCATACCTTCACTCTTCTTTTGAAGCTTGGTGTGACTCAAGGTTCTTGCTATATTCACAAGGCTACTAGAATACACAGCACAGCAGCACACACAAAACCCCTCGCCATCCCTCACGTACACAGAGAAACCCACAACTGTCACTGCATTAGCCCCCCACTTTCTGCAGCCTTACCTTCAGCGTATTTGCCTGCCAGCTATATAAGTCCCAATATTATTCAAGTGTTGTTATAGACATAGTGTACTGAGCCTGTTCATGGTTACCCTCAAGTACTGATTGCCCTGTCCCAGTGGTGTTGAGGGGGCCCAGCTTCAATTGTTCATGTAGGACCAAACCAACTTCCCTGCATTTTCAACGGGAAGACGTCTCCTACACTTTTTGTCAGCACTTCATATATGATGTTCCCAAATTTCTTAGCTTCTACAGCCTAACTAAAGAAGTAAGTCCTAACCTTGTATTAGCATGACACTCACATGGGAAGAACATAGCGTATTTGAACTTATTTATGGTCTCTCGCCTCATGTAAGAAATATTTTCTGTGCTACCTGGAGAGATTATGTGAAGTCCATGTACCTTCTCACCAGAGAACCCTCCTAACATAGTTTTCCTTTTTCTCTGGCCAGCCCAGGGATCCAGTTTTTGCCCCTAAAGAAGAGCCACTGTAGGATTGGCCAAGGGTCCTGGGGCAGAAAGTGCAGGGAGGGTCAGGTGTGCTTGCGTACCACAAGATGGGCTGAGAAGACTATATCACTAACAAGGATGTCGGTATGTGCTAGGCAGACTCCTCCATGTTTCCAGTCTGCCTCTTTTTTTGCCCAACCCAGAATCCAAATGTTATTCCCATGCCATGGGAAAGTCCCTCAAGGTTCTCAACATTAGCCTGTAGTTGCAGCATCTGTTATTAAAGTGTTTTTGTGCAGTTTCAAATGTGGATGCTCCTTGATCCTCACGGTCAGATATTCTTTGTCCTGTCTGCCCGAAGCTTTTGCCATATTTTCTTTTTTATAACCGTCTTTTTTAATTGTTTTTATTATTTTCTAGGACAAACCAGTTAACACATCTCACTGAACGATGCATATCAATAGACAATAATATAATAGTGTACCTTCGACTTGGCAAAATAACAGTAACTTTGAAACCCCAGCCACCCACCCCAACAAAGAAAAGAAAAAAGGAGAAAAGAAAGAAAACAACCATGACCTATCAGTACTACTTTTCCAGTGAGAGCTCTTACTACAAACGTGTTGCCATGCTTTTCTAATCTGTCCTGCATTTATCATTCTACTTTACAAGTTCATGTCACTATTTATGTGCTTTTGGTTCCATAAACACGAGCTTAATGTCTCTTACTTATCGCCAAAAATTATTCAGGCCACCACCTTCTGGTGCTTGTCCAGTACTTCCAGCAGCTAGGTGGTGACTACACTTGCCCTAAAATAATAGTTTGGTTTGCAGTTTATCATCCTTGTCCGCCATTGTGGTTGCGCTGGTTTCTGGTGGCTCCCCCGATTTGAATTTGTCAATCCACAAACGTTGGCTGGGGCTTGTATGTTGAGAGCTTATCTGAGCAGCGAGCATGTAGTAGAAGATTTTACTCATCCCATGACCAGACGATGCACTGCAAGACTCCATGCTCAGCACATGGCCTAGGTCGTGCCAACTGTATGGCTTATATTGCACCAACCTTTCTGATTTTGTGGTCAACCAAAGAGGTGACCCATGTCTTGTACGGAGCGTGAGTGGGAAAAGCAGAAATGGGACTACAGAGTGTGGCCTTAATCATCTTTGTTTGCCTCATGAACACTTGTGGAAGAACAGGGCGTGACTAAAATTTACGAAATGCCAGTTACAAGATGGTGTTTTATCAAGGGATTACAGTCATGAAACTTTGCCTGTCAGATGAGGTCCTTTTTAAGCCACATGTAAAGAAAGCGTTAACGAGTGATGAATGTGTTTCTAAGCATATCCTTGTTTTGCATTGTGTTCATCACCCACTTGCTATTAATTTTGTCCTTGATTAAATTCCCTTTGTATCTCCTGTTGAATATCGTGGCTTGATGTTGTTTTTCTCTGGCCTGATATCAGAGAGGATTTATTGCAGTATTATATAATTCTGGCATTCAGGAAGAGACCAATGTGCTGCTGGCATGTCAAGCAGCATGTTACTGGATACTGTGCTCAGCACTCGATTAAGCATCCTGGCTGCCTAGTCAGCACTGGTGTTTTTACACTTGTAGTCATCTGGAGGGATATTCTGGAAGCTGCGTGGAGCATCGGGTGAGAATGGCAGCTGCAACAGGATCTGTCTCATTGCATTTGTTCCCTTCTTACTCTTCCTGTTCTTCACTCCGTTGCCGTTGCTGCTAATTTCGACCGTTATTTTTGATTATTTTTAGAAGGAACTTCTTCTGGAACTACCTCTACATATTTTTGCTTGTCTCTCTCCTCTACTCTGATGTTGTGGGTTATTTGGTGCCTTACTAATAATTTCTGTTTAATTTTTAATCTGCAGGCACGTGCTCCAAAATTGCACTGGAGAATTATTTTTGTTTTCCTTTTAACCTTTGATGTTTTAACACCTAACTGGGACCCTTTTAAGGAGACCCTTGACACCTTTCAAGTTTACTATTAAGTGCAGGGTGGCATCTTTGTTACTATGGGGAGTTTCCCTTTCCTTGGGCAATCAAGAAGGAGGCTTGTCAGACCTTCACAACATCCAGTTCTCAACACCATCGTACGTTGATGAATCCACTGGGCCCATGCAATAGAAACAGGAGAAGCATTAGTATTCTAATTTGCCAGTGTGCACTTGTGATGGTTTGTATGTAAGGAGGCTCTCATTGTAGATGGAGTGCAGAACATCAATAGGTGCTTCATAGAAGCAGTCCCAAAGTCAGTATCAGAGTACTTCATATACATCACTTGTTCCAGTCTGCAGAGGCCAATATAAGAAACTTCCCCATTAAGATGCAGGGTACAGCAAAGAGGGCATGCCTACTCTCATGTGGCCGAGCTGCAGCCGAACATGGGCACCATTTTTAATTATCCAGCAGGCCCGGTGGAATCACCCACAGCAGGCCTGACTCTACCTCCAGCAAGTAATCCAGCCTGATACACAATTACCTGAGGGCCTGGTGAAAACAGCAGTCCCCTAGGTATATTCTGCTTGCCGAGCCACGAACAGCCCAAGCATTAGTACCCCCTCCTGGTAGATGACCGTCTATGCCAAGGCACCTCCTCTAATCTGGTGCAACACAAACCACCAGGACCATCCAGTTGCTCCCCCGTACATAGCATCGATTTGCATACACCCCATGGTCATGCAGCTGCACCATAGAAAGGTGACGGGATCAATCAGTCCACACAAGGCACAACCACAGCCAGGCTCCGAGGCAATCCAGCCAGAAATAGACAGACTCGATTCCCATTGAGAGCACTCCATATGCACCTGGCAGCCTAGGGTCAGTAAATCGCTATAAATACTTTGATTTCACAGCTATTTTTCAGTTTCCTTGGTGCCCACTTTATTAAAGGGCCATTTGGTGCTAGATGTAAATGGATACCTCGGGATGTCTGTAGCATATTAAGCTTCCGGCACATTTGTATGATAGAGCGCTGCTTACTTCACACACTAGCTCGGAGCCTGTCTATCCCGCACCCTCCAACATTTGGGTATTTCATCTGAAAAGGAACCCTATTGCTGAAGTTCTTCATGATATCATTTGCTCCCTTACGGCTGATCCGAGCTAAGTAGTCCGTTTTTGCTCTTCAACAGTCTTCCCTGTTTTAGAAGTGACTGTAGTGTTTACCTGGCAGAATAACATCCTGTTTGCAATCATTAGGGGAAAGGCAGACAGCACAACTAATTCTGTTTGGCCTTTAGGCAACATAAAGTACATCTTTTAAAGGTTACGCGCCATTACATATACCAAGGTTATACGTTCAATTTTTAATCATGTTTTTTAATAAAAGGAGAAAAAAGACTTTCAAGCAATGTTTATTATTTTTCCTATCTGAACTGTGAAAATGGGCTTTAATTCACAACTAAGCCTACTAAGGGGATATTAGTACTTTTCATATAAACTGACAACCCCTTTTTGCAGCATCTCACCTTCGGGATGAACTCTTCTTTAATACGTAGTAACCCAAACATTTATACATTAAACAGTCACCTCTGTGTGCTTACAGAGCACACTTCGAGGTGAATTATCTGATGAAAATAAGTATATTTCCTACATGACAGAGTATGTCTTCTACCGTGTCCTAATGAGGTGGCTTTAAAATTGTAACTGCAGACAACCAGGGTGCAATGATGTTGCCTGTAGCCATACAAATAGCCATATACATCAGTAGTGGTAATGGACATTGCAGCCCACTTATGACATTAAGCTTCCAAGCCTCTGGTGTAATTCCAGTTCCAACTTACAGTGGCTTTATTCGAAAGTTAAACAAGCAGGTTTGGTGTTACCAATTTGAACAGGGGAAGGGCACATGGACAGTGAGACTGAATGGCATCAGTGTGGCAGTGTACATAGATTACACAGAGCGTATAATGGCTGCAGCGGCTAGATCACTAAGGTATTTTGCCAGGTATTCCCAGTTATTTGCTCTGCAATGCAGTGGATTGTGGAAAACACTGTATTTACACATATATTACTTTTTTGTTCTAATTATGTTTGTCAGCTGAACATTTTCTGTTCAGTCCCTGCATGTTACTAGGCCCTAGGCCGTGACAGTATATTGTATCTTCTTGCTCATTAACATCTGTGATCCCACATAAGTATGCAAACTAAAAGAAGTATATAGTATTATTTTTCTCGTTGTTGTCTTTTCTCTCGAGTTTGTAAAAGCCTTTTAAAATCTCCATGGCCCGTTTAGTCAGAAGAAAACATGTGACTGTTTTAATAACACCTTCATTTGTCATTGTGGAGTTAGGTGATGTAATTGGTCAGATCACTGTCATAAAAGAAACTAACAAACATCAAAATCTTCACTTATTCTTTTCATATTCCATGAAAGAGTGCTTTCTTTCGTTAGGCAATATTCAGTACAGCTTGGCACAGGGGTCTATTCAGCAGGGTCAAAGTACCTTTGGAGCAATGACTAACATTCACTCACATTATTAGCTGCTGAGCCTACTCATTGATTATAAAACATCTCTGTTGCCAGTAGGAAATCAGTTCAGTAGAGTTTGGACGTGGCTGTGATAGTAAGTTACACATACATAGAGATGGCATAAGGTTGCCATCTTTGGTGCAGTTTGGCTCTTCCGGCATTCATCTTATATTGGGAACACGCTGGCAAAGCTACTGCCAGCAGAACCTGGAGACATACCTCTTTATCAGTATCCATCCATATCAGTAAGCAGGAAAATGGAGTATTCGAGGTGAAAGGTCAGGCAGGTTTACAGTTGCCCTTCTGACATTCTAATTCAGTGAGACTACCATGGCAGTACAGGTAAGGTGGGATAAAGTGGGATCAGAGACACAAGGTAAGGTCTGGGTGGGAGTAGGATAAAGAGATGAGTGTTGAAAACTGATGCTGTCACGGCTTTTATAGGGTTTTCCTATTGTATGCAAGATCATAATAAAGCTACTTGTAGGTCACAGTCCCTTCCTATTGTGAAATCTTTTTTTTTTTAACAGCTTTTAGTATGTTTCTCTAATCTGTAAACTACTTATGAACAGAAGTAGATCTCCTTTTTATTTTATTCTTCCTTCTCTCTTTGCAGACCAACAGTGTAAATGAAAAAGATGAAGCTGAAGGAGCTTGAAAGCCGGCTGCAGCAAGTGGATGTATTTGACAATCCCAAAATCGTTCTGGAGCAGTATCCAACAAGGCCGCACATTGCAGGTAAAGGGTTACACAGGACACTGGGACATTAAATCTGCATCACTGTGAACAATATAATTGAATATGAGAGAAGTGCCTTTTTACTGTGCTTTAACCAATGTGACTTTCCTGTGCAATTTAGTAAATTAATCCAGACTTTGGGGCTTCGTATTCTTTAAGGTATTATTACTTGTTTACCTTGGAGTGTGCAACATCAGGCATTCTTCTTTTGTTTGTAAATAGGTATGGAGGGAAGCCCAGTAAAGTGTAAAGGATGTTATTGCATTGCTTGCTCTCCCACTGTTGCTCTGTTTCCTCCATGGTTTCCTACCCACTAAGTGTGACAACAGCTTTACCTTTCCACCTTTAAGACTGGGAAGCAGAACTCCGAGCTGCTCAATACCTTGTTCATTTTGAGTATGAGCTGGTCACTGCATTTCAGTCTGTGCCACCACCTTGGTGCATCCAGTTGTTTTCATGGGTACTAGTAACAGTTGTGTGTACACATATATATGTTCCCTCGTAGACCTCTGATGCAGCAGCACAGTCATCTGCAGCTAGGTTGGTGATGCAGAAAAGTTCAGATTTATTAAGTGAACGCCAGTATTCATCACAAGTGCAAACAAACAAGAATTTAAAAATTTGCATGAAATGTAGGCATGGTTAAATGATGAAATTAGATAAAAACTATTGTTTAAAAGCGAGAAAAACAGTTAAACTCACCAGTTACAGTTTACTGAACTATACCTCTCATCCCCTTTGCACTGTTTTTGACCTCACATATTACATCGCTAATGACATAATTGATGACATTACTGATAACGCCATAAACATATATAGCACTGAGTGTACACGTGTGAATCTATAACATGGAAATAGCTTAAGCACTGGAGGCAAGCTTGTTTGTGCATATTAAAAGAATATGGTGCTCCGTTTCCAAATCACTGTAGTTTGGCGTACAAGTATTTTTCCATTTTAATCAAGGTAAAGACAGCACACCTAATGTGGGTTGCAGTGGTATATTTCAACGTAGGTTGAGGCATAAAGCCAAACAATGTTCCAAAAATCTGTGAGAAAGACCAAATCTTTGTTGACAATAGCTTATCCACCAGTGGGTGTCTATGTTAAACAGTTGTAATACAGTGGCATAGACAAATTCTTTGTAGCAAGTATATTTATAAGGTGTTGATAGTTATTTCCAGAACTTTACTGAAGATTTTGAGGCATTGCAGATTGTTAAATAATGTACAATGTAGGGGTGTTCCACTTGGAGGTGGTTTATTTCACACTGCCCATGTAAGCATGGCCCTAAAGTTGCATGCCATTGTGACCATCTCAGAAATGTGTGTAGTATATTTTAGCAGACTACGAAGGGTTGTCTTTAGGGCCTGGCAGAAGATATATTTTCTGTGGCAAATGCTAACCTGTCAACTTTTTGACTTACAATTGCAGGTGATGTAAAGTCTTTAAGAGAATAATCCCATTAAGGTGAAAAAAAAAATCCTAAGGATTCTGCTAAATGACTTGATGATGCTATTTGAGATGTCATCAGTGATGTTATCAATTATGTTGTTTAACATGTAATAAGGGATATAATATGTGAGGTCATGAGCAGTACATGGTGGGGTGAAAGTTATAGTTATCTCAGTAAACTATAATTGGTGAGTTTAATAGTTTTTCGTTTACTGTAGCATTAGTGTTTGTCTAATTTCTACGCCTAACTAAAGCATCACTTTGGTTTTTTTTTTCAGCGAATATCTGACTTTTTGTTGTTGTTGTCATATTCAAACGTAAACATACACCCAACCACTTGGGGCAACTTATAGCCTTCGGTCTTTGTGCCCAACACCGCTGTAGCTTTTCAAACCACAGCTGTGCACTGCCTTCTGCCATGTGCTACAGGGGGTTGGCTGTGGGGCCATGCCTCCAATCAGGTCCAGCACCCAACCCTGCAGCAGCCATCCAACCCACCGCTGCATTTGGCCTTACACCGTCCTCAGCAGGGAATTGGCTGCAGGATCTGGCAGGAGGCGAGGTACCAACTCGCATTTTCCTTATCTTTTTTTTTCCTCATGGAAGCTTGCAAAGTACCTCATGGCAGTGTCACGCTGGATCCCATGGGGGTACAGTGATACTCCCAACCCAAATTTTGTATTTTAAGTTTAATTTCTGGAGTCATTTTGGGTTCCCCACCCCCAGAAAATCTGGGAGTGATGGTGTCCCTACCCTGCCCCTTTATTCAATTTTTCAGAAACATTTTCATAACACAAGGACCGAGTTCCTGGCCCTGTAATGGAGACCACAATCTAATGTGATCAGACCCATGGTACCCACATGGCTAACGGGCTAAAAAAAAGTCTTAGCCCAATCAGAAGACCCTAATTTGATAAAATAGCTGAAGGGATTTGTACCAAATCATAAAAACCACACTTTCTAAGTAATTTCTCACTTTCTGACAATTTGGTATAATTATGTCCAGCTGCTTTTTCTGTATTGAAGAGCAAACAAATGTCCTATGGTAATTAACATAGGAAGCCAACGTTTTGCATACCCTACCCACCCACACCCTCCATTTCCCTTTTTCTTGGCCACAGATTGATGCAGCAGTGCAAAAAAGTTCCACGAAAGAGCCGAGGTGGATGAACTTCTTTTAAAAAATACATGTTTTGTGCTGATTCATCTAACAGCACCAAAGTTCTTTGTGAAACAAAAATGTTTTTCATATGGAAACTCTGGCCTGACTCTAACAACACAGTGGCAATCTCCACTGTGTAATATAGTAAAATAATTGTCACTGATAACAAGCAAGAAGGAACACGCTGATATGCAGATTTTTGCCCTTGATGTGGAGTACACAGGAGATAGAGATGCACCACTTTAATGAAAATAGCTGGAGTGAGCTCGCTATTTGAGAACGGTGCTATTCCACTCAGAAGATCTCTTTAAAAATGAAATTCTTGCAAGACAGGAGCGCGCTAGGCCAGTGGTTCCCAACCTTTTCACTTCTGCGGACCCCACTTTATCTTTACTGGAACCCAGGGACCCCCACTGAATCCTTATTGGAATCCAGGGACCCCCTACTGAGTCATTACTGAAAGCTGTGGACCTAATCAGTTAATATTATTTAATTTTCTAAGCAGTCGCGGACCCCCTTAGGAGGCTTCGCGGATCCCCAGGGGTCCCCGGACCACAGGTTGGGAACCACTGCGCTAGGCTATCAAAAACAAGAGGAGGAAGAGCGCGCAAACCTAATGAAAGGCATTTCATGTATGAACACAGTTAAAGTGTCTGGAAAATGTATGTATAATTGATGAACTTGTCCTGAAGAAGGTGGTGTGAACCAACTGAAAGACAACCGAAACGCTGCGTCAACAATTTTTATAGTTATATGAGAAATATATTTTTATTGTGATTATTTTTTATTATAAAGGATAAGAGAAAACAAATGTTAATGTTAAAATGTTGCGAAGTATTATACATTGAAGATACATTTGGTGTATTTATTTAAATATTTTGAATAACATAAAAATAAAAAGTTAAGAAATAACAAGAAAAACGTGTAGAGTATGGTCTTCAAATAGTAATGTTTGGAGTATAGGGACATTGGAAAACTGTCAATAGCCCTTTATTTTTTCACCTTGTGTGTGTGTGTGTGTGTGTGTGTGTGTGTGTATATATATATATATATATATATATATATATATATATATATATATATATATATATATATAACTTTTAATCCCATAAATGTAGACAATTTAATGCCAGCAACGTAATTTCAATTGAGTAGGATTCAAGTTCACATCCAAAGGGAATTTGTGTATGGATATAGTAAAAATAAACCACATTCTGGCACAAACGCCATGAACCACAAAAATTCACTAGTTCAAACCATAGCTCACGTCAGCCTTGTGCTGTGCATGACATCACCCATCACTTCATTGATGACATCACAAGTGACTCCATTGATAATTAGATTTATGACATCACTGCCATTACTTATGACACCACTGCTTGTCAGTTTCGTGTTCACAGGTAGTGTTTTTTCAATGAAGTCTTGGTTTAAGACTTTTGTTTTGTGTTTTATGTTTGGCAACGGATACAATACACACAATAACTATCAGTGCCTGCCATGTGGTGCTCTTAATAGCTCCTTTTTTAGGTCTCGCCTACTATACAGGGCATGTGCTGGCTGATGCAAGACGTATTGTTAGTTTACATAAGGCTTAATCTGCCAGTGCTTACCATTAGTTGGCTTCATTGTTATTTGCTTGCTTCTTATGTGTTCCCTTGTGTGGACTCTTCTTCTTTTTCTTGTGTTTGCCTCTCCTATGGCGCAGGGGAGCATTATTTGTATACTTTCACTGCTCGTTTTTCAGATGTTTTTTTCCTTTATGTTTTTAAGCATTCCAGAAAGGGTGCAGGTTTTCCTGCTTTCTCACTAAGAGCCCCTGGATCTCCTCTGTCTGCTCAGTGTTGTCTTGTTTGTGTGCTTCTCCCCTCCCCCTGCTGTCTTACCCATTTACTTTTCCTCCTCCCGCTCCACGATTCTCTCCTTGTTAGTTTGATCCTCTCTCCATATCCTCTGTGTTGCTGCCCACATGTGAACCCCCATGTTGCTTTCCTAGCCCTATCTTGCTTCTCCCAACCCTAGCCTTTGTG
Organism: Pleurodeles waltl; assembly: GCF_031143425.1. Classification (NCBI taxonomy): domain Eukaryota; kingdom Metazoa; phylum Chordata; class Amphibia; order Caudata; family Salamandridae; genus Pleurodeles; species Pleurodeles waltl. The sequence goes on along the minus strand of NC_090440.1, from coordinate 1,631,974,115 downwards.
TTTCCACCCCTACCCCACACATGGATTGAATCTGCAGCTCCCTCTTCCCCCAACTATGCTCCACATTGCTGTCTCTCACTTATGCGTTTGACTTAGAGAGGCTTAGGATGTTTGAATCTGGATGAATTTTGTATCAACTTCATAGGGGAACAGATACTGCCGCTCTACTTCTAAAGGAGTGCATTGACCCCAAAAGCTCCGGGACCTACAATCATGGCCGGGGTGTGATAGTGGAGGAGGTCAGGTCTTCAGCTTTCTTTCTCAGGAGTGCACAATTCCCCCCTCTGACACGTAACACCAGCTTTGATCCCGCCCCCGAAAAGAGGCTGCAGAGTGAGTTCCGCAGAGGAGCAAAGCTCTCACTCCTCCTTTCTGCTCCACACGTTTCAGATTTATCTCCAAGGACTGCGCAGTTTTACAATATGACAATTTTTAGGTCTCACCTATGAGACCGCTTTCAGCTCTCTGTAGGCAAAAACCTGTTGTGGACCACCGTGCTTTAAGTGAGATGAAAAAGGTGGGTGTGGCGCTTTAAATTAGGTATGGTTAAGTAATTAAGTGTTTGGCTTAAAACATATGAACTACAATCTTGTGCAATACACAGCATGCTGCCTGACCAGCATTTACGTGCCTCTTTGTGAGGCTTCCTGTTTTGCATTCTGACTTATTGGAAAACAATTAACATATGCATGAAAGAAGCCAGACCAATTGTCTTTGTGGGTGCTTGTTACCAGTTAAATAAGTAACAACAATGATTTTATTGTAAATAATTTGAATTGGTAATTATAAATGGCACATGTGTGAACCTCACTGTGTACCCACTGGAGAGAGGCAAAATATTGGATGAACATCTAAAAACTGTCCTGGACCACTGACTCGCACTGCCTTAAGCCTCAGCCCCAGAACTTTCAATTGTGCCCCTTTATGAAACCCTGCCACATCCAGACCTCACCCAGTTACCCAAGTGTAACTCCGTTCACATGTGGCATACACTCCTTGGAAAATCCTACAACGAGATCTCTTGTCTTTGGAAATGTGTAGTGAAGTGAACTCTAATTTAAATACAAAATTGCATTAAAGCAAAGAGAATTGTGTACTGAGATGTTTGCCACAAGATCGTTTTTATCTTGAGGCAGCCAGTCAGGTTCTCTGTTCCGTGGTTCATCCTATCTGATTTCTTTGTTTTTTTTAATTTCTGAGCTGGTAAAGAATCCCCAGATGGTTAATGGCAGAGATATGCAAAAGTGTTGACCCCTGAAAACCTGCTCTGCAATTTTTTAAAAGGCTTTTATCATCAAAACAAGTGTGCAGATTTGCACCAAACCAACAAAAGCATGCTTTCTGACCAAGTTCTACTTTCAAGCCAAAGTACAGTATGTTTATCCCAGCCTGTACTATAACTGGCCAGCTTCTCCCTCATTTATTGCCATACTTCCTCAGTAAATATTATACTATTTTGATGGCTACATTGTACATAGTCTGTGTATGATGTACCTTTTTGCAAATCCTTGAAACAGACATTTTTTGTTTCCTCTCCATGCACTACTTATGACTTGTTTGACTTTCCATCCACCCTGATATTTCGCCAATTTAGAACTGCCTGAAGATGTACAAAATTAAACTTTAAATTTCAATTTAGATAATGGAAAACAAGGCGAAAACGAGGGAAGAAATCTAAAGGAGTTTGCAATGCCAACCATCCGCCTTTAGATATGTTTCTCTGAAAGGGTGGTGCTATATTCATGTTTTAACTCCCTTTCAACAGTGTTCTGATACAACTACCTAAGTTTTCAGCTTTACAAATCTGATCGGTTTAGAATTGAGGGATCTGGCCCCATTAGGCTATTTTTCTTTCAGACAATTAGAGAATCTCTATTTTAGTCCACAGTAGTCACATCCTCCTTGCCAGGTACTGCAAACCTGGGGAAGTGGTGGGGAAATCACAATCCATACCGTTGATGGAGATGTTCGGAACAAGAGTAGTGTTTCAAATTAGGCGTTGATTTTCGTAGAAACCTGTGTAACACGCTGCAGTTACAGGCTCTTCAGCAGAGCAGATCTAAAACGTGACCAGATGCCTTAGTACTCCTAGATTGGCAGATGAACTGCTTCCTGGCTATGCTGAGTTTCTTATGCCTTTCTCACCACACAAACTGTTTCTCAGTCCTAACCAGAAACCACTTTTGTTTGAGAGTTGGGTGCATCTTGATGGACTGCAAATCTCAGAAAATAATTGTAACTAGGTGTTGTCACTACAATGTTGCCTACTTCTGGCAAAACAGACAAAGTTTATGCATTAGATCTTCAATAAGCAGATGTTGTGTCTGACAGAGGGTCTTGGAATAGGTTTTGCAAACTCACCATATTGGTATATTTTTCTGTCTGTATCTTCATTTTGCGTAGGGTTTTGTTTTTTTCTTTAGTCCCTATTCAGTGCTGAATGCCAACAAAAGGGTAGCAGCGAAGCACTGCATGTAACAATACTCTACACATACATAATTATAAGTGGGCCACTGGAAATATGTGGCAGTGCAGGACCCAATCATGAGGCATTTAAACACATATATCAATGTGGGCAGGCACTTCAGAGCCCCACTTAGGGGTAGTAAGCACTGTGTATTAATGCTTTAGTACAAAACTGTTCAAAATGTTACTGTCAACAATGACGATATTTATGGAAGCTCAGTGATACTATTTTATTAATTCTCTTCCATTTGCTCACTAGAGTACAATTGCTTCTATAACACATATTTTGTGTTGCATTAGGCAGAACTCAAACCTACATGTATATATCTCTTGTACGAAAATATCTACCTCTTTCTCTCTACATGCCCCAGTTGTGTTTTCTAAAATAGAAAATGGGGCTTCTAGAGCTTTATTATTTATTTATTTTACGTTTATCATGGTGTTTCTGGAAGTATGCCTTTTCAACAAGAAAAACTATTGTGTATTCCTTATTTATTATATAAGTAGCACGCTAGACAGCACTTTAGGATTCACAATAGTAGGCCCTAAAAACAGAAGGAAAATGTTTGCAAATTCTGGGTGTACTCTTAAAATAATTACAGCTTTCAGAACACTGTACGGTAAACATAAAACAAAACATGTCAATTATTCTCCTGTTTCTGAAATATATGTAAAGGATTGGTTTGCTATAGTAGACAAACGTCTTGATATTCTGAGAGGTGACCACTTTCGATTTGAAAAGTTGCAGAAGATGTGTTGCATTTTATATCAGAAGTTCTTATTAAAATTCTATTATTTTCAGGAATACACGATCATTTTGTTGAAAGTTGAAGATTATACAGCATATATAAGACTATGTGGTACATTGCTAATCATACAGAAAACATTTCAACTGTAGATCGACCTATTCCTAGTGACCCTCATTATAATATTTAATAATATGAAGAAAACAGTTAAAAACAGAAGTAATGGAAAGAGCATAACTCGGTCTATCGCCGCTAAATAGTCTTTGAGAGATAAACATTTTGAACTTGAGAAATGTTGTCCAACCCATGAACCCTTGAGCCAATTAATTTAAAAGATTAGGCCCCAGGATCGTGATTATTTCACCCCAGCATTTCTTCTAGAGCTTGAATACCACAATTTAAGTCCCAAGATGAACATAGGTACCTCCAAGGTTTGTATAAATGTATCTGGTTTCTTAGATAAATTAGTCCACTGGCCAGGTTCCAAATCACTTCCAGTACTCTTAATTTATTTCCTTTATCTGGAGTTGTCTATAAATGCAAGGTTGTACTTGTTCTTTCCACTCACGTTGTTAGACATACTTCACGATAGAGACAGCAGGGAAACATATGCACTCTCAAAGAGTGCTGAATCAAAAAGAAAATTTAGCGACTGAAAAAGGAGTAGTAGAAGGACACAAGTCATACGTCCATGCTTTAGAGGAGGGACAAACGCCAGAAGAGGAATGAAAGCCCACTGAAGCTGACAAACAGGAATCAAGTAAATAAGTGACAGTCTGGGTGGTGCTGATTGGTGATGTCCCCAGGTTGTAGATTTAGTGGGGGCATGGGTCCGTTGGGGCCCTTGAGTGGATGGATCAGCATGATTGCTGCTGTGTCGTTTCTGGTGAGGGTAATCCATTCGGTCAGGTGGCCGTCTTGGTTTGTGGTGGGTAGGTTAGCGATGAGTTCTCTGAGTTTTGGTTGGTGTGCGTAGTTGCTGTGGATGTATGTGATTTTGCTTTAGAAGAAGTTGGATAGGTTGTTGCAGAGTTGTTGGGTGGCAGCAGTGTTATTGACAGTGGCTGAGGATGAGGTGAAATCATTGACGATCAAGAAGATCTCCTTGCAGCTGTTCGAGCTTCCTTCAATGTGGTCCCCTAGTGCTTTTTTCTTAGTGTCTAATTTGCTGCTGATTCTTCTTAGTTCAGCCATGTGTGTAAGTCCGTTGTTGGTGTTGTTGTGGCTGGCTTTCTATTTCCTTTCTGTTTACAGAGTTGTTTGGTGTCTCGGAGGTCTTCTGGGTACCAACTGGCCTGCTCGTTAGATAGACTATATTTGTTGGGTTTGATGGATGTGAGGTTGTACGTGGGGCTAGGCTGATCAGTGCTGAGGGCGCTGAGCCAGTCTGGTTGTGTGATTTTGCCCCAGCTGTGGCTTGGAGTGCTGAATCTGGTAGGGGTGTTGACCTGAGGTGTGTTGATTTGGAAGTGGTTAATGGAGTGGCCGGTCCGTGTGAGCTATGTCTGGGAGTTGTATTTGATGCTGTCGCTTATGGTGAAGATGGGGGTCCAGTGTGTGTCCTGTGGGGTGTGTTGGTTCTGTGACAGGCTGGGTGAATTTAATGTTGCTCAAGCTTTTGAGGTTTGCTGTGGGGCAGGAGTCGTTTCGGCCTTCCAGGTGAAAGTTAAGGCAATTAAGGAGAATATAGGCTCTGCCTGCCGCTATCTTGTACGTTCTACAGAAGTGCCGCCTTTCAGAAATGTCAGTGTGAATACACTGCTATTTGTCATTTTCGTTTGTAAATATATATATTTCCTGCTGCCTCAGTAAATTTGAAAAAGGCATTTGAGAAAGTAGCTAAGAGGAGAGAGGTTTTGTTGTAATTTTAGTTGCAGTTCTCCAGTTCAGTCATGTTTAACTGCAACATAATTGTATTCTGCTTTTTTTTTTTTAGCCTGCATCCTAAATACAATTCATAATACATATGATGATATCGAAGACAAAGTAGTTGCTGATCTAGGCTGTGGCTGTGGTGTCCTCAGCATTGGAGCTGCAATGTTAGGCGCTGGGTAGGTTATTTTTCTTCTTGTTTTTCATTCTGATTCATAGCATGATGTTTGTTACTGCGCACACTCAGTCCTAGATAAAGGGTAACAGGAAGTTTACTCCCATATTGTGTTTTGTTGAATATTATTAACGGGAAACACTAAATTCATCCTTTGCCACGTCTGCCCTGTGTTACTTGTGATAATGAGATGTTTCCATGAGAGCTAGTTATGCTGTAGCTGGTATTTACAATCAATCAATCATTTGCAAAGCGCAGCACTATCACCCCTAAGGGTATCTGGGCGCTGAGGGTGCTGTGTCCCTGTCGAAGAGCCATGTCTTGAGTGTTCTTCTGAAATATGCATGGTTACCCATGTTTAAGAGTTCAAAGGAGTGCTCAACTCCTTAACCATCTAAAGAGCGGTATTTTGTGTCTTATAACAAGCCATATTTCGGTTAGTAACTTCTGTTAAATTAAAATCTCATCCGAGTGCTCTATCATCTGTGGTAACTACCAAACAAAATACCCTTTATAAAATACCATTAAATATCAATCCTTTTGTGAAATTGAAGGAAGCTTTAACTTTTTTGTTTTCACACGTGTTTCTATTAACAGTAACACCTGAACCCTTAACTTCAATACTAGTGAGCTCATTATATGTCTGGCCCTAGCACATTAGGCTAAGTGAGAACCTAAGTTTTTATAGGTGCACATAGGGATGCAGTGTTCAAACTTGGCTGTACCTGACTATGTGATGATTGTGCCTTGGCATTTAAAGTTGTGATTTGTAGTTAGAGTATGCCTGTGTATATGGGGCATGCTTTGGTATATGATGGATTCCATGAAAGTGCAGTGAGGTAAACTAGTGCTCCAATTTATGTTTGAGAAGGTATGTTGCAACTCAGTATTAAGTGAATGACTATTGGCTGCCTGTAATTAGTTTTATTGACATGTACGTACAGCTTAGTTTGGACCATAAGGATTCACTCTTGGTTAATGCATGCTTGAGGTATGTTAAAGTGTATTAATTTGGGCCCAGTATTTACAATACACTAAGTGTAAATTCCTATTCATCTTGCAGTGGGTGGTACAGTTTGCCGAAGTCCTTCAGTGTTACATTTGGAACTTTGCTATAAACCTGAGAAAAAATAACAGTTTTTCTGTGAGACTTCAAGTACAACTGACACTTCATAATATTTTTATTTAATTTAGTTTTTGAGAAGTGCGAGAAGGGGTTTGTTAATTTGCTAAGTGATCCTGTAGCAGGAGGAAAGCAAATCCATAGACTAACTCCTTGCACAGAAATAAGCGTAGCTGTTCAAGACCATCATTAGCCCTGCCATCTTCACTGATGGCAACATTGTGTGTTGTGAAGTCAGGATCTAGTAGAAATTACTTTAATTACTTGTTTCTCTGCCTTGCAGGATGTGTCTGGGGATTGACATAGATGAAGATGCATTGGAGATATTCAGAACTAATGTTGATGAGTTTGAGTTGACAAATATTGACCTGGTTCAGTTGGATGTATGCTGTTTACCCCCTGCTAAAGTGTTCAATATGGTTGATACAGTCATCATGAACCCGCCCTTTGGCACGAAAAACAATAAAGGTATTTTGAATCTTATTGAAGATTTGCAAGTCGTAAAGTGGTCAATAAAAACCTGATGGAAGTGTGGAAATGCAATCCAAATAGCTAAAGCAACAATTGAATTATTTAATGATTGATCAGAGTTGAAGCTTGTATAGCAACGTATTTGTATGGTCCCTCCCCATACTGAGCGTGACAGGAAGTTGTTGCCATTGTGCGTTTGCAGCAATCATTGCCTTTGTGGTATGGACAAGAACACAGGGGTGTTTATTTGTTACAACTGGCCAGAAAAAGGTGTCCTGTACAATTGAGCATTTAAAATCACCGTGATGGTGCTTACCACCAAGACGACATTTGAGGTAAATACTTAAATATGGAGCCTGAAAAAACTGTTCATTTTACTATAAACATCAGTGATATGCCATTGTACATCCTATACTCTCTGCAAAAAGGATTAAGATTGTTACTTTGCTTATTTTATAGTTTAGGGTACATGCAAGAAAGAAAACAGGCTTGGCGTACGCAAGTGGTTTGGTGAATACAATAATTAGCAAACAGATTATATACAGAGCATTCAGTATAGACACATACAGTATATCATTGTCAACAACCCCATTATTGCATAGAACCTTTGGACTCACTGAGGTGACTCCTGCCATGAGGGACAGAATATTAAAATATTGTGGTTATGGTTAAGATGGATAAAATGTTGATTCCAAGAGGGTGTCATGAGTTATTTTGTACTTTTCCGTGGTTCCCAAAATCTCCCCGGTCTTGTGTACAGCTATTTTAAGAAAACAAGAGTGATCCATACCCATCTCCATTCCTGTAAAGTGGGGTGTGCTGTGCACTTCACTTCTTGGCTATGTCTCGTTTGGCCATTAAACAACCAAGACCAATGAGTGTGTGGTATGCTGGGTACCTCCTATCTCTTTCATAAGTCCTATTAGGGCCACATTGGGTGTAAGATCGTTGAGGTGTCCTAGTAACAAAGCCAGTGTGTTGGAATCTATCTCCTCCAGTAGGGCTGAATGTCAGGGCACCACCGAATCATACCCCTTGAGGATTGACCTCTAGTAAAGGTCAGTGGGTTAGCAGCTTTCATTCTGTGCAGTCGCTCTAAGGAGTAATAAGTCCTGTGTAAATAATATAATTGGACAGGTCTAAGCCTGGCTACTATTGCAGGAATGCAGGAATCCATTTGGCCTCCCTCTACTAATCATTGTTTACTGCTCTGAGTCTAGTTCCCAGGCTTTACGTAACTGGGTCATTGTATCCAGGTTATTTGAATCCTCTATCATCAGTGTGGCCTCTAATGGAATGCAGTAGCCTGTCCCAGAGAGGGCTGAGTATGTCTTAGCTGGAGAAATCTGAAGAACTGCAACTGTGTAGTTGTTCCGTTTCTTGTAACTATTCATAGGATTTCATGTAGTCATCCCTCAATACATTTCCCAGTCTGGGGATCCCAGTAATATCCCATCCCCTTAATTCCAATGCACTGGACTGCAAGTTGTGCAGCCTAGTAGTAAAACTGGGTGTTTGCCATCCCAAGTCCCCTCCCATATGTTGAATGAATCCAGGACCCCCATCCCCAACCCCACCACTCCCCTCTCTCCCCACTGCATCATCACAGAAAACTGGGGTCCTAATCTGTCCTAATTTTAAAAGCAGTCACGGACCACCTAAGGAGGCTTTACAGACTCTCAGGGGTCCCCGGACCCCTAGAACTCTTTCTGTTGTGATCTGTTCCTACTGATGATAATCAGGTCATTGCTAATTTGTAGATTCACTTATCATGGTTGTTTCTGTACACCACACATTCAAACATTGAACTCCTGTATCGCTTCTTTCATATGTAGAATTTTCCATATAATTGGACTGGTTTTCCTTTATAGTCTTTTCTTAATGGATCTAATGCCTAACGTAATATTTGTTAACATGTGAACCACTGTGATTCTGGTTATTCAAGCAGTTTCAGATACATTTTCCTACAGGCATTGTAGGAAGTTGGCTCTGTATGTGCTATTTCAAAGTAAGGAATAGCATGCACAGAGTCCAAGGGTTCCCCTTAGAGGTAAAATAGTGGTAAAAAGAGATAATACTAATGCTCTATTTTGTGGTAGTGTGGTCGAGCAGTAGGCTTATCCAAGGAGTAGTGTTAAGCATTTGTTGTACATACACATAGACAATAAATGAGGTACACACACTCAGAGACAAATCCAGCCAATAGGTTTTGTATAGAAAAATATCTTTTCTTAGTTTATTTTAAGAACCACAGGTTCAAAGTTAACATGTAATATCTTGTTTGAAAGGTATTGCAGGTAAGTACATTAGGAACTTTGAATCATTTCAATTGCATGTATACTTTTCAAGTTATTCACAAATAGCTATTTTAAAAGTGGACACTTAGTGCAATTTTCACAGTTCCTGGGGGGAGGTAAGTTTTTGTTAGTTTTACCAGGTAAGTAAGACACTTACAGGGTTCAGTTCTTGGTCCAAGGTAGCCCACCGTTGGGGGTTCAGAGCAACCCCAAAGTTACCACACCAGCAGCTCAGGGCCGGTCAGGTGCAGAGTTCAAAGTGGTGCCCAAAACGCATAGGCTTCAATGGAGAGAAGGGGGTGCCCCGGTTCCAGTCTGCCAGCAGGTAAGTACCCGCGTCTTCGGAGGGCAGACCAGGGGGGTTTTGTAGGGCACCGGGGGGGACACAAGCCCACACAGAAATTTCACCCTCAGCGGCGCGGGGGCGGCCAGGTGCAGTGTTAGAAGAAGCGTCGGGTTTGCAATGGAAGTCAATGAGAGATCAAGGGATCTCTTCAGCGCTGCAGGCAGGCAAGGGGTGGCTTCCTTGGGGAAACCTCCACTTGGGCAAGGGAGAGGGACTCCTGGGGGTCACTTCTGCAGTGAAAGTCCGGTCCTTCAGGTCCTGGGGGCTGCGGGTGCAGGGTCTTTTCCAGGCGTCGGGACTTAGGTTTCAGAGAGTCGCGGTCAGGGGAAGCCTCGGGATTCCCTCTGCAGGCGGCGCTGTGGGGGCTCAGGGGGGACAGGTTTTGGTACTCACAGTCGTAGAGTAGTCCGGGGGTCCTCCCTGAGGTGTTGGTTCTCCACCAGCCGAGTCGGGGTCGCCGGGTGCAGTGTTGCAAGTCTCACGCTTCTTGCGGGGAGATTGCAGGGTTCTTTAAAGCTGCTCCTTTGGATAAAGTTGCAGTCTTTTTGGAGCAGGTCCGCTGTCCTCGGGAGTTTCTTGTCGTCGTCGAAGCAGGGCAGTCCTCAGAGGATGCAGAGGTCGCTGGTCCCTTTGGAAGGCGTCGCTGGAGCAGAGTTCTTTGGAAGGCAGGAGACAGGCCGGTGAGTTTCTGGAGCCAAGGCAGTTGTTGTCTTCTGGTCTTCCTCTGCAGGGGTTTTCAGCTAGGCAGTCCTTCTTGTTGTTGTTGCAGGAATCTACTTTCTAGGTTCAGGGAGAGCCCTTAAATACTAAATTTAAGGGCGTGTTTAGGTCTGGGGGGTTAGTAGCCAATGGCTACTAGCCCTGAGGGTGAGTACACCCTCTTTGTGCCTCCTCCCAAGGGGAGGGGGGTCACATCCCTAATCCTATTGGGGGAATCCTCCATCTGCAAGATGGAGGATTTCTAAAAGTTAGAGTCACCTCAGCTCAGGACACCTTAGGGGCTGTCCTGACTGGCCAGTGACTCCTCCTTGTTATTCTCATTATTTTCTCCGGCCTTGCCGCCAAAAGTGGGGGCCGGAGGGGGCGGGCAACTCCACTAGCTGGAGTGTCCTGCGGTGCTGTGACAAAGGGGTGAGCCTTTGAGGCTCACCGCCAGGTGTTACAGCTCCTGCCTGGGGGAGGTGTTAGCATCTCCACCCAGTGCAGGCTTTGTTACTGGCCTCAGAGTGACAAAGGCACTCTCCCCATGAGGCCAGCAACATGTCTCTAGTGTGGCAGGCTGCTGGAACCGGTCAGCCTACACAGATAGTCGGTTAGGTTTCAGGGGGCACCTCTAAGGTGCCCTCTGTGGTGTATTTTACAATAAAATGTACACTGGCATCAGTGTGCATTTATTGTGCTGAGAAGTTTGATACCAAACTTCCCAGTTTTCAGTGTAGCCATTATGGTGCTGTGGAGTTCGTGTAAAACAGACTCCCAGACCATATACTCTTATGGCTACCCTGCACTTACAATGTCTAAGGTTTTGCTTAGACACTGTAGGGGCACAGTGCTCATGCACTGGTACCCTCACCTATGGTATAGTGCACCCTGCCTTAGGGCTGTAAGGCCTGCTAGAGGGGTGTCTTACCTATACTGCATAGGCAGTGAGAGGCTGGCATGGCACCCTGAGGGGAGTGCCATGTCGACTTACTCATTTTGTTCTCACTAGCACACACAAGCTGGTAAGCAGTGTGTCTGTGCTGGGTGAGGGGTCTCTAGGGTGGCATAATACATGCTGCAGCCCTTAGAGACCTTCCCTGGCATCAGGGCCCTTGGTACCAGAGGTACCAGTTACAAGGGACTTATCTGGATGCCAGGGTGTGCCAATTGTGGAATCAAAAGTACAGGTTAGGGAAAGAACACTGGTGCTGGGGCCTGGTTAGCAGGCCTCAGCACACTTTCAATTCAAAACATAGCATCAGCAAAGGCAAAAAGTCAGGGGGTAACCATGCCAAGGAGGCATTTCCTTACACAACCCCCCCCAACGAAAGAGGATGAGACTAACCTTTCCCAAGAGAGTCTTCATTTTCTAAGTGGAAGAACCTGGAAAGGCCATCTGCATTGGCATGGGCAGTCCCAGGTCTGTGTTCCACTATAAAGTCCATTCCCTGTACGGAGATGGACCACCTCAACAGTTTTGGATTTTCACCTTTCATTTGCATCAGCCATCTGAGAGGTCTGTGGTCAGTCTGAACTAGGAAGTGAGTACCAAAGAGGTATGGTCTCAGCTTCTTCAGGGACCAAACCACAGCAAAGGCCTCCCTCTCAATGGCACTCCAACGCTGCTCCCTGGGGAGTAACCTCCTGCTAATGAAAGCAACAGGCTGGTCAAGGCCATCATCATTTGTTTGGGACAAAACTGCCCCTATCCCATGTTCAGAGGCATCTGTTTGCACAATGAACTGCTTGGAGTAATCTGGAGCTTTTAGAACTGGTGCTGTGCACATAGCTTGTTTCAGGGTGTCAAAGGCCTGTTGGCATTCTACAGTCCAGTTTACTTTCTTGGGCATTTTCTTGGAGGTGAGTTCTGTGAGGGCTGTCACAATGGATCCATATCCTTTAACAAACCTCCTGTAGTACCCAGTCAAGCCAAGGAATGCCCTGACTTGGGTCTGGGTTTTTGGAGCTGCCCAGTCCAGAATAGTCTGGATCTTAGGCTGGAGTGGCTGAACTTGGCCTCCACCTACAAGGTGTCCCAAGTAAACCACAGTTCCCTGCCCTATCTGGCATTTGGATGCCTTGATAGAGAGGCCTGCAGATTGCAGAGCCTTCAAAACCTTCTTCAGGTGGACCAGGTGATCCTGCCAGGTGGAGCTGAAGACAGCAATATCATCAAGATAAGCTGCACTAAAGGATTCCAGCCCAGCAAGGACTTGATTCACCAACCTTTGGAAGGTGGCAGGGGCATTCTTTAAACCAAAGGGCATAACAGTGAACTGATAATGCCCATCAGGTGTGGAGAATGCTGTCTTTTCTTTTGCTCCAGGGGCCATTTTGATTTGCCAGTACCCTGCTGTTAAGTCAAAGGTACTTAAGAATTTGGCAGCCCCTAATTTGTCTATTAGCTCATCAGCTCTAGGAATGGGATGAGCATCTGTCTTTGTGACAGAGTTGAGACCTCTGTAGTCCACACAAAACCTCATCTCTCTCTTTCCTTCTTTGGTGTGAGGTTTGGGGACTAAGACCCCTGGGCTAGCCCAGGGGCTGTCAGAGTACTCAATTACTCCCAATTCCAGCATCTTGTGGACTTCCACCTTGATGCTTTCCTTAACTTGGTCAGTCTGTCTAAATATTTTGTTTTTGACAGGCATGCTGTCTCCTGTGTCCACATCATGGGTACACAGGTGTGTCTGACCAGGGGTTAGGGAAAAGAGTTCAGCAAACTGCTGCAGGACCTTCCTGCAGTCAGACTGCTGTTGGCTACAGAGGGTGTCTGAGTAGATCACTCCATCTACTGAGCCATCTTTAGGGTCTGATGAGAGGAGATCAGGGAGAGGTTCACTCTCAGCTTCCTGGTCCTCATCTGTTACCATCAACAGATTTACATCAGCCCTGTCATGGAAGAGCTTGAGGCGGTTCACATGGATCACCCTCTTGGGGCTCCTGCTTGTGCCCAGGTCTACCAGGTAGGTGACCTGACTCTTCCTTTCAAGTACTGGGTAAGGGCCACTCCATTTGTCCTGGAGTGCCCTGGGAGCCACAGGCTCCAGAACCCAGACTTTCTGCCCTGGTTGAAATTCAACCAGTGCAGCCTTTTGGTCATACCACAACTTCTGGAGTTGTTGGCTGGCCTCAAGGTTTTTACTTGCCTTTTCCATGTACTCTGCCATCCTTGAGCGAAGGCCAAGTACATAGTCCACTATGTCTTGTTTAGGCTCATGAAGAGGTCTCTCCCAGCCTTCTTTAACAAGAGCAAGTGGTCCCCTTACAGGGTGGCCAAACAGAAGTTCAAAGGGTGAGAATCCTACTCCCTTCTGAGGCACCTCTCTGTAAGCGAAAAGCAGACATGGCAGGAGGACATCCCATCTCCTTTTGAGTTTTTCTGGGAGCCCCATGATCATGCCCTTTAATGTCTTGTTGAATCTCTCAACAAGGCCATTAGTTTGTGGATGATATGGTGTAGTGAATTTGTAAGTCACCCCACACTCATTCCACATGTGTTTTAGGTATGCTGACATGAAGTTGGTACCTCTGTCAGACACCACCTCCTTAGGGAAACCCACTCTGGTAAAGATACCAATGAGGGCCTTGGCTACTGCAGGGGCAGTAGTCGACCTAAGGGGAATAGCTTCAGGATACCTAGTAGCATGATCCACTACTACTAGGATGTACATATTTCCTGAGGCTGTGGGAGGTTCTAGTGGACCAACTATGTCCACACCCACTCTTTCAAAGGGGACCCCCACCACTGGAAGTGGAATGAGGGGGGCCTTTGGATGCCCACCTGTCTTACCACTGGCTTGACAGGTGGGGCAGGAGAGGCAAAACTCCTTAACCTTCTGGGACATATTGGGCCAGTAGAAGTGGTTGACTAACCTCTCCCACGTCTTGGTTTGTCCCAAATGCCCAGCAAGGGGAATATCATGGGCTAAGGTCAGAATAAACTCTCTGAAACCCTGAGGCACTACCACTCTCCTAGTGGCACCAGGTTTGGGATCTCTTGCCTCAGTGTACAGGAGTCCATCTTCCCAATAGACCCTATGTGTTCCATTTTTCTTGCCTTTGGACTCTTCAGCAGCTTGCTGCCTAAGGCCTTCAAGAGAGGGACAGGTTTCTTGTCCCTTACACAACTCTTCCCTTGAGGGTCCCCCTGGGCCCAAGAGCTCAACCTGATAAGGTTCCAGCTCCATAGGCTCAGTTCCCTCAGAGGGCAGAACTTCTTCCTGAGAAGAGAGGTTCTCTTTTTGGTGTTGTGTTGCAGCTGGTTTCCCAGCTGAGTTTCCTTTTCTCTTGGTAGGCTGGGCCATTTTTCCAGACTCCAGCTCTACTTTTTCACCCTGTGCCTTGCACTGTGCCCTAGTCTTGACACACACCAGTTCAGGGATACCCAGCATGGCTGCATGGGTTTTTAGTTCTACCTCAGCCCATGCTGAGGACTCCAGGTCATTTCCAAGCAAACAGTCTACTGGGATATTCGAGGAGACCACCACCTTTTTCAGGCCATTGACCCCTCCCCACTCTAAAGTTACCATAGCCATGGGATGTACTTTAGTTTGATTGTCAGCATTGGTGACTGGATAGGTTTGTCCAGTCAGGTATTGGCCAGGGGAAACCAGTTTCTCTGTCACCATGGTGACACTGGCACCTGTATCCCTCAGGCCCTCTACACTTGTCCCATTAATTAAGAGCTGCTGCCTGTATTTTTGCATGTTAGGGGGCCAGGCAGCCAGTGTGGCTAAATCCACCCCACCCTCAGAGACTAATGTAGCTTCAGTGTGACACCTGATTTGCTCTGGGCACACTGTTGATCCCACTTGGAGACTGGCCATTCCAGTTTTAGCTGGATGGGAGTTAGAAGTGGTATCTTTCTTGGGACAGGCCTTGTCTCCAGTTTGGTGTCCAGACTGACTACAGTTTCGACACCAGGCCTTTTTGGGATCAAAGTTTTTACCCTTGTACCCAGGATTGTTTTGTGAAGAGGCTCTGGGCCCACCCTCCTGTGCAGGTTTTTGGGGGCCTGTAGAAGACTCTTTACTATTTTTATTTTTGGCTGTCTCACCACCTTTCCCCTGGGGAGGTTTTGTGACCCCTTTCTTTTGGTCACCCCCTGTGGAAGTTTTGGACACCCTAGTCTTGACCCAATGGTCCGCCTTCTTTCCCAATTCTTGGGGAGAAATTGGTCCTAGGGCCACCAGATGCTGATGCAGTTTGTCATTGAAACAATTACTTAACAGGTGTTCTTTCACAAATAAATTGTACAGCCCATCATAATTACTTACACCACTGCCTTGAATCCAACCATCTAGTGTTTTTACTGAGTAGTCTACAAAGTCAACCCAGATCTGGCTCGAGGATTTTTGAGCCCCCCTGAATCTAATCCTATACTCCTCAGTGGAGAATCCAAAGCCCTCAATCAGGGTACCCTTCATGAGGTCATAAGATTCTGCATCTTTTCCAGAGAGTGTGAGGAGTCTATCCCTACACTTTCCTGTGAACATTTCCCAAAGGAGAGCACCCCAGTGAGATTTGTTCACTTTTCTGGTTACACAAGCCCTCTCAAAAGCTGTGAACCATTTGGTGATGTCATCACCATCTTCATATTTAGTTACAATCCCTTTAGGGATTTTCAACATGTCAGGAGAATCTCTGACCATATTTATGTTGCTGCCACCATTGATGGGTCCTAGGCCCATCTCTTGCCTTTCCCTTTCTATGGCTAGGATCTGTCTTTCCAAAGCCAATCTTTTGGCCATCCTGGCTAACTGGATGTCCTCTTCACTGGAGTTATCCTCAGTGATTTCAGAGTTGTTGGCCCCTCCTGTGAGGGAACCAGCATCTCTGACTATTATTTGTGGAGTCAGGGCTTGAGAGGCCCTGTTCTCCCTAAATAGGACTGGTAGGGGGGAATTTTCCTCCAAGTCACTATCTTCATCCTCTGTGTTGCCATCCTCAGAGGGGTTGGCCTTTTCAAACTCTGCCAACAGCTCCTGGAGCTGTAGTTTGGAAGGTCTGGGGCCCATTACTATTTTCTTTATTTTACAGAGTGACCTTAGCTCCCTCATCTTAAGATGGAGGTAAGGTGTGGTGTCGAGTTCCACCACATTCATCTCTGCACTAGACATTATGCTTCTAAAAGTTGGAATACTTTTTAAGAATCTAAAACTAGTTCTAGGTTCTAATTCAAACTTTTACCAAACTTTTAAACTCTAAAAGAAATGCTAACAGGGACTAACACAAGGCCCTAGCAGGACTTTAAAGAATTTAGAAACTTTTCAAATTGCAAAAATCAATTTCTAATGACAATTTTGGAATTTGTCGTGTGATCAGGTATTGGCTGAGTAGTCCAGCAAATGCAAAGTCTTGTACCCCACCGCTGATCCACCAATGTAGGAAGTTGGCTCTGTATGTGCTATTTCAAAGTAAGGAATAGCATGCACAGAGTCCAAGGGTTCCCCTTAGAGGTAAAATAGTGGTAAAAAGAGATAATACTAATGCTCTATTTTGTGGTAGTGTGGTCGAGCAGTAGGCTTATCCAAGGAGTAGTGTTAAGCATTTGTTGTACATACACATAGACAATAAATGAGGTACACACACTCAGAGACAAATCCAGCCAATAGGTTTTGTATAGAAAAATATATTTTCTTAGTTTATTTTAAGAACCACAGGTTCAAAGTTAACATGTAATATCTTGTTTGAAAGGTATTGCAGGTAAGTACATTAGGAACTTTGAATCATTTCAATTGCATGTATACTTTTCAAGTTATTCACAAATAGCTATTTTAAAAGTGGACACAGTGCAATTTTCACAGTTCCTGGGGGGAGGTAAGTTTTTGTTAGTTTTACCAGGTAAGTAAGACACTTACAGGGTTCAGTTCTTGGTCCAAGGTAGCCCACCGTTGGGGGTTCAGAGTAACCCCAAAGTTACCACACCAGCAGCTCAGGGCCGGTCAGGTGCAGAGTTCAAAGTGGTGCCCAAAACGCATAGGCTTCAATGGAGAGAAGGGGGTGCCCCGGTTCCAGTCTGCCAGCAGGTAAGTACCCGCGTCTTCGGAGGGCAGACCAGGGGGGTTTTGTAGGGCACCGGGGGGGACACAAGCCCACACAGAAATTTCACCCTCAGCGGCGCGGGGGCGGCCGGGTGCAGTGTTAGAACAAGCGTCGGGTTTGCAATGGAAGTCAATGAGAGATCAAGGGATCTCTTCAGCGCTGCAGGCAGGCAAGGGGGGGCTTCCTCGGGGAAACCTCCACTTGGGCAAGGGAGAGGGACTCCTGGGGGTCACTTCTGCAGTGAAAGTCCGGTCCTTCAGGTCCTGGGGGCTGCGGGTGCAGGGTCTTTTCCAGGCGTCGGGACTTAGGTTTCAGAGAGTCGCGGTCAGGGGAAGCCTCGGGATTCCCTCTGCAGGCGGCGCTGTGGGGGCTCAGGGGGGACAGGTTTTGGTACTCACAGTCGTAGAGTAGTCCGGGGGTCCTCCTTGAGGTGTTGGTTCTCCACCAGCCGAGTCGGGGTCGCCGGGTGCAGTGTTGCAAGTCTCACGCTTCTTGCGGGGAGATTGCAGGGTTCTTTAAAGCTGCTCCTTTGGATAAAGTTGCAGTCTTTTTGGAGCAGGTCCGCTGTCCTCGGGAGTTTCTTGTCGTCGTCGAAGCAGGGCAGTCCTCAGAGGATGCAGAGGTCGCTGGTCCCTTTGGAAGGCGTAGCTGGAGCAGAGTTCTTTGGAAGGCAGGAGACAGGCCGGTGAGTTTCTGGAGCCAAGGCAGTTGTTGTCTTCTGGTCTTCCTCTGCAGGGGTTTTCAGCTAGGCAGTCCTTCTTGTTGTTGCAGGAATCTACTTTCTAGGTTCAGGGAGAGCCCTTAAATACTAAATTTAAGGGCGTGTTTAGGTCTGGGGGGTTAGTAGCCAATGGCTAATAGCCCTGAGGGTGAGTACACCCTCTTTGTGCCTCCTCCCAAGGGGAGGGGGTCACATCCCTAATCCTATTGGGGGAATCCTCCATCTGCAAGATGGAGGATTTCTAAAAGTTAGAGTCACCTCAGCTCAGGACACCTTAGGGGCTGTCCTGACTGGCCAGTGACTCCTCCTTGTTATTCTCATTATTTTCTCCGGCCTTGCCGCCAAAAGTGGGGGCCGGGGCCGGAGGGGGCGGGCAACTCCACTAGCTGGAGTGTCCTGCGGTGCTGTGACAAAGGGGTGAGCCTTTGAGGCTCACCGCCAGGTGTTACAGCTCCTGCCTGGGGGAGGTGTTAGCATCTCCACCCAGTGCAGCCTTTGTTACTGGCCTCAGAGTGACAAAGGCACTCTCCCCATGAGGCCAGCAACATGTCTCTAGTGTGGCAGGCTGCTGGAACCAGTCAGCCTACACAGATAGTCGGTTAGGTTTCAGGGGGCACCTCTAAGGTGCCCTCTGTGGTGTATTTTACAATAAAATGTACACTGGCATCAGTGTGCATTTATTGTGCTGAGAAGTTTGATACCAAACTTCCCAGTTTTCAGTGTAGCCATTATGGTGCTGTGGAGTTCGTGTAAAACAGACTCCCAGACCATATACTCTTATGGCTACCCTGCACTTACAATGTCTAAGGTTTTGCTTAGACACTGTAGGGGCACAGTGCTCATGCACTGGTACCCTCACCTATGGTATAGTGCACCCTGCCTTAGGGCTGTAAGGCCTGCTAGAGGGGTGTCTTACCTATACTGCATAGGCAGTGAGAGGCTGGCATGGCACCCTGAGGGGAGTGCCATGTCGACTTACTCATTTTGTTCTCACTAGCACACACAAGCTGGTAAGCAGTGTGTCTGTGCTGGGTGAGGGGTCTCTAGGGTGGCATAATACATGCTGCAGCCCTTAGAGACCTTCCCTGGCATCAGGGCCCTTGGTACCAGAGGTACCAGTTACAAGGGACTTATCTGGATGCCAGGGTGTGCCAATTGTGGAATCAAAAGTACAGGTTAGGGAAAGAACACTGGTGCTGGGGCCTGGTTAGCAGGCCTCAGCACACTTTCAATTCAAAACATAGCATCAGCAAAGGCAAAAAGTCAGGGGGTAACCATGCCAAGGAGGCATTTCCTTACAGGCATCATCTTCAGTTGGACAATTCCTAATTGTCTCAATTTAGATTTATTGAGCATGGGTGCAGAGATGTTATTCTATAACCTTCTGTCTTGCAACACTGTGTTTTCCAAACTCCCGTATTTTTCTCACCAGGAACTTCAAAATGTTGATTGAGTGGCTTTGTTGTCTGGAGAGCTCAGCAAATAGAAATGTAACCAGTATGTTTTTCCACAAGTGTATCAAATATTGTTAAATTGTTGGCAAAACAATTAATCTCTTAGAGATAATATTGATTGATGCTTTTTAGTTGGAGAATATTGCCTCAGATCGGTTAGTGAGTCGAATTACCAAATCCCTCAGATCAACACACTTTTGCTTTTCATGTACACTTTTCCTGTACAAGTCTAAATATTTTTCTTTCGTTTCTCCTGTTCCAGCTCCCATCATTGAGTAAAAGAGCTGCAAATCTGCCAACAGGTTTAAATGTTAGCAAGAATATTCATGACTACTTTGAATCTCTAACTATTTCATAGACTGTTCTAATTTAGATATGGTGTTTGGAAATCCAGACAAGAATATGGTGCCCAAACCAACTGGCATTTTTGTATTGCTGAAGCGAGTGAGGAAGAACCTTTGTGTAATTTTCTTATTGTCCAGTATTATTTTGTCTGATTTCTGAAATACTTTAGACAAAACTAGAAAAACGAATCTGTTAGGATCTAAATTATTTCACTTCAACCACACTTGGAGATCCATTTGTGATCACCATGATGTGTCTCATTGTGATATCAATCTTCCAGATATCTCCCGGCCTGGGTAAAGATTAGCTTCATGTATATGACGACTATCAAGGAACAGGAGAGGCTTCTTTTATGACTTAAGCCCACGATGAGCAACGGAGTCAGCACTTCTCCAAACCTTGCTCCAGATTCTGTTCTCGAGTAAGGCTTCATCCCTGGGTAAATCGTCCCACTCCAATTATACAAATTAATGAATGAAGTACTCTTCTTCCTTTCTACATCCCTCCTGTTTGTGGAGCAGATTCAACTCCTTGGTGGGCCTCTCTCCCGACTCTGACATCTGTGATTTCTTCAGATTAGTTTCCTGTTCTGGAGGATGTATGCCTGGCACCTTGTGTACTATCTACAGACCTCATTTCCCTCATTCTTCTAAAGCACCTTTGGGCTGTAAGGCACCTATGGTGTCTTCAACCTTGCCCTTGACAGCGGCTTTTTTGATGCTGGTGATGGCATTGGGGCGATAGCAGCCCCTGCCGTACAAGTTATTTAGGTAGCGGTACCAGTGTTGACCTGATCCTTGGGGTTATGACAATTGTGGTAAAGCCAGAGCATACAGTGAAAGGTAGCTTTTGATACCCTATGGATTTTATGCAAGCATTATTCTAGGGCTTTCATGGTGATTTACACTCTCCTGCCTTGTTCAGACTCTGATGGAGGTCTCTGTTTGAATCTCCAGAATTACAGTGGCTTACATTCCTCTACAGAAGTTGATTTTAACTGCCCCTTGAGGCCCATTCACTGATGATTCTTTGAATGCCGACCTTT
This sequence comes from Pleurodeles waltl, assembly GCF_031143425.1. Taxonomy (NCBI): domain Eukaryota; kingdom Metazoa; phylum Chordata; class Amphibia; order Caudata; family Salamandridae; genus Pleurodeles; species Pleurodeles waltl. The sequence continues at coordinate 1,631,953,305 of NC_090440.1, read as the reverse complement.
ACAAGGCACCTAAGGTCTTAAATTTGTCATTGCCATTTGCAGAGGTTAAAGCTAAAGTCAGTTCTCCTCATTGAAACCCTTGTTACCTTTCCATGAGTTCCCTCCCAAACTCTAATTTTGTCCACTTGGAATAAGGTGGCCTCCTCCCCGGCTGTCCACTTCCAAGTTGCTTACTGCCATCGGCGGCTCCAGGCAATCTAAATTTTAATCCTCCTGTCCTTCGTCTGAGGGTCTAGTACTTATGATGACTTCTTGCTTCAAGCTTAAACCCAGTTCTTTTCCATTGTCTGCAGCAGAGAGACAGTTAAATAGATTGGGAGAGTGACAAAGAAAGTGTTCTCATTAGGGATCCTGGATCTTCTTTCATGACATATGCCTGTTGACTCATTATTCCTATGCCATTATGGGACACATCGTAGGTGGTGGTTCTGCGTTTACAGACTCATTTAAGGGTGCACTTTTCTAAAACGGTTTGTGATGAATTTGGGGCTTTTAAGCCAATTCTTAGTACAGTACATTCTGCGTTCAGATCTATTGGTTTTTCTGTGACCAATCTAATAGTTTCTGTGAAAATATACAGGCAAACAGAATAAAAACACCTTTTGACAACTCCTACCTCTTTGACATGGAGGCTGATTTGGTCTTTGACCAAATTAAACAAGGAAGTGAAACAGCACACTCTTAGTACTTGGCTTCTGCTCGACAGTCGCAATAGGCAATATCAAAAATGCAAAGGCTACTTGAAGGTTCAACCTTCTGGCAACATCAGTCTTTTTGACATCACTGACACATGGGTACATTTTCTTGCAGCTGTTGGAGGCATTATAGCTTAAGCAGCACCAAGACCAAAAGTGTGAGTTTTTCCCCTCTCTTCCCCAGGTTCTCCTGCTGGGTTATGTTAGTTTATCCTTGAATGTGTGCATCCACCCTGTAGGAACGGGGTACCTGCCTGTCTGTGGCTGAGGAATGGATTTTACAATGGGAAGCCTCCTCCCTTCTCAGGACTCATTACTTATATTTACCATTTTTCTTCCCTTTCAGCCAGCCATGACATATTTTCTTGTAGGAAGCTCATGCTTTCTCAGCAAAAGTGCAATAAAGTGGGTTCCTGAGTACGAGATTGTGCAGGGTTTCTACTGCACGTTTTCCTAGTTCCCAAATAGAATGGTGTACCTGCTCGGGCTGGTATTTATGTCCTAATTTCTTTCTTCTGATGGAGTTTGTTGTGATGTTGCTCTTGACACAAGTTTTTATTTCTTAAGTTCGGAGACTGGATCACTTGTTCTACATGATGCTTGTTCCTTATATTGGTCCAGCAGTTTCATGTTCATAGTGGGTGTCACTCATGTTCAGCTTGTAGTTCTTCCATTTTCCATGGCATGTGCACCAATGTCCTCACACAGGTCATATGGACGTTTATGTTGCATTTTTATTTATTTATTTTTGTTTTAAAATAATTTTTCAAGATAAAACAAACAAAGCAACAAAGAAACACAGATTGCTGCTAATACTTCAAGTTAGTAGATAGCCTTTAAGGCCAAACATTATATCATCCATGTGGACACAAGCATTACAATATTCCAACCATTTTGAGAAGTATGCGTGTGGCAGGTATACAGGTGTTGTCCAAGTTTAGTACTGCATGTGCCCCATTGTCTTCTGTGTGTCCCGGTCCCGCAATTTGACGCCCGCTACTGTGCTATGTTGAATCTGAATCAGCAGATATCAGATAATTACATAGGGGTTGCCATATGTTTTTGGGGTGTGATGTGGGTGGTTGAAGCTCAGTAGATAAGACTGCGTAGCCATGCTTCCGATGTGGGTGTTTTTTGACCACACCGGTGTATGGCAAGTTTGCATTTCGCTAGGAGCAAGTCTAGCACCGTATACCATCTGACAGATTGGGGGACATCGGCTACATAACCCATAAGTGCGTGCATAGGACAGGGATCTGGTGTAACTTCTATCATTAAGGATATTTTGATAAAAATGTCTATGTCATGTGTGCAAAATCTGCTGGGGTTGCCAGACACTTAGGGCAGTTCGGCTAGCGTATGGGATCCAGCTTGGCTGTGGCCGCTGGCGTCACATATACCTGTCATAGGAATCTATAATGTATGTGTCTATGGCAGTAGTTCATAGACATTGAGTTTGTGAGCAGCATGCCGTCCATACATTGTCCGCAATTGGTCATCCTATTTCCTCCCACCAGGTGTGGTGTAGCTTTGTGTCATTGGTCGGTAACAGGGTAAGTCACATGTTATATAGTCGGGACACCAGTCTGTCCCCTTCAGTGTCTGTGATCAGCAGAGTCGGGGCCTGAAATTCATCTGGCGCTTTGGGGTATGTGGGGATCAATGCCCTCGGGGCGCTTTGGAGGCGCCTAAGGATAAAGTGGTCCATGTTGGTTGCAGTGGTTAATCTTGTGTCCTCTGTTCTTGAAAAAACATACCCCTCCACCACCCCACAGGAACAGGTCACAAGAGTGTTCAGAGAAAATTTGGAAAGTGTATGTTGGATAGTGTTTCTTTCGTAATAGGAAGCCATGTATGGTTTGGTAGGGGTAGTGCAGGGGAGTAAATCTGGTCCACGTGGAGAATGCTGGCCAGCTTGAGCCATGCCCAACAGGTGGTCGAGACTGTTTGTATGTCATTGTGGTCTATTGGGTATTCCTCCGGGAGGAGAGAGAACAGGGGAATCGGAGAGGCAAGATCCCTTTCGGTTATGTTGAATTGCAACCTGGCATCTGGGTGGTACCAGTGTGATGCAAAATGGCTTTGTGCGACTATGTAATACAATTCGAAGTGTGGAACCCCCAACCTACTGCGTTCACAGGGAAGTGTCAAATACATCCCAATGGATTCTGGGTCGCTTATACACCCAGATTAGTCTTGTAAGGAGTCTCCTAAGTTAGGAAATTACAGTGCGGTATAGGAATGTTCGTGAACAGATATAGAAACCGGGGAGGACAACCATTTTAAAAATGGCTATACGGCCTGCCATAGAGAGTGGAAGGCGGACCCATCTCTCTACTTGCACGGACAGTCTGACCAGGGCAGTCCCATAATTGAGTCGGATCATATGGTGCTTGTCCCTATGTACGTACACTCCTAGGTATTCAACGTGCTCATCACACAACGTCCGAGGGAAAAGTGATCGACCAGGTGATGTCTTGTCTCTGAGTGGGAAGAGTTTGGATTTGGACCAATTAACTTGCAGCCCAGAGTATGTGCCAAATTGGGCCATCTCTTGTAAGGCAGGGTCTAAATTATCCAGAGGGTTCCTCAAGAATAGCAGGACATTGTCTGCATGTAGTGATATAAGCAATGGACCTGTTTTCAATTGTAGTCTTCTATGCCTATGTTTTTCTTGGAGGTGTTTTACCAATGGACCCATGGAGATTATAAAAAGTAGGGGGGACAACGGGCACCCTTGCTGCGTGCCTCGCAAAATCGGGAAGGGCAGGGACAGGGTATCATTAATTCTGAGTCTGGCTATTGGCACCGCATATAGGAGTTTGATCAGAGAGAGGAAGTTGCTTGGGATGCCCAGCTTGTGTCGAATCAACATCAGAAATGGCCACTCCAACAAGTTAAACGCCTTTGGGGAGGAGACTCTGTTAAGCGTGACGAACAACCTACGAAGGTTGATGGCCGTTGACCGATGTGGGACAAATCCCGATTGTGCTGATGATATAACGCTATCTATTAATAGGGTTAGTCGTGTTGGCAGTAGCTTAGCCAGTATTTTATTATCAAACTTTGAAAGAGAAATAGTTCCATAGGAGCCGCATTTTGTTCGGTCTCTGTCTGGTTTGGGCAGAAGGGTGATTACCCCTTCGCTGAACGTTGGTGGTAGTACACTAGATTGCAATGCCTCTGTGTACACTTCCAGTAGGTCTGGTGCTAGTATTGTCTTATATGCCTTGTAAAAGGCAGCGGTGAAGCCATCGAGCCGAGGTGCCCTAGGAAGCGTCAATGCATTTTCATTTAGGAGGAGTATGTATATTCCCTTGTTTCGGTGACAAGATGCTGAGGGTGGGATTGCTGCAGTTCTGGTTCGTCCATCCCCAGAGCATGTTGATTACTGCTTGTCTGGAGGGTTTGTTTCTTCACATTTTCAATATGCTTACCTTCAGCTTATGCAATACTTCGTAGTAGTGGCAGAAAGATTGCAAATGCCCTCAGGGGCTTCTACCTTCCACGTAGGGACCTGTACATTTAAAGCATGGTCCCTATGTTTCAGGATATGATTCAAACAAGCAGGGTGGCGTAGGTTTACGTTCCTGGTCCCTGGCTGCGGGTGGGGCCAAGATTCTGAGGTTTGTTGCCTGTCCATCACCTGACTAATTAGTTGATGTGGTGGCAGACAACTTCAATTGGCGTATTGCCAGTTAAGAATGGTTATTCAGCTGTAGGTGGATCAGTCTATCCTTGCCAATTGGGTTAACCTCCCGAAGGTTTTTGTGCCTTTTCATGGAAGCTTTCACACCACGGTACTGCCCCTTCTGTTCCCACTGATGGGACTGCTGGCAGATGCATCCTTCTTGGGGTAGAATTTTCAGTCTGATTATATACTTTCTCTATTCATCGTGTTTGGAGGCTGTGTCGTCAGGACAGAGTGCAGATGGTTCTGATTATGTCAGTTCAATTGGAAACCGGGTAGCATGCAGCTCGACCACGTGTCTCTCTATGTCCTTTTCATCCAGTTCTATTCATAATGGTCCTTACTTTGCATTTGTAGGGACAGGGTCTCATAAGAGCATCTTCAGACTGTTATCTCATGCCTGGGGCTAGATTGAGGTAATCTGAGCTCCTGTGTTCTACCTCTTTGGATGGAGAACATTACTGTGTCTGAGTGCTGCCTTTCTGTAAAGATTGTTTATGGGAGTTGCCAGATATGTTTTCTTGTTTGGTGCACCATTGAGGATGGGATTCTTCTTCGAACAGGTTTGCAAGTTGTTATGCTTTGGGTTCTCTTTGACATGATAAGGCCTTGCTTGGCTTTTCTTTCTTTGCATCAGCTATACCTGTTTTCTTTGAAGGGTCATGTTACTTGCATGTTTCCTTCTTCTCAGTTTGCCAGGCCTCAGTGGGATCTTATCTTACTTACCCGAGGAGTTCAATATCTGGGGCCATACAGTTGCCTTTGAAACTGTTTTTCTTTATGCCTGTATTTTTGCTTGTCTGACATGTTTGAGCGGTGATTTTGGGGGTGTTTATTTCCTCATTCTTTTCTGGCAAGTTGGTGTTCCTAATTTAGACCTCCTTTCATACAATACTGTTATCTATCCTTCATTTTATCATCTTACCATCCAGGTCTTGCCTAGGAGGGACGGGAAGCTGCAGCATCTGGAACTCTATGGGTTTCTGAGGTTTACATTACTGAATATTGAGGGAGAACCAGAAACTGTTTTCCTCCTGATGTGTTTTATGCATTATGTTTTGATATGTCGAACAAAAGGTCCCTGAGGTGCTATGGTCATTTTACTGGGTCAGACACGATTTCCTTGGCACTGTCCAGGGGTATTCTGTCCGGGACATTGTTTGGGCTGCAATATGGGTTTTGGTCCACACTTTTCCTATGATTTTCTGCCTTGACCCAGAAGGCAGCAGACATTTTAAGTCCCTTGGGCAAGACTTCTTGGTTAAATTATCTCCCCAGACCAACCTCCTAGGGAGTACTGCTTTTTTATTGATTCACATGGAAATTAATCTGCAGGGAAAAGTATCCTTCAGAAGCATAAATACTGATCTTAGTAACAACCTTTCTGGTGGGTACCTGCAGATTCCTCACTGACCTGTTCATCTCCCTATTCTAAGAAATAACCTGGCATGTTTAGTAAACTTCCAACCTAGTTTTCCTCTACATTCTTGACCATTTTGTCAGTCTGTCTTGTTGGGGGTTGGGGGTGGAATGGTAACTGAAGTCAGTAATGCAAACACATGGATGGTGATCTGCTCTTCCTTGCAGACTGCCATCCCTGTTTTTGTCACCAATCACAGGGGGTCGCAAATAGCAACTTGCTGAATATTGATTAGAGAGGTTGCTGTGCGACCCCTCTACCTCTTTGAAATGAATGGTTTGTGATGTGACCTTTTTGCATGTAGGTCACATTGTAAAATCTGAGATTGGTGGCCAAAGTCAGTGCACAATTTGCAACCTGTCTCTTAGTACATCTGGATCTTAGTTGCTTTCGAAATATTGACGCAATCTCAGGCCTCTTCAATCCATTTAAAACCATTCCCTGCCCCTTCAGCTCACTCTTGCAGCTTTCTTTCTGCTGTCTCCCATTGTGACACTTTTTTGTTTTTCTTTTCCTCCGTCTTTCCCATATGGGTCTTTTGCTTGCAGTAAATGCTTGAGGCAAAAAAATAAGTACCCTCAAAAATAGGTTCCGGTGCTCCACACCGGAAACAACAAGCACAAATTAAGCACTGCTCTTGATAAACCTGCATATTTCAGTTTATGTACTTAAGTTAAGCATTTATTAGTGCACCATCCAGGCAATTGCAATCTTTAACCACTCACGTTTTGCTACTCTAGTCAGAAGTATTGTTTTTTAAGTATCAACAAGCAAAGTGCTATTAGTTAAAAGTCACATAGGGGCCTCTTTGCAGCCATGAGCCACCTAATTAGAGTGTAGTGCACTGGCTAAAGAGGAATTGGATTATTGCATTGAACCTATATTGATTGTATGAGCACATTCTGGGTAAGGGTAGTTGCAGTTTGGTAACAAGTGGCTATTTTAGTTTTGTTGGGTATTTGGTGCACATGGTTAGAGTGTGAGAGATGCCATGAGTATACTGGATGTGGAGTGTTTCAGGGCAAATGTGTAGTACAGTGGTTCCCAATCTGTGGGACGGGGACCCCTGGGGGTCCGCAATGCCTCCTCAGGGGGTCCACGACTGCTTAGAAAATGTAATAATATTAGGTTCCAACTATCAGTAATGACTCAGTGGGGGTCCCCGGATTCCAATAATGATTCAGTGGGGGTCCCCAGGCTCCAGTATTGATACAGTGGGGGTCCACAGAAGTCAAAAGGTTGGGAACCACTGGTGTAGTACATTATGGTACAGGAGCTACACTTGTGCTATCACTGACAGTTAATTTATGATGAAGGGTATTGTTTTTGAGAATGCTATATTTAAATACTTGGCTTGGAATGAATCACAAATAATTGATTTCAAGTAGATACGTTGAAGAGAGTGTACAGTCTTAAGACAGAAGATGTAGATCTTCACAAGTTTCAAATAATCTCAATAAATTCCAGTACCCTTTATCACAGCTTTGGCAAAACGTAGTAAACAAGTTGTAGAAAACACAATGCATGCTATAAAAACGACTTGGTTTTGCTGCAAAACTTGTGTTACATTTTTGGTCACTTAATGTTTCACGATATACACAACTAGTCTGTGCTCTGCTTTACTATGACATGCTACTGACTGCCACTTGCCTTACATTTGTTTTGACTAATGCTGTGATCAGTAATTCCAGAGACCTTGCTTATTACAGTGTTTGCCACATACCTATCTTGTACATTCCTTGTTTCTTTTTTAATCTTCTTAGTAAGGTGAATGAAAATCCTATGGACCGATAAAGGTATGTTGGGAAATGCATAGCAGAGATATTTTGTGTCAGTCATAATTAGATATTCTTTTTGTCAGCAAGGCCCTATCAAAATAAAAAGAGAACAAAATCGTATTAGATTCAGTCCCTTTGTGTATTCTGCTTTGGCTCAGCTCAGTAATCCCACCATTTAGTTATATGTTTGTATCAAGCTATATAATTCGATATCTCCTATTAAGTATTTTCAAGATTGCTAGTATTCATATTGTTGAAATGTTATTTAAGGGTATTATTTTCACTTTCTAGGTATGGATATAACGTTCCTCAAAAGTGCATTGCAGATAGCAAGAACAGCAGTATATTCCCTTCACAAAACCTCAACTCGAGATGTAAGTTTTATGAGCTTGTAGCAATAGTAGTCAAGACCAGTTGTTTTTATTTAAGCATTGTATTACTTTACATGGATTTATGTTTTTATGCCAATAGAAAGTGTAGTTAAAAAGTAAAAAGCAGAGACATCAGACACAACTTATTCACATGCACCACTTTATAACCTAGGAAGCCTTGCTTAAACTTTTTGAAACCCATTAAAAGATCATGTGCATATTGCAATGCATTTATCTTTCCTAAATTGATAAATAAATCCTGGTCCTAAAAAAGGAAAGGATTTTTTGATATTATTTCTAACGGTAGTTACTCTCTCTAAGCCCGGAGTAATTGCAAAGTGCCCTCTTTTCTTCACAGCTTGAGAGATACCTTACAAATCTTCACCCTGTCAACAGGAAGAGGATTCTAGTCTATTATGTTAACATTACTGCAATGTTTTACATAGACCTGGAGAAGACATTTTGTTCCTCCCTTCTGCATTGCTGACAAATGAAAGCAAGTGTGGGTCTTGGCCCTGTATTGCGGTGCCTTTCTTGCTACAGCTCCCAAGAGGTAAAATGATGTGCATGGGCAAAGGTGGAGCCGCCAATGGAGATACAGTTGAGCTGAAGGGATCCAAAGTTTGTTCCTGCGAAAGGGTTTTAAGAAGGTTTAAGCTCTACTGCAGTGGATAGACCTTGATGGCTTTGTGTGTCACTATTTCCCTATGTTTAGTTCTTGGTGGCAATCTTCGTAAGGAACTTCTTCCTTAATACACATTCTTCTGTACAACGATATACCAGCGTTCATTTGGTTATTTAAAGGGCATTCATACCAACCCACAGTCTTGCCACTCTACTTTACCACATTTGAGACCCCCTCTTCTCATGTGGAACTCCGAGTATCCCTATCCTCTTAACATTATATTGTCATGTCCATGGACAAAGACAACCTGCAGAAGAACCAAACAATGCAGAGGACTTTTCACACACATGACTAAAAATATCAGCTAGTATTACTCCTTTTTAAAGCTCTTTAGCCACAACCTCTGAAATCAGTTTAAAATATATTGTATTATAATCCAAAATCATCTGCTCAGTCTATCTTTTTCAATATGTCTTTCCCTCGACCAAAAAGTTGTAAATTACATTGTATCTATTTTTTTTTAGAATTCTTTTTATTTGCTTTTAAAATATCACAATTAATAACATACTAATCTCTCGCATAGTTTAGACAAACATATTATAGTAAACATATAGATTCAACAATCCAGCCTAATGCTTCCCAAGTCAAATACATTTAGTCAAGATAATTCCGCCACACATCCCATATCTTGTATTTTAATAGGCAACCACATGTGGTATAGACAGACCCCTCAGTTGCTGCATACATGTCCATGCCATGGGTTTATTATTCAGTCCTTGGGAGACGAGGGGTACAATCCAGTGTCAAGCAATATCTTGTTTTGCTGCCATCAGTCCAAAGGTCACTAAACGACAGGTGCCCACTGAGTTGGTCTCTATCTCTTCAGTACCCAAGATGGCATGTTTAGGGTTTGCTGTCAGTTTATAACCCACAATCCCACTAAGGTTGTGGTATATTTTGGTCAAGTATCAGGTAATGAGAGGACAATTCAATATCATATGAATGAAGCCAGCACACTTGGTCTGGAATCTCGAATAAAAATGATATTTTTTCTATCCATACTACTTTGGGTCATAGTTTATTCAATGAAAGAATTTGATTTGGATCAGCCTAAGCTTAGCTGATACGGTAAAGCACCTGGTTGCGTTTTAGCCTTTTACACTCATCATTGTCCACTGAAACAACATCTTATTGCCAGTTGTCCAGTGGATGTGGGAGGGGATCTGGGGAGTTTACTATGAGAGACTTGTATGTATAGGAGATCCCCTTGTCAACCAGTTGTTCCATCGTCACTTTGGGTTTAAGCGGATTGAACTCAGGGATGTTTGCCAAGAGGAGTTTGTATTGTGTCAGAGCATGGCATGGTGGAGCTGTAAGTAACAGAAGAATTGGGTTTTATGCAGCTCAAACTCCTCAGTGAACGTATCAGAGGGCTTGATATGATTGCCTAACCAGATGTTGCCCAGTTGTGAGATTCCAGTCGAGTCCCAGACTTTGAAACCCCCAATTCCGACACTTGTGGGAGCCAAGAGCTCTACCATAGAGGAGTATGATTGGTGATGGAGATGTACCATTTAATACATTTAAGGGCAACAAAACAGTGGGGGGCCCAGTTAGCTCCAGGATCTCTTTGAAAACCAATGAGTCATATAACATTACCTCTAGACCCCAAGTTTGCAGGTAGTCCCTCTCCAGTTAGTAGGTTAATTTGCCCCTGTCTCCAAATATCTAGTTTTTGAGTACAGCGAGTTGTGATGCCCAGTAATACAGGTGAAACTCTGGGCTCCCCAGCCCTCCATCCAGTTGGGTCTGTATTCATTTGCTGGGAAAGACAAGAGGCTGTGCACCTGCCCAAAGAAATGCACCTAGTACTGCATTGATTTTGGAGAAGAGGTTGGGGGTTATGCTGTAGGGAAAGTTTTGAAGAGTGTATAAGAACTGCAGCACGGCTACTATCTTGACCAGAGCTTCTCAACCAAGAATTTAAAAGAGGAGTTTATCCCAGGCTGCTTCTTCTCTAAGCATATTTCGCAAAAAAGGGGTGATGTTAATGTTCCAAAGTTGTTGTCGGTCTTTGAACATGTAGATTCTCAGATATTTAAGGAGACCTTCTGTCAGTGTGAGGGACCAATGGACAGGGACGACAGAGTGAGGGACAGCTACTGGGACTTAGCAAAATTCAATAAAGCAGCCAGTGATGACTCCACCACCACCGGGGGTATTAGATGCAAACAGTAGGCTATTTTTGCCACTCTAGGACTACGGTAAGAGTTATAAAATGGCATTGGGGAAGACCTCTGACAGAACCAGGGAGAATGAGTATGAGCAGAAGTATAACATCTCTGTTCACCTTCCTCCTAGCCTGAAATTTACACTTTGTCTGCCTAGGAGTCTGCAGTGATTGCCCATTAAGTGTACTTCTTGCAGGAGAAGAACATAGGCCCCAGTTTTTTAACAGAGCCAAAGACTCCCCCTCTTTTAAATGTATTATTAGGCCTGTTAATGTTCCACATAAGGATAAGGTGAGATCTGTCCATTGCCGCTATGTGAGAATAGAAAGCAATGTGATTCAACTCGGTGGAGTGTGTATGTGAGCCGTGTGAGAACTTTTTTTATTTTTCTTAGGTTTTTAGTCGGGTTCAAATGTACCAACATAGCATGCATAACAAGTCAGAAAAAACATCAACTCAAACATACACCCCCATGAAGAGCCACTCTGTGCTTTGAGGCAATGATTACAAATTGGAGGATAGCTGGTTGAAAATTGAATCAGTTCCAGCAAGCATACTATCGGATCACAAATTATTTGATCCATTGCCATCCCTGTAAGAGCCTCCGTGATCTGTATCCAAAACTCAGATATAGCCTTGCAGAGCCAGGCCATGTGTAGGAAATCAGCTTCCCCCACCCTGCAGTGAACACAATGGGCATCATCTCACAACCCACACCTGCGGATCTTCACAAGAGTATAATATATTTGATGAAGAAACTTCAAGTGTACGATTCTTTAAATGCCTTTTGCGGCCAGTGTGTGTAATTGTGCACAGCAACAAGACCATCCTGTCTCTCCACTTTCTCTCCCCAGTGCTTCACTCCAAATCCCTGAGCCCTGTCCATTGTCGGCTGCCTATCCGCTTGCACTGCAATATAAAGCTTAGCTATTAAGTGGTGGTGCGTCACTGGTGAGCAACACCTGCGGGGCTGTGAGTATAGGCGGGACCTTGGGGAACTAAAAAATAAACTTGGCGCATAGCAGTTCTAAACTTGTAATAAATGAACCGGAAAGCACATAGTGGACGAGTGCTCTAGCATCTGCCAGGCATGTGTAGTAGAGCATGTTGTGTCAATCTCAGCATGTGGAATTTCTTTCCATCGATGTGGTAATAAAGCCCGGAGCAGAATAGGAGCAGCAGCAGCGTCATGTTCCACCGCAACATGCAGTACATACTTATGCACCACATACCAATAGTGTTCGAAATGAGCCTGCGCACAAAAATAATATAGATGTAAATCAGGAGCTTTGAATCCTCCTCTTTCATATGGCAGGGTGAGAATATGCTAACTGATTCTGGGCTGCTTCCCCGCCCACACCAGAGTCTGCAGTGGGTAGGATTATAGGAACACTGACAGATAGAGACAGAAACCTCGGTAGCACCACCATCTTTAATGTTGCTATTCTATCCGCCAGGAACAGAGGTAAGCATGTCCAGCGTGACACCTGATCTTCCAGTTTTGAGACTGCTGTGCCATAATTATGATGGATCACTAATTCAGGATCACTGTGGATCCAAATCCCAAAGTATTTAATCAGGTCAGTGTCCCACCTCAGTAGGACATTGCAGGGTGTCCTGTGTGAGTGGGAGTATAACGGACTTGGACCAGTTGATGCTCAGTCCTGTGTAATGTTCAAATATGATGTATTTCTGGAGTACTGAGGAGAGGTGCACGGAGGGGTCTTGTACATACAACACCATGTTGTCTGCAGATAATGAAATATCCATTGGTCGCAAGCTAAACCTCAGTGCTGTGGCAGCATGTCTTTGGCGAATGACACGAGGCAGGTGGTTCCAAGGTGACGGCATGGGGTTACAAGGTGACGGCAAACAGCAGGGGAGATAATGGGCATGTCCCTGCCCACCGGGAAGCTAGCTGTCCATTCACGCGCATTTGTGCCATTGGCACTGTATATAAAAGGCAGACTCTGCAGAGAAATTCTTCCAGCACAGCCAAGCGGGTCATAATGGTGAACGTATACTCCCATGTGATGGAACCAAATGCATTAGCAGCGTCTAATAAGATGGCTGCTGCTTGCATAGAGGAGTCCAGCTGATGTAGCAAAGCAAAGATGATGCGCAAGTTATGTGCAGTGGAGCGAAATGGGACGAAGCCGGATTGGTCCGGTAGAACCAGTAAGGAAAGTAGCGGTTGTAAGTGGTTTGCGAGAATTTTCACCAGTATTTTCGCATCTGTATTGGCCTATAGGACTCACAAAGTTCAGGGGGCTTATCCAACTTCAGCAGAGTTACTATTAATGCTTCCCTACACGATGGAGGTAGTATTTCTTTTTTTTTTTTTTTTTTGGTGTACGCTTTCTCATATATAGCATGCAAATGTGGGGCTAATAAATCAGCATAATCTTTATAGAATTCCCCTGTCAATCCATCCACTCCAGGAGCCTTCTTGTTGGGGATGGACCTTATTGCTTCCTTAATATTCTCCACAGTGATTGGCTGCCGTAGATATTCAATCTGGCCTGAGACAGCCAGGTCAAGGCAATATCGTCTAAGTACCCCATTACATCTGGCATAGGAGCTGTGGTCTGAGTTTTATAAAGTTCAGTATACAATTTCTGAAATGGCGACAAGGGGAGGAATATCATAGCACTCTCTTTCTTCTTCTGTGACCTTTAGTATAGCTCCCTGTCCCGCAGGCATCCTCAAGTTGAACTCTAGGCGGTGTCCCGGCCTTCCCACCCACTATACGTTCCCGCTACATGCCGTTTCGAGAGGAACTGAGACTCCTGCTCTATGTCTCAGAACTCTGTGAGGATTCTCGCAGATTTTGGCAAGTGTAGCCGGTTGCGGGCAGGTCTCGTAATAACTCTCTAGAGAATGCAGTTGGGCCTCTATGGTGTGGAGACTACTTCAAGTGTTTTTACTACCCGGCTTGTGTGCTGTACAAACCCCATGGATCGTGGCTTTAAAAGCCTTCCATAGTGTCACTGCCACTCATGGGCCCCACATTCATAGCAAAGAAGTCTATAATTGCTGCCTGCAACCCCACCCGGAATGTTGCATCCTGCAGCTGTGACACTCCGAATCGCCATGTAAAGGGTGTACGAGCCACACGCGGCATTTTGAGACAAAGTAACACTGTCGGGTGATCGGATAAGGTTTTGGATAGACGCTCAGCCTCTACCACTCATGGGCAGGCCTCTTGTGCAATCAACCAGTAGTCTAACTGTGACTATATTCTGTGCACCGATGAGAAAGTGCCCTCTTTTTGCCCTGGGTACTGAAGGCACCACTCATCCACCAGACCCCATGCCTCCATGCTCTCTCATAAGATGGTGGCCACCTTCTTGCCATGTCCATCTGCAGGGGTAGACCTATAACAAACGTTGATGTATGAGACGTACAAATGCATCAACACACCAACTGTGCCTAAACTAACATGTTAAGGAGCCCCCCCCCCCACACCTCTCAGAGTCTCATGCTACCCCATCCTTTTCAGTCAGTTCAGCACAGGCATTTACATGTGACTAATATGTTCTGCTACTAGTTCAGTAGTTTAGACATCTTCATCTTCTGCTGAGTCATCTACGGGTTTATCTTGTTTCTGTAGCATTACAGTCCGTCGAAAGTCCTTCGCCTCCTACAGGGTAGTGAAAAAGTGTTGCTTGCCTTTATATTCCGGCTAGAGTCTCACCGAGTACAGCGTAGCGTAGCTCGACTCTCTGGAGCTGCTTTTTTAAATTGAGAAATTCACTTTGGCTACCAAGTCCTCAACCGTGCAGTCAGGATTGAATGCTATCAGGTTCCCCTGGTAGCTGATGGTTTGTTTTTTCACATGGAAGTCTGAGAATGGTGTCTCTGTCCTGGTAATTCAGCTGCTGGGCAATGATCGGCCTGAGCATCGCATCCGGAGAGGGTCATGCCATGAGTGAACGGTGTGCATATTCTAAGACAAGCAACAGAGACAGAGCTTCAGCACTGAACACTAAGAGCAGCATCTTCACATATGTCAACACCTTGCCTACCTCGATCCCGGCACACCAGTGAATCGCAGGTTGTTACGCTGTGATTATGCCTCCAAGCCTCGTTATTTGCTTGTATGACAGAAAGTCCCTTCTCCATATTGAGGCATTTTGTGCAAACGGTTTGGTGGTCCTCTTCTGTTGAAGAAATTCTTTGTTCTGCCTCTGTGGTTCGTATGGACTGTTGATCTAGTTTGGCGGACGTACGTTTTCCCTATGAAGATTGAGTGTGTCTATGTTCCCCATCGATAGACTGTAGGCTGGTCTGCATCACTAGTAGGGTTGTCTCCAGTGATGATGATCCTGCAACTCCCGATGCCTGCTCACCATCGGATATTACACCCTGGGAGACCCTGGAGGAGTTCCTGGTTTCAAAATTCAAGCTGGATTGACCTTTATCCGCCATCCTTACTGTCCCGCTATTATGCCCCTAACATCGTTTTGCAGTGATGTCCAGTTCTGTTTAATTCTGTGCCCCAAGCAGAGGAGCTTTGCAGCTAGACCCATGCAGTACTGTGGGGTGCAGAGCATCCAATGAGGTCTGCTGTCCGGTATCAGGCACCAGAGCCCTGTGTCCGACCCCATTCCTCCCACCCTTGCCACACGTGCATGTTACAGCAGCAATAATGAATCGGGTGAAACAGTGGCACAGTGCCATCACAGCAGTCCCTTGTCAGGGTCTCATATCCCAAGTGATCACTGTTAGGCCGGGGCTCAGCAGGCCCTGCAGCCCTCAGCCCCGCAGAGTTCTGCCACTCTCACTCGTTCCCTCGCCAGAGGAGCTCCGCCGCCTGCGGTCCCGCTGACACAGCTGATATCACTCCTCCAGTGGACCCCAGTGGACAGCCTTGAGGTATTGCAGTTATTTGGCATAACTAGGCATCAGATGGTAGGATTTCAGGCAGATTTGTGATCCCGGCCTGCCAATCTGCACTGTTGTGCAGCCATCTTCCTCAGGGTCCCGGCCACACCCCCCTTTAGAAGAAAAACTTAAACATATTCCTAACAGGGGGAAAGCAACAGGCACCTCTCAAACAAATAATTTATCCCTCCTCCCTCGAGTCTGAACGTTTCAAACCCAGTAGGCAATAGTAACTATTAACCCTCTCCCCCCCTGAAGTATCTGTTGCCCAAAGTTTGAAGCATGCAAAATCTAAGATAGACAAAATAATCAACACACATTGATGGGTAGGATAGAACTGGAAGAAGACCTGCAGTTATGCAATCTGAGGGAGCACAATAACGAGCTCACGTCTCATCATGTCCATTTGTGGAGTATCCTCCCCTGAGAGAGGACATGGAGGCCTGGGGGTTGAGGGGTGCAGACTCTACAGAGTTCTGCCTTCTCCTATTTCTCCTGCTGCGGTGCATAGTTGTTTCCGTGCTTCCGCCTTCCTGTGGGGAGCCCTGAGGGGTCGCCTATCTACAGGCATAATCCACATGTTCCTTCACTCAACTCCAGTCACCCTCAGGTGTCTCAAAAAACAGAATGTTGTCCTTGTATATTACTTTGAGTCATGCTGAAAAGAGCAACATGTATTGGATGTTCATAGTCCAGAGTTGCCTTTTGACCTCCAAGAAAGATTGGCATTGCTGCTGAACCTTAAGGGTATGGTCTGGAAAAACCATGATGGGGCAGAGCCATGGATGCTCACAGGATCACATCCCGTTCCGCAAGGTTAAAAATCTAGACAGTCAGTAGCGGGCACCCCACCAGATATCTGTGTACACATTCAGTTACGAAGCAAGTTGACACCTTCTCTAGGGGGATCTATTTTTTTAACCAGTCTGCAATGAATTGCGTAGGGTGGCTCCACTCTGCACCTTCTGGGATTCCCATTGTCTGGATATTGTTCTGCATGGAACTGCCTTGAGCATCTTCAGTGTGGTTTTTCAGCAAATGTACTTTTTTCTTTAGTTATGAAATTGCGATGTGGAATGTTGAGATGAAGTCTTTAGCTTCCAAGATTCATCTTTCTACCTCCACAACTCTGTTGACCACATTTCTGAGATCCTGGCAGAGAAAAGAGAGGTCCACTCTTATCTCCCCTGTTTTCGCTTTAAGGGGGAGACCTAGAGTCTTGTATGGCACATAGGACAGAAGCAATGGATCTCGCAGGCACTCGGACCTCAGTACCATGTGGATTGTTTGGTGTGATGGAGGAATGGCACAGAGTTGTATATTTATCAGTCTTGCCCTGCTTGGGCTGAGCAGGTTAGTTATTCTTACCTAATGCTGTGCCCGTCAGATGAAGAAATGAGGGGGAGCAATCTTGAATGGGGAGCAGGCAAGTTAGGGGCCCACCTCGTCCACTGCAATCTCTGTTGCCCAGATCAGGACTAGAGGCTTTAGGGTCTTTTAATGGGGGATATCGAGGGCCTTGCGCTCCTCAGGACCAGTACCACCACAAGTCCTTCCTCGCCAGAAAAAGCTGTGTGGGTGACTGAATGGACAAGTTTTCAGAATTGCCCCCACTGCCACTTCAAATATCCCTGGGCAGACCATGATGAGATTTGGAATCTGTGCCTATCACTTGACTACAGTGAGACCTCCTGTCCATCGTGCCTCACCTTCAAATCCAAGAAGACCATCCAGTATTTAAGGGAGCAACTCTGGTGACACAGGAAGGATGCATCAGAAGGACATCTCAAACATTTTCCCTGAAAAAGGTTCCCTTAATGCAGAAGAATTAGACAAACCTAGCTCGTCTGGTCATCTGACTAAGCAGTGGGCACACAGTACGGAGATGTTGTCGTCCAGTGAGTCTGGCAACCAGCAGAAGTCAGACACAGATGTTATATCTAACTACACACAATCCCTCCCAACATCCCACCCTTTACATACACTCTCAGCAAAGAACACATTTCCATCCTTTGGGATGAAGTGCAGGCCCTCTTACAAAAGGGCGCTAAAGGGAGGATTACCCTGCAACACCAAGAGAGTTGGTCTAATCTCTCTTCTTTTTCCTTCTCAAGAAGGACGGATCTCTCGGACTCATCTAGAACCAAATGCCATTCAACCGTTACATCCTGTCAGATCATTTTCCTATGATAACTCTGCAGAATTTCATTCCCCTCCTTCAACAGGGTGATTTTTAAAGTGTTCTGTCTCTAGGATGCCTATTTCCACATCCACATCCCCATCCTCTATGCTCATCAACGTACTGTCGCTTTGTGGTAAATGGACAACACTACCAGTTCCAAGTTATTCCTTTCAGGTCACTGTCTCAAACGGTGTTTACAAAGTATTTAGCAGTGCTAGCTGCACATTTGCACAGGGAGGGTATTTATGTATTTCCCCTGTCTTGCCGACTGGCTGATCAAGAGCAGCAGAAAGCTGCAGGGTCTAGCACACACTTGAGCAATGGTGCCCATGCTCCACAGCCTGGGCTTTGCCATAAACGCTACGAAGTCCATCTGCAACCTCTACAAATCCAACACTTCTTATGGTCTGTTATGGACGCATTAATTATTGCCTTTCAACACCTGCTTCCTCTTTTTTTTAGCCCAATCGTCAGTTCCCAGAACTGACTGTGATGCGCCTCCTAGTAATGATGGCACCCTCCATTTCAGTGTTAAAATTTGCTTAGCTAGTAGTAGGGCCACATCTATAAAATGAGTAGCCAATTTGTGCTCTTAAGGCCATTGGAATAGGCCCAGAGCGCAAGACTTCCATGTCTCAAGGTTTGCACAGCTAGTGACAAAGGTGCATACGTCATTGATTTTGACCCAGTAGTTTCTAAAGAGGGACAGCTCCACAGCATGTGCTGGAAATCAGCTGCCTATTGCTTTGCAGCAGGGACAAGAAATGTTAACTCTAGAGTACATTCTACTAATTTTGTCAGGGGAGAGGTAGACTCACTGCAAGATGTTAAACTTAAACCGATCGTTGCAAAAGTCAGTGCAGACAGTCAAGTACCCTTTTCCATTCCCTGTTGTATAATACTCTCCCTATCTCATACTTCAGTTCCTCCAGAAGCACCCGCAGAGATCTATGTGTATGTTCCACCAGACCCCTGCTGATGAGCCAGCACCCAGCATCCTTTGTTTTATAGTGCTTGTATGAAGGCATGAGTTTGTGGCTTCTCAGTGAAGATGCCCAAGGTGATTCGACATGTTGGTCAAAATTCTGTATGTCAGAAATTGACCCTAATGGATCTTAAAACTGCTCTATGATCGAATTAATGGTAAGGAGTTGTCCATCTTGAAATAAGTCACCCAATATTGTGGGCCACTCTGCACTTTAGTATTGTAATTTGCCCGCAGAGATGTAGCCCCGGTGCGTAGGTAAACGAAAGCTGGTTATTGGAGGTGTGTAAGGTGGAATGCACTTTGTGATGAGTAAGCCTCTTTGGACGTACTTTTGGGCTACCAATAATAACAAAGGCTGTCCTGTACCAGGTTTGGCTCACAGAAGGAAAGAAACCAAACAGGTTGCATGGGGGCTGTCCTGAGCAGGTGTGATTCAGTAGGTGCCTAGAGAGCTACCGACTGATCCACTGAAACTGAGCCTCAAGGTAATAGTACTTAAATTTGGGAATCCCACTCCCTTATCCATTGGGAGTTGCATTTTGGCCAGCATCACCCTCTAATGACTGTTGCATCATGTGAGATTCGAGAGCATTGACTTCTCGCTCCAGGAAGAAGTTAATCAGTAGTGATAGCAAGAGTTTGGCAAATTAATATAGGAGGCGAGGGAGTATTATCATTTAGACATCTCAATGCCTTCTGTGGTTGTGAGCATTTAAGTACTCCAAAAAAGTATCTGTGCCCTCAGCATCAATACCATCCTAGTGAGATTACCATTGAACAGATCATGCTCAGAATTGTAGATTCTAACCCCTAATATTTGAAGGTAAGCCCTCCCAGGGAAGTGGTCCACCCCAAGGTCTGTCTGTGGTGCTGTGGCATTGAGGCAGAGTAGAAACGCACAGAATCTGAGACAGTTTGTGTAAGGTCCCATTGTCCTGACAAATCTCTGAAGAATATATACTATATTGCCATGCTCTGCATGTACGTCCCTAAAGTATAGCAGCAGGTTATCAAGGTATAGGGAGCTTTACGGCATAGAAACTATCTTCTAGAAGAATCCACTGTGGCCCCTATCTTGGCACAGCTTAATGGCCAAAGGGTCAGTGAAAAAAGTAAAGTGAATAATGGAAACCCCTGGTGTGTTCCTGTATGGATTGCAAAAGGGAGGAAATGAGTCTGCAAACTTCTGTTGTGCTGGTCTATAGCAGTTCAGTTAGCTTTCAGTATCCACCTGCCAAAGCCAAACTTTGCTAACACTTTGAACAGGTAAATCCTATCAGGTGTATAAAGTGCTTTCTCTAAATCGAGTATGAGAGGGCAAGTCTTAGGAACCCTTACCATAAGTCAGTATTGTCCGCGAATATAGATGGAAATATTCCTACTAGAGATAAACCCATTGTGGTCGGGGTATATTAAGTATGGGAGGGCCAGTAGCTACCTGCCTGCAATATTTTTACTAAAAATGTTACTGTTAGATTTGAGAATCACCAGTGGTCTATACGAGCAGAGGCTAGTGGACTTGCAGCCAAGTTTAGGTACTAAAACCAGCAAAACTTCTCTATTGGAGAAAGGGCAACCTACCAAATGCTGCAACCGAATCTTACAGCACATTCAATCTAGGTATTAACAAGTCAGCGTGCAACATGTTTTACTTAGGCGGTCAGGTGGGGGCAATTATCCAGAAGGCTGCTTAGGAAGTGTAGTTTACAGACGAATTAAAGGGGGCCGATGGTGCAAGTCCTGGCACATCGAGTATTGTGGACAAGCCTGTGGAATTTGGTAGCTGTTTCTTGTCCTGGGTGGGGGAGTTCTTGTGCTACTTGTTTGATTGTCATACTAGGGTCACTACCAGTTTGACATGATAGGACTTACCTGAATGGATCAATTGCAACTAATTGACAATGACTATCTCTAATAAGTTAAAACGCCTGTCCTGGAATGCGGGTTGGGCTTCTACCAAAAAAGATACAGTATTGTCCCTTCTTAGATGACATGGTATAGATATTGCTTGTTTACAGGAAACACAGCTCACAGACGAGGAGACAAACCAACTCGCAAAAAAATGGAGGAGTCAAGTGTATTATGCCAGTTACTCATCATACTCCCGTGGGGTGTTGCTCCAGGGGTACCATTTGCATTAACATATATGGAGACAGACATGGTGGGTTGATATCTGTTACTACAAGGTAGATTAGATGGGGTGGGTATGGAATTTGTGAACTCCTATGGACCGAATGTAGATGATGATTTATTCTATTGTAGTATAAGGGATGTAGTGTACTTCGTGGCCGATATCAACCTGTCCTGGATGGGAGACTTCAATTGCATAATAGACTGTGAATTGGATTGGCATTCTTCAAGACAAAACACTAAGCCGAGGATGATGGTGACTACTATGGAAGGTTAGGACTCAATTGGGGTTGTGCGATGTATGGAGGGAAGCACATCCTACTAAGTGGGAGTACACGTCATACACATGGTACATGTAGTAGGTTAGATCGTAGACTGACATTGGGACACCTGGGCTCCAGGATACCCGAGGTGGTTCACTTATCCCGCTATTTATCTAACCATGCACCTGTGACATGTACATTCGAATGGGAAACTGGCCCCTGGTCATTCAGCATGAGGTGATTCGCGACTTACACAATGCAGGACACACAAGGCCTGGGAAACATGGCAGAGGCATTGAAAGATTAATTTACAGATAACTGGATGGTCATGCAGAGTTAGGCTACAAAGTGGGAGGCGATTAAGGCTGTGCTGAGGGGCAGTGTGTGGCCTCTCATCTGGAGAGCCCTCCAATCTGAGCTCCTTAGCAAGGAGGAAGCTCTGGCAGAGGTTCATAGCCTGTCCCGGGAGGACGAGCGGGGGCGACGTGAGGAGGCCACCTTGCATCGTCAGGTGACATCTGTGTGCTACAGACTTGAGCATTATACCTTGAGGGCCTACCACCTATTGCTGCACAGGGAGGGAGACAACTCAATCAGGGCACCTCCTTGCATGGATCCTTCGCTGGGAGATCCCATGCTCTCCTCTAATGCATCTTAAGAATCCTACAGAGACTAATGCATGTACACAGCGTACCATACTACACATACTCAGGGGCCACCTGGAATTAGTATATTCCAGGCCACATGGTTCAGATCCGGAATGGGTAACAGAGTTCCTGGCACCCCTATCTTTCCTGCTAGTGTGGGAACTGTTGGCACAGGAGTTGGATGCTGCCCTTGCAATGGAGGAGGTCAGAATGGCACTATCTTGCCTTCCTGAGGAGAAGTCGCCTGGGAGCGATGGTTTCCCCGCTGAAATTTACAAAGCCTATATGGCAGACATTGGACGCTGTCTGCTTGAGGTGTACGTATGGCAAGAGCAAAAGGAGTACTATCCCCATCCATAAGGGAAGGATGTATCAGTATGATACTAAAACTGGGCTCGATGCCCTCGGACCTATCCTCCTGACATCTGCTTACAATTTGCAAGGTACTTTCCCTCAGACTGCAGATGGTGATTTCACAATTAGCACATGTAGATCATTGTGGCCTTATACCTGGAAGGACCACCACAATGAATCTGAGAAGATTAATGCATGAGGTTGAAAACACTAGGGATGATGTGATGGTAATGACCATTGATATAGCCAAGGCATTTGATGCTGTGGACTGGCACTATCTGATGAGCGTGCTGGGAGCGATGGGGTTTGAATCACAGTTTCGATCATTGATACTGTTGTGTAACCATTTTAGCTATAGCTTTATACACGTTATTTTAGCAAACTAGGCCTGCCATTGTGCACTTTAACCTAGATATGTTTTATTTTAGCTTCGTTATATTATTTTAACAATAGCCACATTTACGGTCTTGTTTTATTTTCTCTATCTAGCTGTTCTTAGCCTAGGTCAGCACTGCGTTCTTAAAAAGGACATTTCTTTCACTCTGTGCTTTTCTCAAGGCTGCAGTAAAATAGGTTGCCGGCAAAAGTGGTACGCTTTGTCTCAATGTTCACAGAAACATACACACTCTCATGTAGGGATCCTTTCTTGGAACATCAGCTGTTTTATTATAAAAACACTACTTTGACCCATGTACGTTACAGGGAGATTCCAGCCAGATGACCATGACTGTATGCTGATTGCTTTGCTGCAGCTGCTTATGTAGACTACAGGCCTCTTGCTCAGGTATGAGGGATGATGTCTTCCCAGGGGGAACCTGAAGGGCAGAATTAGAGAATTAGAGCTTATCATGCTGTGCTCTAACATAGCCTAGGTAGGAACTATCCTTCACAATCTTAGTGACACAATGGTAGCATTATTTTTGTATTTTACTCTCCTTGTCACAATCTTAATCCTATTGTGCTTCATCGTCCTAGTTATTGCAATTCATGCTTTATTATCTAAGATGCAGTTACTTCAATAAAACCATATTGAACTCTGCTCTGCCCTTGCATACGTGAGACTAATGCAACTGAGAGAAAGGGATGAGATCTGAGTAACCACGATTCCCCTGAGAAGTCATCTATGTCATGCGCCTGTTTGCCCAATCATCCCTGCTCTTGGGTGGAGATGAGGCACTGCTAGTTAGCCGGCACAAACCCAGATTAGGCCGACAGGTGTCACATGGTGCGGGTTCAGACTCAGTCCCCCGCAGTCCAGATGATTCTGTCGCCCAAATCCAGTAGTCTCATTAGGTTAGTGAGAACCTACGCGACAATACAACTGTTGTACACTGAACCCACAGCTAGGGTGAGAGTAGGCTGCTTGTGCTCAGCACTGTGGAGGGTGGGCAGAGGGACACAACAAGGTTGTTTAATGTAGCCGTTATTCTTTACACTTGCACTGGAACCATTGGCCATTCAAATTAGGCAGGAGATGACAGAATGGGGCATTCAAGTGGGGGACACAACCCACTTAGTGTTCATCTGGTGTTCCCACTGGAGAGGATGATGGTGGCGGCGGACCCTGCTACTCTGCTGCCCTTTCCATTTTTGGTAGGAGAGTGATTGGCTTTGGTACCTGGGAGTTATGGTGGCATCTACTCCACAGAAATGGAAGCAATATAATGGATAGAGTAGCAGAGGGCCTTAGGGCATCAATACAGTTTTGGAATACTCTCCCACAATTGCTGATGGCGATACTGTGTAGCACTCCTTTGATAATCTCCCCTGAACGACTTTCAGATATTTGCATTCCTTGCTTACAACATTCATTTGGAAGGAGGTTGTAGGGTAGCCTGTGAACATTTATATTTACCCATGTTGGAGGGCAGCTTTACTGAGCCAAACATGGAGATTTGTTACCTTGCCTCCCAGCTTCAACACACATCTTAATAGGTGGATTTCTGTACCTCATTAAACACACTGCAGCCCTATAGGAGCAATCTGTCCGGGTGGCGCTGGGGAGGGCCCCATTTGCCCAGGAGTTCAATTTTTGGCACTTACCTGCCTTTCCAACTCTGGCTGCTACAGTGGATATTGTGACATGGCCAAAAAGGGGATGTGAGACGCTGGGAGGCCTTTGCCCCAACAAGAAATGTATTTTCTTTGAGGTGGTGCAGGAAGCATTCTCAGTGGAGGATGGGCAGTTTTTATTGCATGCTAATAACCAATATAGTTCAAGAGCTATAGCCCACTTACCCAGCTGCTCCTCCATCCACGCTTCTGTTTTGGGTGCTTTTGGAGCAGGGGGGACACTAGACATACCATAATCCCGTTTTCCTGCCAGAACTGCATGGGAGGAGGATCCAGGTCCTCAGATGAGGAGGTGCAATGGCAAGGGACATGGGGCCAGATGTAGAAAATTTGGAAATTGCGACTTGCAATTTGCGAGTCGGAGCGACTCGCAAATTGCAAGTCGCAATTTCCAATGCAGAACGGTGTCTCAGACACTGTCTGCGACTCGCTATGGGGTCGCAATGACCCACCTCATTAATATTAATGAGGTGGGTCGCAAATTGCGGCCCCATAGCGAGTCTAGGCACTCACAAACATGGAGGCCTGCTGTCGTCAGCAGACCTCCATGTTGGTGACTGCTTTATCAATAAAGCAGTTTTTTTTTTTAAGTGTAGCCCGTTTTCCTTAAAGGAAAACGAGCTGCACTTAAAAAAAAACACGAAACCTTTAGTTTCGGTATTTTTTCAGGGCAGGTAGTGGTCCCTTGGACCACTACCTGCCCTGAAAAAATAATTTTGGGTCCATTCACAAAGTGGAAGGGGTCCCATGGGACCCCTTCCAATTTGCGAGTGGGTTACCATCCACTTGAAGTGGATGGTAACTGCGATACCCTTTGCGACCGCATATGCGGTCGCAAATGGTATTGCATTCCACTCCGAATCGCAAATAGGAAGGGAACACCCCTTCCTATTTGTGATTCTGAAATGCATATTGCGAGTCGGTCCCGACTCGCAATATGCATTTCTGCATAGGGAAATGCATTTAGCGAGTCGCAAACGGCAATTTTTGCCGTTTGCGACTCGCTAAACGTTTCCTGCATCTGGCCCATGGTCATTAGTTTGCACATTTCGTGCAATGCACAATTTAAAATTGTACACTTTAACTATCTCCATTGCACTTATATTACCTCTGTGCTCCTGCACAGAATAGACCCCATGAGGTTGCAGGAGTGTCACCAATGCCCAGAATACACAGCATCCTTTCTACATCTGGCATGGCACTGCCCACCTGTTAAGACATTTTAGAAGGCTGTAGCGCAGCATCTGGAGACCTCTTGCGGCATCGATATACAACAGAACCCTATGGTTAGTCTATTAGACAACATAAAGCAGCGCAGGGGAAGGAAGATGGAGCATACATTTTCTCAGTTGATACTCCTGTTCGCAAAACATAGAGTGGCAATCACTTGGATGGGTTGGTTGGGCCAGAGTGTGGAGAAGTGGAAGAGAGACGTGATGGAATGTATGGTAGCAGAGGAGGTTTGCCTCGGATGCTGCAGGTGGGATGATGAGGTAGTGGAGGACTTGCAAGTTTGGAAGCATTCGAGGGAGGGGACGATCAGATTTCAGTAGAATCAACAGAAGATGAGCAATGAGCGCAAGTGGGGTGGAGACTGGAATCCTGTAGTATCAAGAGGGGAGCACACAGGAATAAAAGTACACAATATCTGTAATGATCCAAGAACTGTGATAATGTATGTAATGTACATGTCAAATGATTGAAAGTGGCAGTGGTCTTATCGATTGTTATGGTTGTTGCAATGTCTCATATACCTGTGCTCTTATTAATGATGGAAATAGTAAAAAAAAAAAACAGGGTACATTTGGTAGAATTCCACAGGGAATCCATCTGTGGCTGGTGTTTTCCTTGTGGTCAAACTCCATTACGCTGTTTCAATTTCTTGAAGAGTAATAGAGGTGGTCAGCTGTTCTCTCACTTCTGAGAAGACAAAGGGCAATGTCATGTTACTCATGAATTTGGCAATCATGTAATCATAGGTGTGATTGGGTTCTCTATGGAACAAAGGAAATAACTATGGAAGGCTGTAAGGAAATGCCTCCTTGGCATGGTTACCCCCTGACTTTTTGCCTTTGCTGATGCTATGTTTTGAATTGAAAGTGTGCTGAGGCCTGCTAACCAGGCCCCAGCACCAGTGTTCTTTCCCTAACCTGTACTTTTGTATCCACAATTGGCACACCCTGGCATCCAGATAAGTCCCTTGTAAGTGGTACCCCTGGTACCAAGGGCCCTGATGCCAAGGAAGGTCTCGAAGGGCTGCAGCATGTCTTATGCCACCCTGGAGACCCCTCACTCAGCACAGACACACTGCTTGCCAGCTTGTGTGTGCTGGTGAGAACAAAACGAGTAAGTCGACATGGCACTCCCCTCAGGGTGCCATGCCAGCCTCTCACTCCCTATGCAGGTGTAGATAAGTCACCCCTCTAGTAGGCCTTACAGCCCTAAGGCAGGGTGCACTATACCATAGGTGAGGGCACCAGTGCATGAGCACTGTGCCCCTACAGTGTCTAAGCAATACCTTAGACATTGTAAGTGCAGGGTAGCCATAAGAGTATATGGTCTGGGAGTCTGTTTTACACGAACTCCACAGCACCATAATGGCTACACTGAAAACTGGGAAGTTTGGTATCAAACTTCTCAGCACAATAAATGCACACTGATGCCAGTGTACATTTTATTGTAAACTACACCCCAGAGGGCACCTTAGAGGTGCCCCCTGAAACCTTAACCGACTATCTGTGTAGGCTGACTGGTTCCAGCAGCCTGCCACAACTGAGACATGTTGCTGGCCCCATGGGGAGAGTGCCTTTGTCACTCTGAGGCCAGTAACAAAGCCTGCACTGGGTGGAGATGCTAACACCTCCCCCAGGCAGGAGCTGTCACACCTGGCGGTGAGCCTCAAAGGCTCACCCCTTTGTGCCAGCACCGCAGGACACTCCAGCTAGTGGAGTTGCCCGCCCCCTCCGGCCACGGCCCCCACTTTTGGCGGCAAGGCCGGAGAAAATAATGAGAATAACAAGGAGGAGTCACTGGCCAGTCAGGACAGCCCCTAAGGTGTCCTGAGCTGAAGTGACTCTAACTTTTAGAAATCCTCCATCTTGCAGATGGAGGATTCCCCAATAGGATTAGGGATGTGACCCCCTCCCCTTGGGAGGAGGCACAAAGAGGGTGTACCCACCCTCAGGGCTAGTAGCCATTGGCTACTAACCCCCCAGACCTAAACACTCCCTTAAATTTAGTATTTAAGGGCTTCCCTGAACCTAAAACTTTAGATTCCTGAAACTACAAGAAGAAGAGGACTGCTGAGCTGAAAAACCCCTGCAGAGGAAGAACAGAAGACACCAACTGCTTTGGCCCCAGACTTACCGGCCTGTCTCCTGCCTTCCAAAGAAACCTGCTCCAGCGACGCTTTCCAAGGGACCAGCGACCTCTGAATCCTCTGAGGACTGCCCTGCTTCAAGAAAGACAAGAAACTCCAGAGGACAGCGGCACTGCTCCAAAAGAACTGCAACTTTGTTTCAAGGAGCAGATTTAAAGACCCCTGCAACTCCCCGCAAGAAGCGTGAGACTTGCAACACTGCACCCGGCGACCCCGACTCGACTGGTGGAGAACCAGCACCTCAGGGAGGACCCTTCGGCGACTCCGAGTCCGTGAGTAACCAAAGTTGTCCCCCCTGAGCCCCCACAGCGACGCCTGCAGAGGGAATCCCGAGGCTCCCCCTGACCGCGACTGCCTGAACTCCATTTCCCGACGGCTGGAAAAGACCCTGCACCCGCAGCCCCCAGCACCTAAAGGAACGGAACTCCTGTGCAGGAGTGACCCCCAGGAGGCCCTCTCCCTTGTCCAGGTGGTGGCTACCCCGAGGAGCCCCCCCTTGCCTGCCTGCAACACTGTAGAGATCCCTTGTCTCTCATTAAAAACCATTGAAAACCCGACGCGTGTTGGCACACTGCACCCGGCCGCCCCGCGCTGCTGAGGGTGTACTTTTTGTGCTGACTTGTGTCCCCCCCGGTGCCCTACAAAACCCCCCTAGTCTGCCCTCCGAAGACGCGGGTACTTACCTGCTGGCAGACTGGAACCGGGGCACCCCCTTCTCTCCATTGAAGCCTATGTGTTTTGGGCACCTCTTTGACCTCTGCACCTGACCGGCCCTGAGCTGCTGGTGTGGTAACTTTGGGGTTGCTCTGAACCCCCAACGGTGGGCTACCTTGGACCAAAAACTGAAACCTGTAAGTGACTTACTTACCTGTGAAACCTAACAATACTTTACCTCCCCCAGGAACTGTGAAAATTGCACTGTCCACTATTAAAACAGCTTATTGTGTTTTATGTAAAAAGTATACATGCTAATGTAATGATTCAAAGTTCCTAAAGTACTTACCTGCAATACCTTTCAAATGAGATATTACATGTAGAATTTGAACCTGTGGTTCTTAAAATAAACTAAGAAAAGATATTTTTCTATAACAAAACCTATTGGCTGGATTTGTCTCTGAGTGTGTGTTCCTCATTTATTGCCTGTGTGTATGTACAACAAATGCTTAACACTACTCCTTTGATAAGCCTACTGCTCGACCACACTACCACAAAATAGAGCATTAGTATTATCTCTTTTTGCCACTATCTTACCTCTAAGGGGAACCCTTGGACTCTGTGCATACTATTCCTTACTTTGAAATAGTACATACAGAGCCAACTTCCTACATTGGTGGATCAGCGGTGGGGTACAAGACTTTGCATTTGCTGGACTACTCAGCCAATACCTGATCACACGACAAATTCCAAAAATTGGCATTAGAAATTGATTTTTGCAATTTGAAATTTTTCTAAATTCTAAAAAGTCCTGCTAGGGCCTTGTGTTAGTCCCTGTTAGCATTTCCTTTTAGAGTTTAAAAGTTTGGTAAAAGTTTGAATTAGATCCTAGAACTAGTTTTAGTTTCTTAAAAAGTATTCCAACTTTTAGAAGCATAATGTCTAATACAGATGTGAATGTGGTGGAACTCGACACCACACCTTACCTCCATCTACAGATGAGAGAGCTAAGGTCACTCTGTAAACTAAAGAAAATAGCAATGGGCTCCAGACGTTCCAAACTACAGCTCCAGGAGCTGTTGGCAGAGTTTGAAAGAGCCAACCCCTCTGAGGATGGCAACACAGAGGATGAGTATAGTGACTTGGAGGGTGATTCCCCCCCACCAGGCCTATCTAGGGAGGACAGGGCCTCTCAAGCCCTGACTCCACAAATCATAGTCAGAGATGCTGGTTCCCTCACAGGAGGGACCAACCTCTCTGAAATCACTGAGGATAACTCCAGTGAAGAGGACATCCAGTTAGCCAGGATGGCCAAAAGATTGGCTTTGGAAAGACAGATCCTAGCCATAGAAAGGGAAAGACAAGAGATGGGCCTAGGACCCATCAATGGTGGCAGCAACATAAATAGGGTCAGAGATTCTCCTGAGATGTTGAAAATCCCTAAAGGGATTGTAACTAAATATGAAGATGGTGATGACATCACCAAATGGTTCACAGCTTTTGAGAGGGCTTGTGTAACCAGAAAAGTGAACAAATCTCACTGGGGTGCTCTCCTTTGGGAAATGTTCACAGGAAAGTGTAGGGATAGACTCCTCACACTCTCTGGAAAAGATGCAGAATCTTATGACCTCATGAAGGGTACCCTGATTGAGGGCTTTGGATTCTCCACTGAGGAGTATAGGATTAGATTCAGGGGGGCTCAAAAATCCTCGAGCCAGACCTGGGTTGACTTTGTAGACTACTCAGTAAAAACACTAGATGGTTGGATTCAAGGCAGTGGTGTAAGTAATTATGATGGGCTGTACAATTTATTTGTGAAAGAACACCTGTTAAGTAATTGTTTCAATGACAAACTGCATCAGCATCTGGTAGACCTAGGACCAATTTCACCCCAAGAATTGGGAAAGAAGGCGGACCATTGGGTCAAGACTAGGGTGTCCAAAACTTCCACAGGGGGTGACCAAAAGAAAGGGGTCACAAAACCTCCCCGGGGGAAGGGTGGTGAGACAGCCAAAAACAAAAATAGTAAAGAGTCTTCTACAGGCCTCCAAAAACCTGCACAGGAGGGTGGGCCCAGAGCCTCTTCACAAAACAATTCTGGGTACAAGGGTAAAAACTTTGATCCCAAAAAGGCCTGGTGTCGTAGCTGTAGTCAGTCTGGACACCAAACTGGAGACAAGGCCTGTCCCAAGAAAAATACCACTTCAAACTCCACTCCAGCTAACACTGGAATGGCTAGTCTCCAAGTGGGATCAACAGTGTGCCCAGAGCAAATCAGGTGTCACACTGAAGCTACATTAGTCTCTGAGGGTGGGGTGGATTTAGCCACACTGGCTGCCTGGCCCCCTAACATGCAAAAATACAGGCAGCAGCTCTTAATTAATGGGACAAGTGTAGAGGGCCTGAGGGATACAGGTGCCAGTGTCACTATGGTGACAGAGAAACTGGTTTCCCCTGGCCAATACCTGGCTTGACAAACTTATCCAGTCACCAACGCTGACAATCAGACTAAAGTACATCCCATGGCTATGGTAACTTTAGAGTGGGGAGGGGTCAATGGCCTGAAACAGGTGGTGGTCTCCTCAAATATCCCAGTAGACTGTTTGCTTGGAAATGACCTGGAGTCCTCAGCATGGGCTGAGGTAGAACTGAAAACCCATGCAGCCATGCTGGGTATCCCTGAACTGGTGTGTGTCAAGACAAGGGCACAGTGCAAGGCACAGGGTGAAAATGTAGAGCTGGAGTCTGGAAGAAAGGCCCAGCCTACCAAGAGAAAAGGGAAGTCAGCTGGGAAACCAGCTGCAACACAACAAGAACAAGAGAACCTCTCTTCTCAGGAAGAAGTTCTGCCCTCTGAGGGAACTGAGCCTATGGAGCTGGAACCTTATCAGGTTGAGCTCGTAGGCCCAGGGGGACCCTCCAGGGAGGAGTTGTGTAAGGGACAAGAAACCTGTCCCTCTCTTGAAGGCCTTAGGCAGCAAGCTGCTGAAGAGTCCAAAAGCAAGAAAAATGGAACACATAGGGTCTATTGGGAAGATGGACTCCTGTACACTGAGGCAAGAGATCCCAAACCTGGTGCCACTAGGAGAGTGGTAGTGCCTCAGGCGTTCAGAGAGTTTATTCTGACCTTAGCCCATGATATTCCCCTTGCTGGGCATTTGGGACAAACCAAGACGTGGGAGAGGTTAGTCAACCACTTCTACTGGCCCAACATGTCCCAGAAGGTTAAGGAGTTTTGCATCTCCTGTCCCACCTGTCAAGCCAGTGGTAAGACAGGTGGACATCCAAAGGCCCCCCTCATTCCACTTCCAGTGGTGGGGGTCCCCTTTGAAAGAGTGGGTGTGGACATAGTGGGTCCACTTGAACCTCCCACAGCCTCAGGAAATATATACATCCTAGTAGTAGTGGATCATGCTACTAGGTATCTTGAAGCTATTCCCCTTAGGTCGACTACTGCCCCTGCAGTAGCCAAGGCCCTCATTGGTATCTTTACCAGAGTGGGCTTCCCTAAGGAGGTGGTGTCGGACAGAGGTACCAACTTCATGTCAGCATACCTAAAACACATGTGGAATGAGTGTGGAGTGACTTATAAGTTCACTATACCATATCATTCACAAACTAATGGCCTTGTTGAGAGATTCAACAAGACATTAAAGGGCATGATCATGGGGCTCCCAGAAAAACTCAAAAGGAGATGGGATGTCCTCCTGCCATGTCTGCTTTTCGCTTACAGAGAGGTGCCTCAGAAGGGAGTAGGGTTCTCACCCTTTGAACTTCTGTTTGGCCACCCTGTAAGGGGACCACTTGCTCTTGTTAAAGAAGGCTGGGAGAGACCTCTTCATGAGCCTAAACAAGACATAGTGGACTATGTACTTGGCCTTCGCTCAAGGATGGCAGAGTACATGGAAAAGGCAAGTAAAAACCTTGAGGCCAGCCAACAACTCCAGAAGTTTTGGTATGACCAAAAGGCTGCACTGGTTGAATTTCAACCAGGGCATAAAGTCTGGGTTCTGGAGCCTGTGGCTCCCAGGGCACTTCAGGACAAATGGAGTGGCCCTTACCCAGTGCTAGAGAGGAAGAGTCAGGTCACCTACCTGGTGGACCTGGGCACTAGCAGGAGCCCCAAGAGGGTGATCCATGTGAACCGCCTTAAGCTCTTCCATGACAGGACTGATGTAAATCTGTTGATGGTAACAGATGAGGACCAGGAAGGTGAGAGTGAGCCTCTCCCTGATCTCCTCTCATCAGACCCTAAAGATGGCTCAGTGGATGGAGTGATCTATTCAGACACCCTCTCTGGCCAACAGCAAGCTGACTGTAGGAGGGTCCTACAACAGTTTGCTGAGCTCTTTTCCCTAACCCCTGGTCAGACACACCTGTGTACCCATGATGTGGACACAGGAGACAGCATGCCTGTCAAAAACAAAATCTTCAGACAGTCTGATCAAGTTAAGGAAAGCATCAAGGTGGAAGTCCACAAGATGCTGGAATTGGGAGTAATTGAGTACTCTGACAGCCCCTGGGCTAGCCCAGTGGTCTTAGTCCCCAAACCTCACACCAAAGAAGGAAAGAGAGAGATGAGGTTTTGTGTGGACTACAGAGGTCTTAATTCTGTCACCAAGACAGATGCCCATCCCATTCCTAGAGCTGACGAGCTGATTGACAAATTAGGTGCTGCCAAATTCTTAAGTACCTTTGACTTAACAGCAGGGTACTGGCAAATCAAAATGGCACCTGGAGTAAAAGAGAAAACAGCATTCTCCACACCTGATGGGCATTATCAGTTTACTGTTATGCCCTTTGGTTTAAAGAATGCCCCTGCCACCTTCCAAAGGTTGGTGAATCAAGTCCTTGCTGGGTTGGAGTCCTTTAGTGCAGCTTATCTTGATGATATTGCTGTCTTTAGCTCCAACTGGCAGGATCACCTGGTCCACCCGAAGAAGGTTTTGAAGGCTCTGCAATCAGCAGGCCTCTCTATCAAGGCATCCAAATGCCAGATAGGGCAGGGAACTGTGGTTTACTTGGGACACCTTGTAGGTGGAGGCCAAGTTCAGCCACTCCAGCCTAAGATCCAGACTATTCTGGACTGGGCAGCTCCAAAAACCCAGACTCAAGTCAGGGCATTCCTTGGCTTGACTGGGTACTATAGGAGGTTTGTGAAGGGATATGGATCCATTGTGACAGCCCTCACAGAACTCACCTCCAAGAAAATGCCCAAGAAAGTAAACTGGACTGTAGAATGCCAACAGGCCTTTGACACCCTGAAACAAGCTATGTGCACAGCACCAGTTCTAAAAGCTCCAGATTACTCCAAGCAATTCATTGTGCAAACAGATGCCTCTGAACATGGGATAGGGGCAGTTTTGTCCCAAACAAATGATGATGGCCTTGACCAGCCTGTTGCTTTCATTAGCAGGAGGTTACTCCCCAGGGAGCAGCGTCTGAGTGCCATTGAGACGGAGGCCTTTGCTGTGGTTTGGTCCCTGAAGAAGTTGAGACCATACCTCTTTGGTACTCACTTCCTAGTTCAAACTGACCACAGACCTCTCAGATGGCTGATGCAAATGAAAGGTGAAAATCCAAAACTGTTGAGGTGGTCCATCTCCCTACAGGGAATGGACTTTATAGTGGAACACAGACCTGGGACTGCCCATGCCAATGCAGATGGCCTTTCCAGGTTCTTCCACTTAGAAAATGAAGACTCTCTTGGGAAAGGTTAGTCTCATCCTCTTTCGTTTGGGGGGGGGGGGGTTGTGTAAGGAAATGCCTCCTTGGCATGGTTACCCCCTGACTTTTTGCCTTTGCTGATGCTATGTTTTGAATTGAAAGTGTGCTGAGGCCTGCTAACCAGGCCCCAGCACCAGTGTTCTTTCCCTAACTTGTACTTTTGTATCCACAATTGGCACACCCTGGCATCCAGATAAGTCCCTTGTAAGTGGTACCCCTGGTACCAAGGGCCCTGATGCCAAGGAAGGTCTCTAAGGGCTGCAGCATGTCTTATGCCACCCTGGAGACCCCTCACTCAGCACAGACACACTTCTTGCCAGCTTGTGTGTGCTGGTGAGAACAAAACGAGTAAGTCGACATGGCACTCCCCTCAGGGTGCCATGCCAGCCTCTCACTGCCTATGCAGGTGTAGATAAGTCACCCCTCTAGTAGGCCTTACAGCCCTAAGGCAGGGTGCACTATACCATAGGTGAGGGCACCAGTGCATGAGCACTGTGCCGCTTCAGTGTCTAAGCAATACCTTAGACATTGTAAGTGCAGGGTAGCCATAAGAGTATATGGTCTGGGAGTCTGTTTTACACGAACTCCACAGCACCATAATGGCTACACTGAAAACTGGGAAGTTTGGTATCAAACTTCTCAGCACAATAAATGCACACTGATGACAGTGTACATTTTATTGTCAACTACACCCCAGAGGGCACCTTAGAGGTGCCCCCTGAAACCTTAACCGACTATCTGTGTAGGCTGACTGGTTCCAGCAGCCTGCCACAACCGAGACATGTTGCTGGCCCCATGGGGAGAGTGCCTTTGTCACTCTGAGGCCAATAACAAAGCCTGCACTGGGTGGAGATGCTAACACCTCCCCCAGGCAGGAGCTGTCACACCTGGCGGTGAGCCTCAAAGGCTCACCCCTTTGTGCCAGCACCGCAGGACACTCCAGCTAGTGGAGTTGCCCGCCCCCTCCGGCCACGGCCCCCACTTTTGGCGGCAAGGCCGGAAAAAATAATGAGAATAACAAGGAGGAGTCACTGGCCAGTCAGGACAGCCCCTAAGGTGTCCTGAGCTGAAGTGACTAACTTTTAGAAATCCTCCATCTTGCAGATGAAGGATTCCCCAATAGGATTAGGGATGTGACCCCCTCCCCTTGGGAGGAGGCACAAAGAGGGTGTACCCACCCTCAGGGCTAGTAGCCATTGGCTACTAACCCCCCAGACCTAAACACGCCCTTAAATTTAGTATTTAAGGGCTTCCCTGAACCTAAAACTTTAGATTCCTGAAACTACAAGAAGAAGAGGACTGCTGAGCTGAAAAACCCCTGCAGAGGAAGAACAGAAGACTCCAACTGCTTTGGCCCCAGACTTACCAGCCTGTCTCCTGCCTTCCAAAGAAACCTGCTCCAGCGACGCTTTCCAAGGGACCAGCGACCTCTGAATCCTCTGAGGACTGCCCTGCTTCAAGAAAGACAAGAAACTCCAGAGGACAGCGGCACTGCTCCAAAAGAACTGCAACTTTGTTTCAAGGAGCAGATTTAAAGACCCCTGCAACTCCCCGCAAGAAGCGTGAGACTTGCAACACTGCACCCGGCGACCCCGACTCGACTGGTGGAGAACCAACACCTCAGGGAGGACCCTCCGGCGACTCCAAGTCCGTGAGTAACCAAAGTTGTCCCCCCTGAACCCCCACAGCGACGCCTGCAGAGGGAATCCCGAGGCTCCCCCTGACCGCGACTGCCTGAACTCCATTTCCCGACGGCTGGAAAAGACCCTGCACCCGCAGCCCCCAGCACCTAAAGGAACGGAACTCCTGTGCAGGAGTGACCCCCAGGAGGCCCTCTCCCTTGTCCAGGTGGTGGCTACCCCGAGGAGCCCCCCCCTTGCCTGCCTGCAACGCTGAAGAGATCCCTTGATCTCTCATTAAAAACCATTGAAAACCCGACGCGTGTTGGCACACTGCACCCGGCCGCCCCCGCGCTGCTGAGGGTGTACTTTTTGTGCTGACTTGTGTGTCCCCCGGTGCCCTACAAAAACCCCCTGGTCTGCCCTCCGAAGATGCGGGTACTTACCTGCTGGCAGACTGGAACCAGGGCACCCCCTTCTCTCCATTGAAGCCTATGTGTTTTGGGCACCTCTTTGACCTCTGCACCTGACCGGCCCTGAGCTGCTGGTGTGGTAACTTTGGGGTTGCTCTGAACCCCCAACGGTGGGCTACCTTGGACCAAAAACTGAAACCTGTAAGTGACTTACTTACCTGTGAAACCTAACAATACTTTACCTCCCCAAGGAACTGTGAAAATTGCACTGTCCCCACTATTAAAACAGCTTATTGTATTTTATGTAAAAAGTATACATGCTAATGTAATTATTCAAAGTTCCTAAAGTACTTACCTGCAATACCTTTCAAATGAGATATTACATGTAGAATTTGAACCTGTGGTTCTTAAAATAAACTAAGAAAAGATATTTTTCTATAACAAAACCTATTGGCTGGATTTGTCTCTGAGTGTGTGTTCCTCATTTATTGCCTGTGTGTATGTACAACAAATGCTTAACACTACTCCTTTGATAAGCCTACTGCTCGACCACACTACCACAAAATAGAGCATTAGTATTATCTCTTTTTGCCACTATCTTATCTCTAAGGGGAACCCTTGGACTCTGTGCATACTATTCCTTACTTTGAAATAGTACATACAGAGGCAACTTCCTACAAAGGCTTTGTGGATTCATGTTGAGTATGCATGGCTATATCTGATGTCACATGAAGAGATGAGAATGGGGTGGGTTTTTTGTTCCCATTCAATGAGACACACCAGCAATCTACCCTCCTTATCCCCTTCCATGTTCATTCTAGTGGCATATGCAATGTAATTGAGACAGTGAAGCTGTCAAGTAATGCCAAATGCTGACCTGACCTAAGTGTGTCTCTTTGCACTGACTTAAGTGTGCCTCTGCAGGAGTTGTGTAGTGCCTTCTCCTTCCCTGTGCGGAGCAAAGAATGTTCTAGCTCTCGCCATTTCCTGTTGGTTGTTT
This sequence comes from Pleurodeles waltl, assembly GCF_031143425.1. Lineage (NCBI taxonomy): Eukaryota > Metazoa > Chordata > Amphibia > Caudata > Salamandridae > Pleurodeles > Pleurodeles waltl. Next base: position 1,631,916,178 of record NC_090440.1, on the reverse strand, counting down.
TGTGAGCTCTCACTACAGCATGGATGCAGTTGCTCCTGGCAATGACCTTAAATACTTCCCATTCGACTGCCATTGAAGAAGCTGTATCATGACTGTAAAGAAATGGCTCCCTGTTGCAGTTACCCCCCACTTTTTGCCTGATACTGATGCTGACTTGACTGAGAAGTGTGCTGGGACCCTGCTAACCAGGCCCCAGCACCAGTGTTCTTTCACCTAAAATGTACCATTGTCTCCACAATTGGCACAACCCTGGCATCCAGGTAAGTCCCTTGTAACTGGTACCCCTGGTACCAAGGGCCCTGATGCCAGGGAAGGTCTCTAAGGGCTGCAGCATGTCTTATGCCACCCTAGGTACCCCTCACTCAGCACAGACACACTGCTTGCTTACTTGTGTGTGCTGGTGGGGAGAAAATGACTAAGTCAACATGGCACTCCCCTCAGGGTGCCATGCCAACCTCACACTGCCTGTGGCATAGGTAAGTCACCCCTCTAGCAGGCCTTACAGCCCTAAGGCAGGGTGCACTATACCCCAGGTGAGGGCATAGGTGCATGAGCACTATGCCCCTACAGTGTCTAAGAAAAACCTTAGACATTGTAAGTGCAGGGTAGCCATAAGAGTATATGGTCTGGGAGTCTGTCAAAAACGAACTCCACAGCTCCATAATGGCTACACTGAATACTGGGAGAAGTTTGGTATCAAACTTCTCAGAATAATAAACCCACACTGATGCCAGTGTTGGATTTATAAAAAAAATGCACACAGAGGGCATCTTAGAGATACCCCCTGTATTTTACCCAATTGTTCAGTACAGGACTGACTGGTCTGTGCCAGCCTCTGCTGAGAGACGAGTTTCTGACCCCATGTGGTGAGGGCCTTTGTGCTCTCTGAGGACAGAAACAAAAGCCTGCTCTGGGTGGAGGTGCTGAACACCTCCCCCCTGCAGGAACTGTAACACCTAGCAGTGAGCCTCAAAGGCTCAGGCTTCGTGTTACAATGCCACAGGGCACTCCAGCTAGTGGAGATGCCTGCCCCCTGGACACAGCCCCCACTTTTGGCGGCAAGTCCAGGAGAGATAATGAGAAAAACAAGGAGGAGTCACTGGCCAGTAAGGACAGCCCCTAAGGTGTCCTGAGCTGAGGTGACTCTGACTTTTAGAAATCCTCCATCTTGCAGATGGAGGATTCCCCCAATAGGATTAGGGATGTGCCCCCCTCCCCTCAGGGAGGAGGCACAAAGAGGGTGTAGCCACCCTCGGGGCTAGCAGCCATTGGCTACTAACCCCCAGACCTAAACACACCCCTAAATTCAGTATTTAGGGGCACCCCAGAACCAAGGAACTCAGATTCCTGCAACCTAAGAAGAAGAGGACTGCTGAACTGAAAAACCTGCAGAGAAGACGGAGACACCAACTGCTTTGGCCCCAGCTCTACCGGCCTGTCTCCCCACTTCTAAAGACACTGCTCCAGCGACGCGTTCCCAGGGTCCAGCAACCTCTGAAGCCTCAGAGGACTACCCTGCATCTAGATGGACCAAGAACTCCCGAGGACAGCGGCTCTGTTCCCCAAAGACTGCGACTTTGCAACAAAGAAGCAACTTTAAACAACACATGTTTCCCGCCGGAAGCGTGAGACTTTGCACTCTGCACCCAACGCCCCCGGCTCGACTTGTGGAGAACAAACACCACAGGGAGGACTCCCCGGCGACTACGAGACCGTGAGTAGCCAGAGTTGACCCCCCTGAGGCCCCACAGCGACGCCTGCAGAGGGAATCCCGAGGCTCCCCCTGACCGCAACTGCCTGCTTCAAAGACCCGACGCCTGGTAAAGACATTGCACCCGCAGCCCCCAGGGCCTAAAGGATCCGACCTCCAGTGCAGGAGCGACCCCCAGGTTGCCCTCTCCCTTGCCCAGGTGGTGGCTACCCCGAGGAGCCCCCCCCTTGCCTGCCTGCATCGCTGAAGAGACCCCTTGGTTTCCCATTGATTCCTATTACGAACCCAACGCTTGTTTGCACACTGCACCCGGCCACCCCCGTGCTGCTGAGGGTGTACTTTCTGTGTGGACTTGTGTCCCCCCCCCCCCCCCCCCCCCCGGTGCCCTACAAAACCCCCCTGGTCTGCCCTCCAAAGACACGGGTACTTACCTGCTGGCAGACTGGAACCGGGGCACCCCCTTCTCCATTGAAGCCTATGTGTTTTGGGCACCACTTTGACCTCTGCACCTGACCGACCCTAAGCTGCTGGTGTGGTAACTTTGGGGTTGCTCTGAACCCCCAACGGTGGGCTACCTTGGACCCAAACTTGAACCCCGTAGGTGGTTTACTTACCTGCAAAAACTAACAAACACTTACCTCCCCCAGGAACTGTTGAAAATTGCAGTGTCTAGTTTTAAAATAGCTATATGTTGTTTATGTGAAAACTGTATATGCTATTTTGCTAATTCAAAGTTCCTAAAGTTCCTACATGAAATACCTTTCATTTGAAGTATTACTTGTAAATCTTGAACCTGTGGTTCTTAAAATAAACTAAAAAAATATATTTTTCTATACAAAAACCTATTGGCCTGGAATTGCCTTTGAGTGTGTGTTCCTCATTTATTGCCTGTGTGTACAACAAATGCTTAACACTACCCTCTGATAAGCCTACTGCTCGACCACACTACCACAAAATAGAGCATTAGAATTATCTCTTTTTGCCACTATCTTACCTCTAAGGGGAACCCTTGGACTCTGTGCATACTATTCCTTACTTTGAAATAGTGCATACAGAGCCAACTTCCTACAATGACTGTCTTTAAAGAATTTAGTGATATGCTCACCAAGTTTTGCTCACCACTATGCCGATTCCTCTAGCATAGTGTTGTAGGTGCCAGGTTGGAATAGGAGGGAGAGCCCTATCCCAGTTGAACCCAGTGACTGATGGGTCATGATCCGTTCTCTCCACCTATTCAGAGTGTGTTACAAGGGGTCAGATAGAACACACTATTTGGTCCAGGCTGACAGATACGTTGTGTAAGACCAAATAAAAACACTGAAATGGGGGTTACTTTGCCTCCGTATGTCTGTTAGATACCCTTGTGTTAGCCAATGATCTAGACCATTTCTGTTGTATATAGCTGGGCCTGAGGGAGGGGATGGGGTATGATCTGTCTAATCTAGTGTCCAAGACAGAATGGAAGTCACCACTCAAGATCAAGTTTTTTTTCTCTTTTCATGTGTGTTGCATTCTGCCGCACATATAGAAAGAGGTACAGTGCCTCTCTGGATTGTTTTTGTGCAGGAAGGTCCCCCTTTCTGCACAAATACAATCCTGCCTATGTTGGCACTACGTAACAATTGTGCGTCAGAGCAGGGGGAAAGGACAGAAATGCACTGTATTTCATAAATACAGTCCATTCCTGCCCTTTTGTATTGGCGTGGGGCAGTGTAGCAAGAAGAATTGCGGCGCTGCCCCACGTCAATTCCTCACAAATGATGACTTTTGTTTTTAGCCACACCCTTAGACACGCCCCCACACTCACTAACCTTTGGTTTGCTAAACACTGTTTAATATTATTTCCTCACAGTAAAAATGATTTGCTGTGGGAAACGTTTATTATTGTTGATGATGAGGAGTACCAGGTTCTAAAAACTTTATCAGGAGGGGGTCCTTACCCCCTCCTTGAAGAGGGGGTCCCGGCATAAAAAAGTTTGAAGACCTCTGCTGTAGAGTGTGGTTGAAAGGGAATGCCGATCCGCATCCATATTAAGGCCCCTCTGGCGTAAGCACAGTAGTTTGTACAGAAAACCTGCCCTCTCCATTGTCTCCAAAGCCAAGTCATTGCAGTCGCCATTATTTAGGACCTTAGGAGGAGGGAGATGTGCATCCCTCTGCGCTTGGTGTAAGTATGTATTATGTATTTCCTGCTCTTAGACTGCATGACTCAAGTATTCCATGTAAAGTGGATGAAATTAGTTGGCAACATCATGGTGGTCTCTGATTAAGTGTGTCTTGTGCCAACTGTCCTGGCCCAATGATAACTCGCTGTGTAATATCTACTACTTTGGTGACTGTATATTTGGAAAGGATTTGAGGAACCTGTCTTCCCTCACTTGTGTATGCGACGTTTTGACCCAAAAAACTTCAGTACATTGGATAAGAGGCAAACTGTTTCCTGCTGAAACCTTCCAGTAACTCAAAACCATTTTTGCCTATGCCTGGCGCTTTTGAATAGTACCTTTATCGGGTCGCAAACTTTAAAGCACTGGGGATCCCCACACAGGCTAAGAAATGCAACTTCTGGCTAATTATGCTGTGTCTGACAAAGTGTGGGGGGTATACCAAGCAGTTAGTATACAACATGAGTAAGAGCATTACAGAAATCCAATAATTGGTGTTTGCAGTGACAGTGAGTGGTAAGTGTGTAAAGTTGGAAACAATACATTACTATAGTCATATCAATGTCAAGCACAGAACTTTTAAAGGACATGGCTTAAAGTAGATAATCTGCAGTTTGTGAGGCCACAATTGAAAGGGACTTGGAATCTCATTGCAACATCCGAGACGAGATGCTTTCATCTTCGCTTGTGGATCCAGTCTGCCCGGAGTCTGTAGCCATCATTGTCTCCCTGAATATTGCCTCTGTTGCAAAGTCTGAACAACGTTTATCTTGAGTTTGTGTTTTAGTAAACATTGCAAGGTGGCTGCGCTGAACATAAATTTTGTTCTGGGCCATTTACTTGGGTGGTGCCTTGGTTGTTTTTCCTAGGTCCTAGATCTCTCTGTCTATTGATCCTATTTGTGAAGCAAGCCTCAAGCAGCTTCTAGGCCGTTAAAGAAGTGTGACTGTTGCTTGCAGATAATACGGAGCTTTTCAGTGAATAGTAAGGAATATTGTAGACCCAGATCTCTCAACCAGTGTTTACCCCTGGCAAGGAGGCCTCCTGGTGTTGTACTGCAAGAATATAGTCTAGGAAAAAGATGAGCCTCTGATTGTCCATTTCTAGGTGGGCTGCCTGTCTGGCTACTCTCAGGATCTTGTCACAGTCCTTAAAATGAAGTAGTTTGGCTACAATTCATCTTGGCACGAGCCTGGCAGAGGCCCTCAAGTTTACACTTTGACCCTTTAGGTAGTCCCACTCCACTGATGTTACAACAGGGAAGGAGTCTTTCCTTCAGCAGATCATTGTCGCGGTCAAAGACTTCAGGTTTTTTGAAAGAACAAAAACAAAAAGCAGTGGAAGAAAAAGAAGCTGAAGTGGAAATCATCCTTTTCCTGTCAGTCTCAGACGTTAGGCAGGGTGTGAGGGTCTCAATGTGCCTCCTGGTCTAGCTCTCAGACCTCTATCAGAGTCAAGTCTGAGTTTAGTCCTCCTACAACCCAAGTTTTAGAGCCCGTCCACAATATCACAGTATAGAGGCTTCAGGGTAGCCATGCTGTCCATATTTGGCACTTTACTCGATCCTTCTGGTGCTTCTTCGGGCCCCAAAGTTCCACAGAGACCTTCAGTCGAGCTTCTGCAGGGATGTTCACCCTTGGCGCCTTCTGTGCACCTTGGATCGGCATTGGGTTCTTCAACAACTCCAGTGCCAACTTTGGTTCTGCTTTCATCTTCTGCACTGGTTCCCCTTGCATACTGCTGCCAGATGAGGACTTGCGGCTTATTGTGTTGCCTAACTGCTAGCAGAATGCCCCACAACCTCAAGCGAGGCGTAGCCAACAGGTAATCCATTGAATTATGATACTTTTCCCTTACCAGGCAGTAAGGCTCAAACTTTGCATTATTTTTCAGCACTAATTCTGATAATAAAAATTTTGGTGAAGGGGATCATTTAATTTCCCAATACGAGGACAACTGGTGTGGAGAACTGCAGGATGCCAGTGGCCTTGATACTTCTCCATACACTGATCTTGTTTCTCCTCCTGGCCCCACCACTGACATTAGCAGTGGTTATGCGTAGGGCAGCACAAGCATTAGACTAACAGTTCCCAGCTAAAGATATTCGGACAGAGGTACTCTTATCTGGTCAAGCACATACACAGCCTATATTACCAATTAATGAGGCCCTTAAGGGTACTCTGTTGGGCAATTGGGCCAAACCATGTTTAGGACCAGCAGTAAATAGGCAGGTTGCTTTCTGCCATCAGCCAGTGCCAACAGACACAGCCTTTCTTATGCAACAGCCTCTGCAAGAGTCAGTGGTGCAGGCGTCCACTAGTAAGTTAAATCCCAATGCTTTCCCTACCACCCCACTTGATCATGAGTCAAAAAGATTAGAGACATTTGGCAAGAAATATTTTGTCCCATTTGAACATTACTCTGAGGTCAGTGTATACCGACTATCTTCTAGGCAGTTACTCCCATGCCCTTGAGGACACTGACACAAGTTTCACTGGCAGTTCTAGGTTGCCGTCAGGTGTTCCTCACTCAAGCTATCCAAGATGGCCATGATGCAGTGACATTTGTTTTGCTTGCTGGTCTGGACTCAAGCGACTGTTTAAGTTTTACAATGGGTACCAGTCTGACTCTTTGGTACAATGCCTAGATGAGGTCTACCCAGCACTACTTCCATCCCTTTCGCAGCCAAGGTCGTGGCTCACAACGACAGCATTCAGGACATCAGAAACATCATGTAGCTTAGTCCCCCCTACTCCAGCATTCACAATCACAAAACCACTTTATTGAGTCCTTGCCTGCACACTGCCACCCTGTTAGGGGCAGGATCTAATACTTCTTCCAAGGATGGCAGGCCATTACTTCAAACAAGTGGGCCTTCTAAATTGTACTTTGAGGCGCCGCACCTTCTGCCAGCTTCACAATAGCTGACAGAGGAAAACATCTGTCTTGCAGCAGAAAGTGCAGGCCGTTTTGGCCAAAAGTGCCATTGAGATGGTTCTGACCTCAAAAGGAGGAACTGTGTGTCACTCCCGCTACCTCCATGTGCAGAAGGACGGAGGACTTCATCCTAATTCAGATATTCAACTTCTCAATTGCTTCCTGTGGTTTGAAAAATGGTCATGCCTGTCCTAGGTAATGGAGACTGGATGGTAGCATTAGAGATACAGGACACATATTTCTATCTCTCAGTTCTGCAGGCCCACTGGCATTACCTGTGGTTCAGGGTGGGTCAGCAGCATTTTTATTTTGCAGTGTTCTCTTTTGACCTCATCGGTGCCCTTCAGTTGATCACAAAAGTGATGGTCCCAGCACACCTTGTGAGGGTAGGGGGACCATTCCTCCCTTACCTCGATGTCTAGCTGTTGAATGTGGGCTCACTCCTGGCAGTTTTTAACAACTTCCAGTTGACGTCGAACCTCCTCAGATCATTGGGGTTCACCATCAGCTTACCAAAGTCACACCTGACTTCGCAGATGTTCCAGCTCATTGAAACCATTCTATATACCACATAGTTTCATGCCTTTCACCCGTAACAGAAGTCCAGGACATTTGGGCAATGTCCTGAATCTCAGTGTGGATGACTCTGATCCTTCTGGGTTAGTTGGCCTCCTGCTGGTCAAATATACCAGATGGAACATGCAGGCTCTTCAATGGGACCTTGTAGGAAGTTGGCTCTGTATGTGCTATTTCAAAGTAAGGAATAGCATGCACAGAGTCCAAGGGTTCCCCTTAGAGGTAAAATAGTGGTAAAAATAGATAATACTAATGCTCTATTTTGTGGTAGTGTGGTCGAGCAGTAGGCTTATCCAAGGAGTAGTGTTAAGCATTTGTTGTACATACACATAGACAATAAATGAGGTACACACACTCAGAGACAAATCCAGCCAATAGGTTTTTATATAGAAAAATATCTTTTCTTAGTTTATTTTAAGAACCACAGGTTCAAATTCTACATGTAATATCTCATTCGAAAGGTATTGCAGGTAAGTACTTTAGGAACTTCAAATCATCAAAATTGCATGTATACTTTTCAAGTTATTGACAAATAGCTGTTTTAAAAGTGGACACTTAGTGCAATTTTCACAGTTCCTAGGGGAGGTAAGTATTTGTTAGGTTAACCAGGTAAGTAAGACACTTACAGGGCTTAGTTCTTGGTCCAAGGTAGCCCACCGTTGGGGGTTCAGAGCAACCCCAAAGTCACCACACCAGCAGCTCAGGGCCGGTCAGGTGCAGAGTTCAAAGTGGTGCCCAAAACGCATAGGCTAGAATGGAGAGAAGGGGGTGCCCCGGTTCCGGTCTGCTTGCAGGTAAGTACCCGCGTCTTCGGAGGGCAGACCAGGGGGGTTTTGTAGGGCACCGGGGGGGACACAAGTCCACACAGAAATTTCACCCTCAGCGGCGCGGGGGCGGCCGGGTGCAGTGTAGAAACAAGCGTCGGGTTCGCAATGTTAGTCTATGAGAGATCTCGGGATCTCTTCAGCGCTGAAGGCAGGCAAGGGGGGGATTCCTCGGGGAAACCTCCACTTGGGCAAGGGAGAGGGACTCCTGGGGGTCACTTCTCCAGTGAAAGTCCGGTCCTTCAGGTCCTGGGGGCTGCGGGTGCAGGGTCTCTCCCAGGCGTCGGGACTTTAGGTTCAAAGAGTCGCGGTCAGGGGAAGCCTCGGGATTCCCTCTGCAGGCGGCGCTGTGGGGGCTCAGGGGGGACAGGTTTTGGTACTCACAGTATCAGAGTAGTCCTGGGGTCCCTCCTGAGGTGTTGGATCGCCACCAGCCGAGTCGGGGTCGCCGGGTGCAGTGTTGCAAGTCTCACGCTTCTTGCGGGGAGCTTGCAGGGTTCTTTAAAGCTGCTGGAAACAAAGTTGCAGCTTTTCTTGGAGCAGGTCCGCTGTCCTCGGGAGTTTCTTGTCTTTTCGAAGCAGGGGCAGTCCTTAGAGGATGTCGAGGTCGCTGGTCCCTTCGGAAGGCGTCGCTGGAGCAGGATCTTTGGAAGGCAGGAGACAGGCCGGTGAGTTTCTGGAGCCAAGGCAGTTGTCGTCTTCTGGTCTTCCGCTGCAGGGGTTTTCAGCTGGGCAGTCCTTCTTCTTGTAGTTGCAGGAATCTAATTTTCTAGGGTTCAGGGTAGCCCTTAAATACTAAATTTAAGGGCGTGTTTAGGTCTGGGGGGTTAGTAGCCAATGGCTACTAGCCCTGAGGGTGGGTACACCCTCTTTGTGCCTCCTCCCAAGGGGAGGGGGTCACAATCCTAACCCTATTGGGGGAATCCTCCATCTGCAAGATGGAGGATTTCTAAAAGTTAGTCACCTCAGCTCAGGACACCTTAGGGGCTGTCCTGACTGGCCAGTGACTCCTCCTTGTTATTCTCATTATTTTCTCCGGCCTTGCCGCCAAAAGTGGGGCCTGGCCGGAGGGGGCGGGCAACTCCACTAGCTGGAGTGTCCTGCTGGGTTGGCACAAAGGAGGTGAGCCTTTGAGGCTCACCGCCAGGTGTGACAATTCCTGCCTGGGGGAGGTGTTAGCATCTCCACCCAGTGCAGGCTTTGTTACTGGCCTCAGAGTGACAAAGGCACTCTCCCCATGGGGCCAGCAACATGTCTCGGTTTGTGGCAGGCTGCTAAAACTAGTCAGCCTACACAGATAGTCGGTTAAGTTTCAGGGGGCACCTCTAAGGTGCCCTCTGGGGTGTATTTTACAATAAAATGTACACTGGCATCAGTGTGCATTTATTGTGCTGAGAAGTTTGATACCAAACTTCCCAGTTTTCAGTGTAGCCATTATGGTGCTGTGGAGTTCGTCTTTGACAAACTCCCAGACCATATACTCTTATGGCTACCCTGCACTTACAATGTCTAAGGTTTTGTTTAGACACTGTAGGGGTACCATGCTCATGCACTGGTACCCTCACCTATGGTATAGTGCACCCTGCCTTAGGGCTGTAAGGCCTGCTAGAGGGGTGTCTTACCTATACTGCATAGGCAGTGAGAGGCTGGCATGGCACCCTGAGGGGAGTGCCATGTCGACTTACTCGTTTTGTCCTCACTAGTACACACAAGCTGGCAAGCAGAGTGTCTGTGCTTAGTGAGAGGTCTCCAGGGTGGCATAAGACATGCTGCAGCCCTTAGAGACCTTCCTTGGCATCAGGGCCCTTGGTACTAGAAGTACCAGTTACAAGGGACTTATCTGGATGCCAGGGTCTGCCAATTGTGGATACAAAAGTACAGGTTAGGGAAAGAACACTGGTGCTGGGGCCTGGTTAGCAGGCCTCAGCACACTTTCAATTGTAAACATAGCATCAGCAAAGGCAAAAAGTCAGGGGGCAACCATGCCAAGGAGGCATTTCCTTACACAACCCCCCCCCAAACGAAAGAGGATGAGACTAACCTTTCCCAAGAGAGTCTTCATTTTCTAAGTGGAAGAACCTGGAAAGGCCATCTGCATTGGCATGGGCAGTCCCAGGTCTGTGTTCCACTATAAAGTCCATTCCCTGTAGGGAGATGGACCACCTCAACAGTTTAGGATTTTCACCTTTCATTTGCATCAGCCATTTGAGAGGTCTGTGGTCGGTTTGAACTAGGAAGTGAGTCCCAAAGAGGTATGGTCTCAGCTTCTTCAGGGACCATACCACAGCAAAGGCCTCCCTCTCAATGGCACTCCAACGCTGCTCCCTGGGGAGTAACCTCCTGCTAATGAAAGCAACAGGCTGGTCAAGGCCATCATCATTTGTTTGGGACAAAACTGCCCCTATCCCATGTTCAGAGGCATCAGTCTGCACAATGAACTGCTTAGCATAATCTGGAGCTTTTAGAACTGGTGCTGAGCACATTGCCTGTTTCAGGGTGTCAAAGGCCTGTTGGCATTCCACAGTCCAGTTCACTTTCTTGGGCATTTTCTTGGAGGTGAGTTCAGTGAGGGCTGTCACAATGGATCCATATCCCTTCACAAACCTCCTGTAATACCCAGTCAAGCCAAGGAATGCCCTGACTTGAGTCTGGGTTTTTGGAGCTACCCAGTCCAGAATAGTCTGGATCTTGGGTTGGAGTGGCTGAACTTGGCCTCCACCTACAAGGTGTCCCAAGTAAACCACAGTTCCCTGCCCTATCTGGCATTTGGATGCCTTGATAGAGAGGCCTGCAGATTGCAGAGCCTTCAAAACCTTCTTCAGGTGGACCAGGTGATCCTGCCAGGTGGAGCTAAAGACAGCAATATCATCAAGATAAGCTGTGCTAAAGGACTCCAAGCCAGCAAGGACTTGATTCACCAACCTTTGGAAGGTGGCAGGGGCATTCTTTAAACCAAAGGGCATAACAGTAAACTGATAATGCCCATCAGGTGTGGAGAATGCTGTTTTCTCTTTTGCTCCAGGTGCCATTTTTATTTGCCAGTACCCTGCTGTCAAGTCAAAGGTACTTAAGAATTTGGCAGCACCTAATTTATCTATGAGCTCATCAGCTCTTGGAATTGGATGAGCATCTGTCTTGGTGACAGAATTTAGCCCTCTGTAGTCCACACAAAACCTCATCTCTTTCTTTCCATCTTTGGTGTGAGGTTTGGGGACTAAGACCACTGGGCTAGCCCAGGGGCTGTCAGAGCGTTCAATGACTCCCAATTCCAGCATCTTGTGGACTTCCACCTTGATGCTTTCCTTAACATGGTCAGACTGTCTAAAGATTTTGTTTTTGACAGGCATGCTGTCTCCTGTGTCCACATCATGGGTACACAGGTGTGTCTGACCAGGGGTTAAGGAGAAGAGTTCAGGAAACTGTTGTAGGACTCTCCTACAATCAGCCTGCTGTTGGCCAGAGAGGGTGTCTGAGTAGATCACTCCATCTACTGTGCCATCTTTTGGGTCTGATGACAGAAGATCAGGGAGAGGTTCACTCTCTGCCTCCTGATCCTCATCTGTTACCATCAACAGATTCACATCAGCCCTGTCATGGAAGAGCTTAAGGCGGTTCACATGGATCACCCTCTTGGGGCTCCTGCTTGTGCCCAGGTCCACCAGGTAGGTGACCTGACTCTTCCTTTCTAGTACTGGGTAAGGGCCACTCCATTTGTCCTGGAGTGCCCTGGGAGCCACAGGCTCCAGAACCCAGACTTTCTGCCCTGGTTGGAACTCAACCAGTGCAGCCTTTTGGTCATACCAAAACTTCTGGAGCTGTTGGCTGGCCTCAAGGTTTTTGGTTGCCTTTTCCATGTACTCTGCCATTCTAGAGCGTAGGCCAAGTACATAGTCCACTATGTCCTGTTTAGGCTCATGGAGAGGTCTCTCCCAGCCTTCTTTAACAAGGGCAAGTGGTCCCCTTACAGGATGACCAAACAGAAGTTCAAAGGGTGAGAATCCTACTCCCTTCTGTGGCACCTCTCTGTAAGCGAAAAGCAGACATGGCAAGAGGACATCCCATCTCCTTTTGAGCTTTTCTGGGAGCCCCATGATCATGCCTTTTAATGTCTTGTTGAATCTCTCAACCAAGCCATTAGTTTGTGGATGGTATGGTGTAGTGAATTTATAAGTCACTCCACACTCATTCCACATGTGCTTTAGGTATGCTGACATGAAGTTGGTACCTCTGTCAGACACCACCTCCTTAGGGAAACCCACACTGGTAAAGATACCAATGAGGGCCTTGGCTACTGCAGGGGCAGTAGTCGACCTAAGGGGAATAGCTTCAGGATACCTGGTAGCATGATCCACTACTACCAGGATATACATATTTCCTGAGGCTGTGGGAGGTTCTAGTGGACCAACTATGTCCACACCCACTCTTTCAAAGGGCACCCCCACCACTGGAAGTGGAATGAGGGGGGCCTTTGGATGCCCACCTGTCTTACCACTGGCTTGACAGGTGGGGCAGGAGAGGCAAAACTCCTTAACCATGTTGGACATATTGGGCCAGTAGAAGTGGTTGACTAACCTCTCCCACGTCTTGGTTTGTCCCAAATGTCCAGCAAGGGGAATGTCATGGGCCAATGTTAGGATGAACTTCCTGAACAGCTGAGGCACTACCACTCTCCTAGTGGCACCAGGTTTGGGGTCTCTGGCCTCAGTGTACAGGAGTCCATCCTCCCAATAGACCCTATGCGTTCCATTTTTCTTGCCTTTGGACTCTTCAGCAGCTTGCTGCCTAAGGCCTTCAAGAGAGGGACAGGTTTCTTGTCCCTTACACAGCTCCTCCCTTGAGGGTCCCCCTGGGCCTAAGAGCTCAACCTGGTAAGGTTCAAGCTCCAAAGGCTCAGTTCCCTCAGAGGGCAGAACTTCTTCCTGAGAAGAGAGGTTCCCTTTCTTTTGCTGTGTTGCAGTTGGTTTCCCAACTGACTTTCCTGTTCTCTTGGTAGGCTGGGCCATTTTTCCAGACTCCAGCTCTACTTTTTCACCCTGTGCCTTGCACTGTGCTCTTGTTTTCACACACACCAGTTCAGGGATACCCAGCATTGCTGCATGGGTTTTTAGTTCTACCTCAGCCCATGCTGAGGACTCCAGGTCATTTCCAAGCAGACAGTCCACTGGGATATTTGAGGAGACCACCACCTGTTTCAGGCCATTGACCCCTCCCCATTCTAAAGTAACCATTGCCATGGGATGTACTTTTCTCTGATTGTCAGCGTTGGTGACTGTGTAAGTTTTTCCAGTCAGGTATTGGCCAGGGGAAACCAGTTTCTCTGTCACCATGGTGACACTGGCACCTGTATCCCTCAGGCCCTCTATTCTAGTCCCATTAATTAAGAGTTGCTGTCTGTATTTTTGCATGTTAGGCGGCCAGACAGCTAGTGTGGCTAAATCCACCCCACCCTCAGAAACTAGAGTAGCTTCAGTGTGGACCCTGATTTGCTCTGGGCACACTGTTGATCCCACTTGGAGACTAGCCATACCAGTGTTACCTGGATGGGAGTTTGGAGTGGAACCTTTCTTGGGACAGGCCTTGTCTCCAGTTTGGTGTCCATGCTGTTTACAGCTATGACACCAGGCCTTTTTGGGATCAAAGTTTTTACCCTTGTACCCATTGTTTTGTGAAGAGGCTCTGGGCCCACCCTCCTGTGCAGGTGTTTGGGGGCCTGTAGAAGACTCTTTACTATTTTTAGTTTTGGTTGTCTCATCACTCTTCCCCTGGGGAGTCTTTGTGACCCCTTTCTTTTGGTCACCCCCTGTTGAAGTCTTGGACACCCTTGTCTTGACCCAATGGTCCGCCTTCTTTCCCAATTCTTGGGGAGAAATTGGTCCTAGGTCTACCAGATGCTGATGCAGTTTATCATTGAAACAATTACTTAACAGGTGTTCTTTCACAAATAAATTGTACAGCCCATCATAATTACTTACACCACTGCCTTGAATCCAACCATCTAGTGTTTTCACTGAGTAGTCAACAAAGTCAACCCAGGTCTGGCTCGAGGATTTTTGAGCCCCCCTGAACCTAATCCTGTACTCCTCAGTGGAGAATCCAAAGCCCTCAATCAGGGTACCCTTCATGAGGTCATAAGATTCTGCATCTGGTCCAGAGAGTGTGAGGAGTCTATCCCTACACTTTCCTGTGAACATTTCCCAAAGGAGAGCACCCCAGTGAGATCTGTTCACTTTTCTGGTTACACAAGCCCTCTCAAAAGCTGTGAACCATTTGGTGATGTCATCACCATCTTCATATTTAGTTACAATCCCTTTAGGGATTTTCAACATGTCAGGAGAATCTCCGACCCTATTTATGTTGCTGCCACCATTGATGGGTCCTAGGCCCATCTCTTGTCTTTCCCTCTCTATGGCTAGGATCTGTCTTTCCAAAGCCAATCTTTTGGCCATCCTGGCTAACTGGATGTCCTCTTCACTGGGGCTATCCTCAGTGATTTCAGAGGTGTTGGTCTCTCCTGTGAGGGAACCAGCATCTCTGACTATTATTTTAGGAGTCAGGGTTTGAGGGACCCTGTCCTCCCTAGATAGGACTGGTAGGGGGGAATTGTCCTCCAAGTCACTATCCTCTTCCTCTGAGTTGCCACCCTCAGAGGGGTTGGCCTTTTCAAACTCTGCCAAAAGCTCCTGGAGCTGTATTTTGGTAGGTTTGGGGCCCATTGTTATTTTCTTTATTTTACAGAGTGACCTTAGCTCCCTCATCTTAAGATGGAGGTAAGGTGTGGTGTCGAGTTCCACCACAGTCACATCTGTGCTAGACATTTTGCTTCTAAAAGTTGGAATACTTTTTAAGAATCTACAACTGGTTCTAGAATCTAATTCAAACTTTTACAAACTTTTAAACTCTAAAAGAAATGCTAAACAGGGACTTAACACACAAGGCCCTAGCAGGACTTTTAAGAATTTAGAAAACTTTTCAAATTGCAAAAATCAATTTCTAATGACAATTTTGGAATTTGTCGTGTGATCAGGTATTGGCTGAGTAGTCCAGCAAATGCAAAGTCTTGTACCCCACCGCTGATCCACCAATGTAGGAAGTTGGCTCTGTATGTGCTATTTCAAAGTAAGGAATAGCATGCACAGAGTCCAAGGGTTCCCCTTAGAGGTAAAATAGTGGTAAAAATAGATAATACTAATGCTCTATTTTGTGGTAGTGTGGTCGAGCAGTAGGCTTATCCAAGGAGTAGTGTTAAGCATTTGTTGTACATACACATAGACAATAAATGAGGTACACACACTCAGAGACAAATCCAGCCAATAGGTTTTTATATAGAAAAATATCTTTTCTTAGTTTATTTTAAGAACCACAGGTTCAAATTCTACATGTAATATCTCATTCGAAAGGTATTGCAGGTAAGTACTTTAGGAACTTCAAATCATCAAAATTGCATGTATACTTTTCAAGTTATTGACAAATAGCTGTTTTAAAAGTGGACACTTAGTGCAATTTTCACAGTTCCTAGGGGAGGTAAGTATTTGTTAGGTTAACCAGGTAAGTAAGACACTTACAGGGCTTAGTTCTTGGTCCAAGGTAGCCCACCGTTGGGGGTTCAGAGCAACCCCAAAGTCACCACACCAGCAGCTCAGGGCCGGTCAGGTGCAGAGTTCAAAGTGGTGCCCAAAACGCATAGGCTAGAATGGAGAGAAGGGGGTGCCCCGGTTCCGGTCTGCTTGCAGGTAAGTACCCGCGTCTTCGGAGGGCAGACCAGGGGGGTTTTGTAGGGCACCGGGGGGGACACAAGTCCACACAGAAATTTCACCCTCAGCGGCGCGGGGGCGGCCGGGTGCAGTGTAGAAACAAGCGTCGGGTTCGCAATGTTAGTCTATGAGAGATCTCGGGATCTCTTCAGCGCTGCAGGCAGGCAAGGGGGGGATTCCTCGGGGAAACCTCCACTTGGGCAAGGGAGAGGGACTCCTGGGGGTCACTTCTCCAGTGAAAGTCCGGTCCTTCAGGTCCTGGGGGCTGCGGGTGCAGGGTCTCTCCCAGGTGTCGGGACTTTAGGTTCAAAGAGTCGCGGTCAGGGGAAGCCTCGGGATTCCCTCTGCAGGCGGCGCTGTGGGGGCTCAGGGGGGACAGGTTTTGGTACTCACAGTATCAGAGTAGTCCTGGGGTCCCTCCTGAGGTGTTGGATCGCCACCAGCCGAGTCGGGGTCGCCGGGTGCAGTGTTGCAAGTCTCACGCTTCTTGCGGGGAGCTTGCAGGGTTCTTTAAAGCTGCTGGAAACAAAGTTGCAGCTTTTCTTGGAGCAGGTCCGCTGTCCTCAGGAGTTTCTTGTCTTTTCGAAGCAGGGGCAGTCCTTAGAGGATGTCGAGGTCGCTGGTCCCTTCGGAAGGCGTCGCTGGAGCAGGATCTTTGGAAGGCAGGAGACAGGCCGGTGAGTTTCTGGAGCCAAGGCAGTTGTCGTCTTCTGGTCTTCCGCTGCAGGGGTTTTCAGCTGGGCAGTCCTTCTTCTTGTAGTTGCAGGAATCTAATTTTCTAGGGTTCAGGGTAGCCCTTAAATACTAAATTTAAGGGCGTGTTTAGGTCTGGGGGGTTAGTAGCCAATGGCTACTAGCCCTGAGGGTGGGTACACCCTCTTTGTGCCTCCTCCCAAGGGGAGGGGGTCACAATCCTAACCCTATTGGGGGAATCCTCCATCTGCAAGATGGAGGATTTCTAAAAGTTAGAGTCACCTCAGCTCAGGACACCTTAGGGGCTGTCCTGACTGGCCAGTGACTCCTCCTTGTTATTCTCATTATTTTCTCCGGCCTTGCCGCCAAAAGTGGGGCCTGGCCGGAGGGGGCGGGCAACTCCACTAGCTGGAGTGTCCTGCTGGGTTGGCACAAAGGAGGTGAGCCTTTGAGGCTCACCGCCAGGTGTGACAATTCCTGCCTGGGGGAGGTGTTAGCATCTCCACCCAGTGCAGGCTTTGTTACTGGCCTCAGAGTGACAAAGGCACTCTCCCCATGGGGCCAGCAACATGTCTCGGTTTGTGGCAGGCTGCTAAAACTAGTCAGCCTACACAGATAGTCGGTTAAGTTTCAGGGGGCACCTCTAAGGTGCCCTCTGGGGTGTATTTTACAATAAAATGTACACTGGCATCAGTGTGCATTTATTGTGCTGAGAAGTTTGATACCAAACTTCCCAGTTTTCAGTGTAGCCATTATGGTGCTGTGGAGTTCGTCTTTGACAAACTCCCAGACCATATACTCTTATGGCTACCCTGCACTTACAATGTCTAAGGTTTTGTTTAGACACTGTAGGGGTACCATGCTCATGCACTGGTACCCTCACCTATGGTATAGTGCACCCTGCCTTAGGGCTGTAAGGCCTGCTAGAGGGGTGTCTTACCTATACTGCATAGGCAGTGAGAGGCTGGCATGGCACCCTGAGGGGAGTGCCATGTCGACTTACTCGTTTTGTCCTCACTAGTACACACAAGCTGGCAAGCAGAGTGTCTGTGCTTAGTGAGAGGTCTCCAGGGTGGCATAAGACATGCTGCAGCCCTTAGAGACCTTCCTTGGCATCAGGGCCCTTGGTACTAGAAGTACCAGTTACAAGGGACTTATCTGGATGCCAGGGTCTGCCAATTGTGGATACAAAAGTACAGGTTAGGGAAAGAACACTGGTGCTGGGGCCTGGTTAGCAGGCCTCAGCACACTTTCAATTGTAAACATAGCATCAGCAAAGGCAAAAAGTCAGGGGGCAACCATGCCAAGGAGGCATTTCCTTACAGACCTCGAGTCCCAGTGGGCATAGCATCAGGGGAAACTGGAAGACTGCAAAGGACCTGCAGTGGTGGCTACTGGACTACAATTGGCAGATCCCTCTCCCTACCCCACAGATTTGACAGCGACAGATGCATTGCTTCTGGTTTGGGGAGGCCATATGAGAGAGGTGGAGATCAGAGTTCTTTGGTCTCCGGCAGAGACTTGACCCCACATCAGTTTGTTGGAGTAAAGGGCAATTAATTTGGTGATAAAGACCTTCCAGCCCACAGTTCGGGCTGGTGCAGGTGCTCACACAAAACACCACTGCCATGTTGTACTGCAGCAAGCAGGGCAAGGTGGGGTCTTGGGTCCTGTGCCACGAGTTACTATGCCTCTGGAAGCGGCTGGACTGCTGGGGTATTTTTCTGGTGTTGAGGCACCTGGCAGGATCTCTTAACGCCAATGAGAAACATATTTTTAATACAGTGTTTATCATCATCAGATGACTGTCTGGTGTGGCAGTATTTCATATGACTAATGCCATCTGGCAGTCTAAGTCTTATAGCCAATAGCACTTTACATTCTGGGGCCTGTATTTGCACTTTTCCCACTGGTGGATTGGCTGTTAACTATATCAGGCCAGTGCTAGTTGAGGCAGTTGCATGAAATGTCTCAAGTCCAATCATATAGTGATGTGTAACAGCACCATGTTCATCTAAGCTCATTCTTATTATTAAGGTGTTTCTAAAGCAGTATTAGGTCTTCCATGCTGCAATTTCTAAATCCCAAGTAAACAAACGCTGGCTGTAGGAAGCTGTCTTGTTATATACTATACCAAAACAAGGTATAGTGTTCACAGAGTTCAGGGGTTCCCCAGAGGCTTAACAGAGACTAAAGTAGATAATACTAATGCTCTCTTTTGTGGTAATGTGGTCGAGCAGTTAGGTGTATCAGATGGTAGTGCAAAGCACTTGTTGTACACATGCAGTCAAGAAAAGAGACACATACCCAATGACTAACTCAAGGCCAATGTTTTTTTATAGCAAAAATAAATTTAGTTACTTTATTACTAGGACCAAAAGGTCTTTGTTGCAGGTAAGTACAGTTGTAAGCAAGTATCATATATATATATATATATATATATATATATATATATATCAAATGTACTTTGTTTGGGTTTAGCAGATAAAGCAGTTTAAAAGTAGGCAACATGTTTCAATTTTAAAAGTTGACAGTGCAATTTTTCTTAGGAATCAATAGAGTCCTAGGGGAGGAAAAGTGTTAACACATTTAATATGCAAGTACTCGACTTACGATCCCAGTCTTCAGGGGTTAGGATGTCCACAAGTCAAAGTTCAGGTTGCCCCCAAAAGTGCACCACCAGTAACACGGGGCTGGCTGGGTGCAGAGGTCAAAGTTGGCGTCAGGTTTTCAATGGAATCCTATGGAGACTGGGGGCGCTTGGTAGAAAACAGATTGCAGGTAAGTACCTGTACTTTCAGCACACAGG
This sequence comes from Pleurodeles waltl, assembly GCF_031143425.1. Taxonomy (NCBI): domain Eukaryota; kingdom Metazoa; phylum Chordata; class Amphibia; order Caudata; family Salamandridae; genus Pleurodeles; species Pleurodeles waltl. The sequence goes on along the minus strand of NC_090440.1, from coordinate 1,631,896,712 downwards.
CCTGGAGGGTTTAGGTCCGCACCGGGGGTGGGAGGGGAGGCACAGGTCAGCACCAAACACGCACCCTGAGCGGCACAGGTGCGGCTGGGTGCAGGGTCCAAACAGCCCTGGGGCCCAATGCTTTTCAATGGGGGGGGGCCCAGGGGCCACAAAAGATGCCGCTGGCTGGGTCCAGGGTTTCTTTTCTGGAAAACGAAAGGCTGGATAAGTAGGAGAGGTGCCCGCTCGACTTTGCTGGATCCTCATTTGGATTCCCCAAGGCCAGGGGCTGCGAGTGCAGGGGTATCTTTTTGCATTGGTAGTCTTCGTCGGATCCAGTCATGGTCAGGGGGGTCCTCTGGCTTGAGGCTGCAGGCGTCATTGTGTTGGCCCAGAGGTGTCAACCCAGGGTGAACTCAAGGTCAGAATCGCCTGGGGGCCATCTCTGGACCAGTGGGCCACCTGGACCCGAGCTGTGGGCGTCGGGTGCAGGGTGGATAGGGCTTGCGGATCTGAGGCAGTTCCGGAGTCCTTTTTTATGTGTTTTTCTGGAAAGGGATGCTGTCCTCAGGAGTCATTGGTTCTCTGCTGGACAGACAGTCCTCTGGGGGTTTGTAGAGGTTGCTGGTCTTGCAGAATGCATCACCTTTTTATAGCAGGAGTCTTGAAAAGGCAGACAGGCCGGTAGGGCTGGGGCCAAATCAGTTTTCGCCTGGAGTCTTCACTGCTGGGGGTCGGCTTTGCAGTCCTTCTTTCTTCAGGTTGCCAGGAATTTGGTGAGTAAGGTTCAGGGGTGCCCCTAAATACTAGATTTAAGGGTGTTACAAGGGTCAGAGGGTAGTAGTCAATGGCTACTGTCCCTGAGGGTGGCTACACCCTTCTTGTGCCCTGTCTCTTTGGGGAGGGGGACACATTCCTATCCCTATTACTCCCTCTCCCCCAAAACAAGATGGAGGACTCTGCAAGGAGGGGGTCACTTCAGCTCTGGACACCTTATGGGTGGTCCTAACTGCAGTGGCCACTCATCCTTGCTTTACCTAATGTTTCCGCCAGACCTGCTGCCAAAACTGGGGCCTGGTCTGGGGGGGAGGGGGGAGTTGGAGCGGTCACCTCCACTAGTTGGAGTGCCCTGGGCTACTGTAACAGGAGGCCTGAGCCTTTGAGGCACACCACCAAGTGCTGCAGTTCCTGCAGGGGGTAGGTGTGAAGCACCTCCACCCAGAGCAGGCTTTGTTTCTGACCCCAGCGAGCACTAAGGCTCTCACCCTATGGGGTCAGAAACTTGTTTGTTAGGGGCAGGCTGGTCAGCCCTGCACTAAAGGGTTGGGTTTAGTACAGGGGGCATCTCTAAGATTCCCTCTATGTGCATTTTACAATAAATCCAACACTGCCATCAGTGTGGATTTATTGCACCGGAAAGTTTGATACCAAACTGCCCAGTTTTCAGTGAAGCCATCATAGAGCTGTGGAGTTCGTAAGGACAAACTCCCAGCCCATGTACTTAATATGGCCACACTGCACTTACAATGTCTAAGAATAAACGTAGGCACTGTAGGGGCATATTGCTCAGGCAGCTATGCCCTCACCTGTGGTATAGTGCATCCTGCCTTAGGGCTGCAAGGCCTGCTAGAGGGGTGATGTACGAAGTGTTTTGTGGGCATTGCACCCTGGGAGTGCCTCCATGTCGACTTTACCTTTTTCTCCCCACCAACAAATAGCATCTACAATGGCAGTGTGCATGTGTTTGGTGAGGGGTCCCTTAGGATGGCACATTACATGCTGCAGCCCTTAGGGACCCTCCTTAGTCACAGAGCCCTTGGTACCACTGGTACCTTCTACAAGGAACTTAGCGGTGTGCCAATTGTGGAAACAATAGTACAGTTTAGGGAAAAACCACTGGTGCTGGGGCTGGGTCTGGTTAGCAGGATCCCAGCACACACTCAGTCAAGTTAGCATCAATACCAGGCAAAAGACTGGGGAGTAACCATGCCAAAAGGAGCTCTTTCCTACACTGGCCATCTACATAGCTTCTGTTAGGTGTGTGCGCACAATTGTGCAAGGCATAACTACTATTTTCTGCTTGCTATAGCGTCATTCATAAGCAATGAAATGTCACACAGAATACTGGAAACACAGAAATGTCACACACAAACAATCTGAAACCTTGGCCCCACTGTGTAATTTTAAGGGGCAAGATCCACCCTTGACTGAGGGTGGATGTGTGGGATGTGGGGCTTCTACCGTCATCAGAATAGCCAATGCTCTCCTGGACCACATCCTTGAAGTATGGAGTAAGTCCACTGGATCCAGAGATTGTAAAACCAGCTGGGAAAAAATCACTGAAGAAGATGGAAAAGATAAAATAGGAGCAGGGTGGCATAATTTTCCTTGCTGTATGACAAGTTTTATCCTGCCACCTTTTTCCAGCAGGAAATACAGTTTCTTTGTTCCTCCATTAAAACTGCTGTTAACCCCTTGGCAGCCAAGGACGTAACGGTTATGTCCTTGGCTACGGCGCTGAGGCGCCAAGGATGTAAACGTTACGTTCTGGTACCGGCTCATGGGGGTTAGCGCTAGCGCTCCCCCCATGAGCCTCGCCTCAGCGCCCCCACTGCAGGGATGGCAGGGGAATCGCTTCCCCTTCCACCCCCACTGCCCCCACCACTCCTTCCATTCCCTTCCATCCCCTCCCACCCCCCAACCTTTCCTTTCCCTTGATGTCTTTCTCAGCATTTCTGCTGCCCGACAGTGATGCGATCGGGCAGCAGAAATGCCCACTAGACACCAGGGAATTATATTTTTGTGTGTGATTTTCACATGAGGGGAGCGGCCCCTTTGGAAAGGGCCACTCCCCAGGGGGCCAAATTATTTTTAGCCCATTGGCCTAATATAATTAGGCCCCCTAGACACAAGGGATATTTTTTTTTGTTTGGTCATTTTTTATATGTGGGGAGTGACCCCTTAGGCAAGGGTCGCTCCCCGGGGGGAGCAAAATTAATTTTAGGCCATTTCTGCCCTTTAAAGGGGGGGGGGGTGGAGATCAGCCTTTTATAATTAAGCCGATCAGGCAGAAATCGCTAGACACCAGGGATATATAATTTTTTATGTTAACTTTTGTTTTTTATGTATGGGGAGCGCCCCTGGGGGTCAAATTGTGTTTAGGCCATTTCTGCCCCCCTTGGGAGCAGATCGGCCTATTTTATTAGGCCGATCTGCCCCCAAGGGGGCAGAAACCACTAGGCACCAGGGATAATTTTTTTGCGCCAATTTCACGCAAGGGGAGCGACCCCTTAGGCAAGAGTCCCTCCCCTGGGGGGGCAAACTTATTTTAGGCCATTTCTGCTCCCTTGGGGGCAGATCGGCCTATTTCTATTCAGCCAATCTACTCCGGGGGGAGGGGAGGGCACAAACCACTCAGGCACCAGGGATTGGTGTGTGTGTGTGTGTGTGTGTGTGTGTGTGTGTTTTGTTTGGGGGGGAGCAGCCCCTTGGGCAAGGGTCGCTTCCCATGGGGGCACATTACTGTTGGCCATATGGGCAGATCGGCCTATTTTTGGAAAGCCCATCTGCCCCCAAGGGGGGCAGAAAGCCCACTAGAGACAAGGGAAGATTTTTTTTCTTTTCCAAAATAAGAGGGTGGGCGTATGGCCATACCCCAACCCAAATAAATGGGGCTAAAGTTGTTCTGCCCACCAGTGGGCAGATGGGGGCAATTACCCCCGATCCACACCCTGGGGGGTATAAAGTCTACTTGATGCCAGGGAATTAAACAAAAAAAAAATAGTGGGGTGGCTCCCAACCAGTATGGGCCTGGTTATGCCCCCACCCCAACTGTAGGGAGTAACAGTCTTTCAGCTGTACCCCCGTACACTAAAACCTCTTATCCCACGACAAGCAAGAGGACATTTGATTATTTGGGGTTTTGGTTTTATATTTGGGCAATGAGAGTTTAGCTAACTCTCAAAATTGTCCCACTTGGAATGGTGAGGGCAGCACTTTTTTTACTTTGGGACGCTGCCATGTAGAAAAATCCACAAGATCTAGACACATCTGAAAACTAAACAACTGGGTGAGTCCAGGGTGGTGTGCTTCACATGCACCTGCACCATTTTCTTACCCACAATGCCGTGCAAACCTCCAACTTTGCTGTAAATCACACATTTTTCCCACATTTTTGTGATGGAACCTTACGGAATCTGCAGGAATCCACAAAATTCCTACCACCCAGCATTCTCTCATCTATACCGATAAAAACTCTGCTGCACTTGTCAGCCTAAATTTTTTTTTCTTCAAACTGCTCTTTTGGACCCGCTTTTGTTCCCCCTCAATTTCAACATGTTTTTGGCTATTCTCTGTCACAGGCACTTGGCCCACCTACACAAGTGAGGTATAATTTTTACCGGGAGACTGAGAGGAATGTTGGGTGGTAGGAAATTTGGCCTGGTGCAGTGATCCCTCACAGAAATGTGATTTTTGTTTTTTTAGCTAAATTTGTGGCAGTGTGCTGAGGATTCTGGGTAGGAAAACACTGGGGGATCCATGCAATTCACACCCCCCTGGATTCCCTCGTGTTTGTAGTTTTCAGAAATTTCTGGGTTTGGTAGGTTTCCCTAGATAGCAGCTGAGCCCAGGACCAAAAAAGCAGGTGCTCCTCAAACAATCTCCCCCCCCCCCAGCTAAAAAACAGGTAGTTTTGTATTTGATAATTTTGATGTGTCCAGATAGTGTTTTGGGGCATTTTCTTTTGCGGGCATTAGGCCTACCCACACAAGTGAGGTACAATCTTTATCGGGAGACTTGGGGGGGGGGGGGCAACTGTCCTGTCAGAGTTGAAGACCACCAAAGGTCTCAGTTTCCATACTTTGTGGATCTGAGTAGGCTTTACAAGAAGTATTGGTAATGTAATTTCTAACAACTATAACTATTAAAAACATTGAGACAGGACAGTTGCCAGATTCATTGCTAGCACTATTTTAAGTATCAGTGGTTCTTCATAGTTCGCCCAAACTAGAGCATCAGCCCTAGTAAGAGAAGTTACATATTCCTATATAATGCATCAGTTACAATAACAATTCTGACTCAGCTAAGCAATATCTATGCAATTACTGTTGTCTATTCACTCAAGGTACTGCCCAGGATCTTAAGGTGGCATTAACTTTTTGCCAGAGAGCCTCAGACAGCTCTCATGCTACATAGCCAAATGATAAGTTCTTATGTTCTCGGGGACCGTTGTATGGACATGGTTAGTTGCTGTCTATTAATATACAGTATAAATTCTCCTGTAGTATACAAAAAACCTTTACTTCCTTCCTAATGCTTCTTTCACGCTCTTCCATGTCGGTCTCTTAAGGTATTTGCCAAACTACAGCTGCTTTTTCAGGGTATAGCTTAATGCATCATCAGTGTTTGTATGAAAAATACTGAACTATACAAGTACTGTTTAATACATTATTGTAAATTGCATCACTGATATATTTGTTTGCCATTGGTCAGGTGAAATTTGGTCTTGGAGTTTTGTCCCACAGGGCTTTCTGATAAAAAATGTTCATACTATGTTCTTCTGTTTTATGGTTGATATCTGTCGTTTTCGTTAGCAGCCTAATCAACAGGATGCTTGTATATTTGCCATCTGACCCTGTGTGATAGCTCATGGTTACAAACTATTGCACAAGTAGTGCCTTCTAGTAACAAGAAATAAAAATCTGAATTCTGAGGGAGTGTAGGAAGTTGGCTCTGTATGTACTATTTCAAAGTAAGGAATAGTATGCACAGAGTCCAAGGGTTCCCCTTAGAGGTAAGATAGTGGCAAAAAGAGATAATACTAATGCTCTATTTTGTGGTAGTGTGGTCGAGCAGTAGGCTTATCAAAGGAGTAGTGTTAAGCATTTGTTGTACATACACACAGGCAATAAATGAGGAACACACACTCAGAGACAAATCCAGCCAATAGGTTTTGTTACAGAAAAATATATTTTCTTAGTTTATTTTAAGAACCACAGGTTCAAATTCTACATGTAATATCTCATTTGAAAGGTATTGCAGGTAAGTACTTTAGGAACTTTGAATAATTACAGTAGCATATATACTTTTCACATAAAACACAAATAGCTGTTTTAAAAGTGGACACAGTGCAATTTTCACAGTTCCTGGGTGAGGTAAAGTATTGTTATTTTTAGCAGGTAAGTAAATCACTTACAGGTCTCAGTTTTGGGTCCAAGGTAGCCCACCGTTGGGGGTTCAGAGCAACCCCAAAGTTACCACACCAGCAGCTCAGGGCCGGTCAGGTGCAGAGGTCAAAGAGGTGCCCAAAACACATAGGCTTCAATGGAGAGAAGGGGGTGCCCCGGTTCCAGTCTGCCAGCAGGTAAGTACCCACGTCCTCGGAGGGCAGACCAGGGGGTTTTTTGTAGGGCACCGGGGGGGACACAAGTCCACACAGAAAGCACACCCTCAGCAGCGCGGGGGCGGCCGGGTGCAGTGTGCAAACAAGCGTTGGGTTCTCTGTAGGTTTCAATGGGAGACCAAGGGGTCTCTTCAGCGTGCAGGCAGGCAAGGGGGGGGCTCCTCGGGGTAGCCACCACCTAGGCAAGGGAGAGGGCCTCCTGGGGGTCACTCCTGCACAGAAGTTCCGTTCCTTCAGGTGCTGGGGGCTGCGGGTGCAGGGTCTTTTCCAGCTGTCGGGACTTTAGGTTCAGGCAGTCGCAGTCAGGGGGAGCATCGGGATTCCCTCTGCAGGCGTCGCTGTGGGGGCTCAGGGGGGACAACTTTGGTTACTCACGGTCTTGGAGTCGCCGGAGGGTCCTCCCTGAGGTGTTGGTTCTCCACCAGTCGAGTCGGGGTCGCCGGGTGCAGTGTTGCAAGTCTCACGCTTCTTTGCGGGGATTTGCAGGGGTCTTTAAATCTGCTCCTCTGTAACAAAGTTGCAGTTCTGTTGGAGCAGTGCCGCTGTCCTCGGGAGTTTCTTGTCTTTCTTGAAGCAGGGCAGTCCTCTGAGGATTCAGAGGTCGCTGGTCCTTTGGAAAGCGTCGCTGGAGCAGGTTTCTTTGGAAGGCAGGAGACAGGCTGGTAAGACTGGGGCCAAAGCAGTTGGTGTCTTCTGTTCTTCTTCTGCAGGGGTTTTTCAGCTCAGCAGTCCTCTTCTTCTTGTAGTTTCAGGAATCTAAATTCTTAGGTTCAGGGGAGCCCTTAACTACTAAATATAAGGGCGTGTTTAGGTCTGGGGGGTTAGTAGCCAATGGCTACTAGCCCTGAGGGTGGGTACACCCTCTTTGTGCCTCCTCCCAAGGGGAGGGGGGCACATCCCTAATCCTATTGGGGGAATCCTCCATCTGCAAGATGGAGGATTTGAGAGTCACTTCAGCTCAGGACACCTTAGGGGCTGTCCTGACTGGCCAGTGACTCCTCCTTGTTATTCTCATTATTTTCTCCGGCCTTGCCGCCAAAAGTGGGGGCCGTGGCCGGAGGGGGCGGGCAACTCCACTAGCTGGAGTGTCCTGCGGTGCTGGCACAAAGGGGTGAGCCTTTGAGGCTCACCGCCAGGTGTGACAGCTCCTGTCTGGGGGAGGTGTTAGCATCTCCACCCAGTGCAGGCTTTGTTACTGGCCTCAGAGTGACAAAGGCACTCTCAAATGGGGCCAGCAACATGTCTCGATTGTGGCAGGCTGCTGGAACCAGTCAGCCTACACAGATAGTCGGTTAAGGTTTCAGGGGGCACCTCTAAGGTGCCCTCTGGGGTGTAGTTTACAATAAAATGTACACTGGCATCAGTGTGCATTTATTGTGCTGATATGTTTGATACCAAACTTCCCAGTTTTCAGTGTAGCCATTATGGTGCTGTGGAGTTCGTGTAAAACAGACTCCCAGACCATATACTCTTATGGCTACCCTGCACTTACAATGTCTAAGGTATTGCTTAGACACTGTAGGGGCACAGTGCTCATGCACTGGTGCCCTCACCTATGGTATAGTGCACCCTGCCGTAGGGCTGTAAGGCCTGCTAGAGGGGTGACTTATCTATACTGGCATAGGCAGTGAGAGGCTGGCATGGCACCCTGAGGGGAGTGCCATGTCGACTTACTCATATTGTTCTCACCAGCACACACAAGCTGGCAAGCAGTGTGTCTGTGCTGAGTGAGGGGTCTCCAGGGTGGCATAAGACATGCTGCAGCCCTTAGGGACCTTCCCTGGCATCAGGGCCCTTGGTACCAGAGGTACCAGTTACAAGGGACTTACCTGGATGCCAGGGTGTGCCAATTGTGGATACAAAAGTACAGGTTAGGGAAAGAACACTGGTGCTGGGGCCTGGTTAGCAGGCCTCAGCACACTTTCAATTCAAAACATAGCATCAGCAAAGGCAAAAAGTCAGGGGGTAACCATGCCAAGGAGGCATTTCCTTACAGGGAGTGTTTACAAATGTTCTTTCAAGACAAAGGACCAAAGACTAGATTTGAAGGAGCATTTCTAAGTTACACTAACCATAGAAAGGAAAACTTTTCAGCTGTAATTGTTCTAATTGCAACAAGCTTTACCTTTGCTAACTTTAATAGTTATATTTTCTTTTTCAGTATGTTAAAAAGAAAGCAGAGGAGTGGAAAGTACAGATGGAGGTAATAGCAGGTAATAATTGTATGTTAAAGTACATATTGATCTAAAATGTGAAGTTTTACTGAAATGGATCTAAGGGACCGAGGGGGTCATTTAGAGTTAGGCAGAGCAGGAGCATCAGTGCAATTTAGTGATGCTCAAATCCTGCAAGAATATTTGTGATTCCCACAACCCATTTCGGGAAAGGAGGGGGGGGGGGGGGGGGGGGGCAAAATGTCCTCTATTAGAAACCTTTGACTTGATGGCCTGCCCACCCAAGACTGTTGGGTCGCAGTGGTGGCCACGACAGGAACACAAGGCATGGTGGTTCCAGGAAGGTAAATTGCTTGTGACTGTTAGGTTTTCTGGTCCATATCCTGGTTAGCCTGAATTAGCCAGTCAAATAAGTTACTTACCTTCAATAACACCTTATCTGGTAGAGACATTTTCTAGTTGCAGATTACACTTACCTTAGAATTTCCCCCAGGCGTCAGTCTGGATCTGGCTATTTTTCTCGAGCCTTACCAAGGCGTGCTGTTAGTTTGCTCTGCGTCCTTTGTTGGCATCGTGTGCATTGGATATGATGTTGCAGGACCTAAATAGGAGCCACCCTGGCACGCTGACGTCAGTTTCTTTTCCTGACTTTCCACACCAGAAGTGCAGAGACATGAAGAACATGCACTACTGGTGTGTCAGAATTAGGGCCCTGAAAGGAAAGTTCTTGTCCCTAGAAATCAGTTAGCATAGCGGGAAAGATGGGTGGGTTGGTAAAGAATCTGCAACTAGAATATGTATCTATCAGATAGAGACTTTTAGTTGCACATTCCTTACCTTAGAATAGATATCTAAGCAATACTATCCATGGAGGAGGGTCTGCAAACCAAGATCATACTAGGAAGTACTGCAGGACCGAACAGGCAAATTACCTGACCCTCTGGGCCTGACTGTCCAGGCAGTAGTGTTTGGTGAATGTGTGCCTTGATGTCCACGTCGCTGTCTGACAGATGTCCAGGACTGAACTCTGCGTGCTAACGTAGTGGTTGCAGTTGTCGCTCTGGTAGAATGAGTGAGCAAACGCTGAAGTGGTTGCTTTTCAGCAAAAAGTAGCACATTTTAATGCAGAGAACAACCCATCTAAAGATGGTTCTCTTCTCACTAACCGACCTTTCTTCGCACCCACAAACCCAACAAAGAATTGGCCATCCACCTGGAACTGTTAAGTACGATCAAGATAGAACGTCAACACCCTTATTGGGTCCAGGTGGTGGAGTCTCGGCTCTTTCTTAGAAGGATGAGTGGGTGCATAAAAAGTAGGCAAGGTGATGGATTGGCTTACATGAAAGAACGTGATCACTTTTGGCAAAAAGAAAGCCCTGGTGCAAAGCACCACTTTGTCAGAATAGATAGAAAGGTAAGGTGGCTTAGATGACAATGCCTGAAGCTTACTCAGCCTGCGTGCAGATGTGATGGCCACAAGAAATGCTGTTTTTAACGTCTGTTAAAGTCTGCCAGTTATGGAGCAGCTCAAAAGGAATGCACATTAAAAAACTTAAGAAACAGATTCAGCTCCCATTGGGTCATTATGAATGGTGATAGAGGAAACATATGGGTAAGATCCTTATGAACTTACGAACAACTGGAGATTTAAACAAGAAGGGCTGGTCAGGCAATCTTAGAAAAGCAGAGATAGCAGACAAATCACCTTTGAGTGTGCCCAAAGCAGAGCCCTGTTGGGCCAAAAAGTATACACAAAAGGATCTTGAATGAGGGGCAGAAAGGGGAAGGGTGGAGGGGAGGTGTAACAGACTTGTCTGTGCACCATGTCACAACTTTGTTCCATCAAAAGGCGTATACTGTTTTGGTGGGTGGACCCCTAGCTGCAAAGATTACGTTATGGACTTTGGGAAGGAGGTCAAAAGCTGTCTAACTTTCTGCTCAATTTCCACGCAAGAAGGCGGAGACTGGACAGTTTCAGGTGGAGAACCCTCCCCTGCTGCTGCAACAGAAGATCCTTCCCGAAGTGGCAATCCAATCGGAGGATTGATGGCCATGCTCAATAGGTTAGGATAGCAAACTCTTCGTGCCCAGTCCGGTGCCACAAGGATGACTTGGGCCTGGTCCTTCTTTATCTTCTTGGCAACTCTGGGCAGTAGTAGTATGGGAGGAAAGGTGTACAAAAGGCTTGAGCTCCAATCGCTACAAAAAGCATTGCTGAGCGAGTGCCGCCTTGGAAACTCAAACGTGCAAAACTGCTAACATTGGGCATCCACTGCAGAGGCGAACAGATCTAACCAAGGCTATCTCTGCTGCTGAATGACACCTTGCGCCACCTCTGGATGGAGACTCCATTCAAGATCAGAGACTCCATTCAAGATCAACCAGGAATTGCCTGCTGAGTTCGCCTGCTCTGGCATTCAGAGAGCGCAACAGGTGGTGAACCATCAGGGAAAGGCCCTGATATTCCAGCCATGTCCAGAGGCGCACAGCCTCCTAACAAAGAGTCCATGACCGCACCCCACCCTGCTTGTTGCAGTATCACATGGTGGTGGTGTTTTCCATGAACACCTGCACTACTTTCCCTATGGGAAGAAATGCTTTCAATGCCAGTCTGATCGCCCAGAGCTCCAAAAGAATGATGTGAAGCCCAGACTCTACCAGAGACCAGATGCGTCTGATCTCCACCTCTCCCATGTGGCCACTCCATCCCAGGAGTGACGTATCTGTCACTATTGTCAGATCTGGTTCGGGAAGGGAGAGGGTTCTACCTCTGACCCAGTTGTGGCTCAAAATCCACCAATGCAGATCTTGTGCAGTTCCCTCTGAGACCTGGATAACGTCTGAGAGATTTCCCTGATGCTGCACCACCTGGAACTTCAGGTCCCACTGTAGAGCCTGCATATGCCATCAGGCATGTGTCACCAACATGATGCAGGAGGCCATGAGGCCCAGCAGCCTCGGAGCCATTCTCACATAAATCCAAGATAGAGTATCCAATCCAAGATTGGTATTATAGCCTGAATATCCCGGACTCGCTGCTTGGAAGGATAGGCCCAAAACTGCACCATATCCAGAACAGCTCCGATGAAGGGGAGCGTTTGAGAGGGAATCAGGTGTGACTTCGGCACATTTATAGTGCACCCCACTGAATGCAGGAGGTCTGCCATAGTCTGCTGGAGGGAAATGACAGCCTGAGGCGAGCCCGCCTTCAACAGCCAGTCGTCGAGGTAGAGGAAGACTGAAACCCCTGACCTGCACAGATGAGCTGCGACCACCGCCATCACCTTGGTGAACACCCGAGGGGCGCTGGTAAAGCCAAAGGGAGCACTAAAAACTGAAAATGCTTGTGGGCTATCGTGAAACGCAAGCAACTTCGGGACAGGCAGGACAGGAATATGGAAGTAGGCATCCTGCAAGTCCAACGCTACCATCCAGTCTCCTGGGTTCAGGGCAGCTAGAACCTGAGCCAGAGTGAGCATTTTTAACTTCTCCTTCCTGAGGAAGCCATTGAGGGACCAGATATCTAGGATAGGGTGGAGGCCCTTGTCCTTTATGGGCACCAGAAAGTAGCAAGAACAACAACCAAGACCTTCTGCCACAGGGACCTTCTCTATGGCTCTTTTGGGCATGAGAGCCGTAACCTCCTCGCGGAGAAGTGCCACGTGATCTTCCATCATCCGATCGTAGGGTGGTGGCATGGATGGAGGAGTAGTCTCGAAGGGGAGAGAGTATTCCTTTGATCTATTTGCTGAACCCACCTTTCTGACGTGATGGACTGCCAGCAGGGCAGGTGATGATGAATCCTACCTCTGACTGGTCTCTGATGGGTAAGCGTCTGACTAGGAAGGTTTTGAGGGTGTTAAATTCTTGGACAAAAGTGGACTAACTAAGACAGGGTCCTGCTATGAAAGGGAACACTCAAAAAGCTACAAAACTTAACAAAGAGCAATGGCTTGCTTGGTGGTCAGATCCTTTTAAAGGGAGCATTACAGAAGATATTCCAGATGAAATGGGACAGGGAAGACGACAAACCTGAAAACCACAAGTTATAAATGACCACGTTATGGGAGAAGACTAGTAACATATTTATAAAGGACGTCTAAACATTACTGAAACCAATTTAGGTGACCTTAAAACAAAATGGGAATTAGACCCTAACAAAGATATAGACGATACAGAAAGGGGATACATTTTACAGTACACACAGAGTAGCAAGAAATGCTTGGTTTTAGTATACCCAACTGAATTATCAGCCTCTCACCTATTTAACACATTTAAAGCTGCATAACAGATTGGAGACTGTTCTCTCAAAGTGGCCAAGATACTTAAAAGAAAAATCTGGCTTCTCCTGTCCAGAATTATTGCAGCTTGGAACTTAAGGATAACTGAGAAGGCATAACAAGGCTGCAAATGGAATTGATAACTTGGGAATGCCTACTGGGCAGCTTTGCACCCCAATGGGCAAGGAAGGAACCAAATATGTATTTGTTAAACTGGCCAAAAGATCTCCCCAGCAGTTACTCTGATGCAGTGGAGACAATGAATACAAAAAATGGGTGGCAGTAGAAAGCATGAGGTTGCACAGAGAATAGGTCCGCGCGCCAATGAAAAATATCCTTAGCAATAGGGTGGATGAAATACCACTGAATTGTCAAACTTAACTGAACCCCTTCGCCGTGCCACCAGGCAGTGAATTATATTAATAGACAAAAGAATCACTGAGGTGGTAGAATTAAACACACAAGCAACACATACAGCCTTCCATTCAGTTAACAGGCAAGTATTAGTTGAGAGGCAAGTAATATAAGCACAGAAGGTACCAAACCGGAACTTCCTCTGGTGGGTGTTAGAGTTAGAACCATTCTTGAAATGCAAAATAATTACTGATGAGAACAGTGTTCTTCATGTTGTGGGCCCTCCCTCTTTTTTCTACCCACTCTCCTCCACCAAGACCTTAATTTGTAGAAGAATCAAGTGCTGGTACGCCGAAGACCAAGGCTTGATAGTCTGGACTCAACCTCGGGCCTTTTTAAGTCCACTTGCAGACACCTCTCTGCCCCCTTATCTCACTCTTGCAGGTTCCTGCTCTCCCTTTGTGACGATTTCCCTGTCTCTCTTACTCCGTCTTTTTGCTTTGTTCTGCTCCCATATCCCCAACACCCTGCAGCTACTGGTTCAAATTAGTCACTGCCTCCACTCCCTCGACCCAACACCACACTTTCAAAACACATCCATCCCACAATAAAGTACCATGTTATTCCTGACAGGAGCCATTCCAACACACAGTGATGGAATTAAGACACTACAGGTTTGTTTTTTTAGCATGTTCCAGAGTTGGTTAAGTTTAAAGTTTCAGCCACATTCCTACTGGGAATATAGATGCCCTTGTGGGGTAACTCGCCAACAAGAATGAACAACTGGAACTCTAGTGATTACTGAAATACGTATTTATTCTGAAAATACAAGTGATAAACTGGATTCAGTGCATGCGTAAAGCATCGATATGACATTCTCAAACATGCGCAAGAATAACATTGTTTTGACCTGTGTTCTGTATGAATGCCACTCACATTAACTACTAATAGAGTTTAAAAAATACATCACAAACATGCATTTACAACTTAATGCTTTGGAGAACTTATTTAACAGCTCTCTGGTGCTGCAGTGCTCTTCAAAATGTGCTTGTGCCATCTAACCAGGTGAAGCAGTCCTGATTGTTGTACCTGACAAAACCCTTATAATGAACAACGTGGCGCTCGAGGCAGTTTGTTATTCTATTCTTCAAACATAGGATATGATATTCCTAGTGGAATAATTCCAACACGTTCGGACAGGACAGATTTTGTTCACTCTACGAAAAGTCATTCTGTACTTTGCCATTAAATAAAATTTTGCTCTGTTTCATTCTTTAATTCAGTTTTTTTATAACATCACTCACTTTAATCTATACATATATATGGAAAATGTCACTTACCCAGTGTACATCTGTTCGTGGCATTAGTCGCTGCAGATTCACATGCTGTGCACAGTCCGCCATCTGGTGTTGGGCTCGGAGTGTTACAAGTTGTTTTTCTTCGAAGAAGTCTTTTCGAGTCACGAGACCGAGGGACTCCTCCCATTTCGATTCCATTGCGCATGGGCGTCGACTCCATCTTAGATTGTTTTCCCCGCAGAGGGTGAGGTAGGAGTTGTGTATATTAGTAATAGTGCCCATGCAATGGAATGAATACGTATGTACATAATAAAGGTTAAAGTAATATGTTTACAAATGTTCAAGATCTACTTCTAAACGGCTACATGCTCCCGGGGAGGCGGGTGGGCACATGTGAATCTGCAGCGACTAATGCCACGAACAGATGTACACTGGGTAAGTGACATTTTCCGTTCGATGGCATGTGTAGCTGCAGATACACATGCTGTGCATAGACTAGTAAGCAGTTATCTCCCCAAAAGCGGTGGTTCAGCCTGTAGGAGTTGAAGTAGTTTGAAATAATGTTCTTAGTACAGCTTGACCTACTGTGGCTTGTTGTGCAGTTAACACATCTACACAGTAGTGCTTGGTAAATGTATGAGGCGTAGACCATGTTGCTGCCTTACATATTTCGTTCATTGGAATATTTCCTAGAAAGGCCATGGTAGCACCTTTCTTTCTGGTTGAGTGTGCCTTTGGTGTAATAGGCAGCTCTCTCTTTGCTTTAAGATAGCAGGTTTGAATACACTTAACTATCCACCTAGCAATGCCTTGTTTTGAAATTGGATTTCCTATATGAGGTTTTTGAAAGGCAATAAATAGTTGTTTTGTTTTTCTAATTAGTTTTGTTCTGTCAATGTAGTACATTAGTGCTCTTTTGATGTCTAATGTATGTAGTGCTCTTTCAGCTACAGAATCTGGCTGTGGGAAGAACACTGGTAATTCTACTGTTTGATTTAAGTGGAACAGTGAGATAACCTTTGGTAAAAATTTGGATTTGTCCTTAGAACTATTTTATTTTTATGTATTTGAATAAATGGGTCTTGTACGGTAAATGCTTGAATCTCACTCACTCTTCTTAGAGATGTGATGGCAATCAAAAATGCAACTTTCCACGTTAAGTATTGCATCTCACAAGAATGCATGGGCTCGAAAGGTGGACCCATGAGTCTTGTTAAGACAATGTTGAGGTTCCATGAAGGAACAGGTGGTGTTCTTGGTGGTATAATTCTCTTTAGGCCTTCCATAAACGCTTTAATGACTGGTATTCTAAATAGTGAAGTTGAATGAGTAATTTGCAGGTAAGCTGATATTGCGGTGAGATGTATCTTTATGGAAGAGAAAGCTAGATTTGATTTTTGCAAATGTAGTAAATATCCCACTATATCTTTGGGAGATGCGTGTAATGGCTGAATTTAATTATTATGGCAGTAATACACAAATCTTTTCCACTTATTTGCATAGCAGTGTCTAGTGGTAGGTTTCCTAGCTTGTCTTATGACCTCCATACATTTTTGTGTGAGGTCTAAGTGTCCGAATTCGAGGATTTCAGGAGCCAAATTGCTAGATTCAAAGATGCTGGATTTGGATGTCTGATCTGTTATTTGTGTTGTGTTAACAGATCTGGTCTGTTGGGTAGTTTGACATGAGGTACTACTGAAAGGTCTAGTAGTGTTGTGTACCAAGGTTGCCTTGCCCATGTTGGTGCTATTAGTATGAGTTTGAGTTTGTTTTGACTCAACCTGTTTACTAGATATGGAAGGAGAGGGAGAGGGGGAAAAGCGTACGCAAATATCCCTGACCAGTTCATCCATAGAGCATTGCCTTGGGATTGATCTTGTGGGTACCTGGATGCGAAGTTTTGGCATTTTGAGTTTTCCTTTGTTGCAAATAGATCTATTTGAGGTGTTCCCCAAATTTGAAAGTAATTGTTTAGTATTTGGGGGTGAATTTCCCATTCGTGGGTTTGTTGGTGATCTCGAGAGAGAGATTGTCTGCCAACTGGTTCTGAATCCCTGGAATAAATTGTGCTATTAGGCGAATGTGGTTGTGAATCGCCCAATGCCATATTTTTTGTGTTAGGAGGCACAACTGTGTTGAGTGTGTCCCTCCTTGTTTGTTTAGATAATACATTGTTGTCATGTTGTCTGTTTTGACAAGAATGTATTTTTGGGTTGTTATGGGTTGAAATGCTTTCAGCGCTAGAAATACTGCTAACAGTTCTAAGTGATTTATGTGAAACTGCCTCTGATGTATGTCCCATTGTCCTTGGATGCTGTGTTGATTGAGGTGTGCTCCCCACCCTGTCATGGAACCATCCGTCGTTATGACGTATTATGGCACTGGGTCTTGGAAAGGCCGCCCTCGGTTTAAATTTGTACTGTTCCACCATAGAAGCGAGATGTATGTTTGGCGGTCTATCAACACCAGATCTAGAAGTTGACCCTGTGCTTGTGACCATTGTGATGCTAGGCACTGTTGTAAGGGCCGCATGTGCAATCTTGCGTTTGGGACAAGGGCTATGCATGAAGACATCATGCCCAGGAGTTTCATTACCATTTTGACTTGTATCTTTTGTGTTGGATACATGGCCTGTATTACCTTGTGAAATGTTTGAACCCTTTGTGGACTTGGAGTGACAATCCCTTTTGCTGTGTTGATTGTCGCTCCTAAGTATTGCTGTGTTTGACACGGCAAAAGGTGTGATTTTGCGTAGTTGATGGAGAAACCTAGCCTGTGAAGGGTCTGTATGACATATTTTGTGTGCTGTGAACACTGTCTTAGCGTGTTGGTTTTGATTAACTAGTCCTCTAAGTACGGGAACACATGTATTTGCTGCCTTCTGATATGTGCAGCTACTACTGCCAGGCATTTTGTAAAAACTCTTGGCGCAGTTGTTATTCCGAATGGTAGCACTTTGAATTGGTAATGTATTCCTTGGAATACGAACCTTAGGTATTTCCTGTGTGAAGGATGTATTGGTATATGGAAATACGCATCTTTTAGGTCTAATGTTGTCATGTAGTCTTGCTGTTTGAGCAGTGGGATTACGTCTTGTAACGTGACCATGTGAAAGTGGTCTGATTTGATGTAGGTATTTAGTGTTCTGAGATCTAGAATTGGTCTCAGAGTTTTGTCCTTTTTGGGTATTAGAAAGTACAGTGAGTAAACTCCTGTGTTTTTTTTGTCGATTTGGTACTAATTCTATTGCGTCCTTTTGTAGCAATGCTTGAACTTCTAGTCCTAGAAGATCTATATGTTGTGTTTTGACATATTGTGTGTTTTCGGTGGGACGTTTGGAGGGAATTGGAGAAATTCTATGCAATAACCATGCTGGATAATTGCTAAGACCCAAGTGTCTGTTGTTATTTCCTCCCAAAGTTTGTAAAATTGGCTTAGTCTTCCCCCCACAGGTGTTATGTGATGGGGTTGTGTGACTTGTGAGTCACTGTTTATTTTGAGGAGTTTTGGGGCCTTGGAATTTTCCTTGATTTTTTGGGAATTGGCCCCCTCTATATTGCCCCCGAAAACCTCCCCTTTGATATTGACCCTGGTAAGTAGGCCTTGTTTGTGAGGTTGTGGTTCCTGTGGGTTGACCTCGAAACCCTCCCCGAAAAGGTGTTTTCCGAAATGTGCCTCTGCTCTGCGGGGAGTAGAGTGCGCCCATGGCTTTGGCTGTATCGGTGTCTTTTTTGAGTTTCTCAATGGCAGTGTCTACCTCCGGCCCAAACAATTGCTGTTCATTAAATGGCATATTGAGCACAGCTTGTTGGATTTCCGGCTTGAACCCTGAAGTGTGCAGCCAT
This sequence comes from Pleurodeles waltl, assembly GCF_031143425.1. Classification (NCBI taxonomy): domain Eukaryota; kingdom Metazoa; phylum Chordata; class Amphibia; order Caudata; family Salamandridae; genus Pleurodeles; species Pleurodeles waltl. Next base: position 1,631,878,376 of record NC_090440.1, on the reverse strand, counting down.
GCGTGCCTTCGTATTGTGATTGCAGTGTTTATTGTCCTTGCAGCTGTATCTGCTGCATCCATGGAAGACCGTATCTGATTATTTGAGATACTTTGTCCCTCTTCCACCACCTGTTGCGCTCTTTTTTGGAACTCCTTGGGTAAATGTTCGATGAAATGTTGCATTTCATCCCAATGAGCTCTGTCGTATCTTGCCAAAAGTGCTTGTGAATTGGCAATACGCCATTGATTTGCTGCTTGTGCTGCAACCCTTTTTCCCACAGCATAAAATTTGCGGCTCTCCTTGTCTGGAGGTGGTGCGTCTCCTGAGGTATGAGAGTTGGCTCTCTTACGAGCTGCCCCGACAACTACTGAGTCTGGTGTTAGTTGTGTTGTAATATAGATTGGCTCTGTTGGCGGTGGCTTGTACTTTTTCTCCACCCTTGGAGTTATGGCTCTGCCTTTAACTGGATCCTGAAATATTTGTTTTGAATGTCTTAGCATTCCTGGGAGCATGGGAAGGCTTTGGTACTGGCTATGGGTGGAGGATAGGGTGTTAAAGAGAAAGTCATCCTCAATTGGTTCAGAATGTAAGGAGACGTTGTGAAATTCGGCTGCCCTTGCGACCACCTGTGTGTAGGATGTACTGTCCTCAGGTGGTGAGGGTTTTGTAAGATAGGAGTCTGGGCTGTTGTCAGACACCTGAGCATCGTAAAGGTCCCATGCATCGGGATCATCCTGACTCATTGTGGTATGAGCTGGTGAGTGCATCAGTGGTGGAGTTGTTGCTGGTGATGCATGTGTTGATGGTGGTGGGGAAGGTGGTGGGGTTGTTTTCTTTGCCACCTTTGCCTGTGGTTGCTTGTCCCCTTGTTGAAAGGCAAGTTTCCTTTTTATCCTGATTGGGGGAAGAGTGGTTATCTTCCCTGTGTCCTCATGAATATGAAGCCTTCTTTGCGTGTAGTCAGGCTCTACAGCTTGAAGCTCCTCTCCAAATCTATGTAATTGGGAGGTTAATCCTTGTTCCTCTGTATAGGAACTAGTTTTCGGCTCCGAGGCTGGATGTTTCGGAACCGAAACCTTTTCGGAAGTCTTTTTAGGCTCAGAAGAAACCTTCTTTGTTTTCGGCGTGGTGTCTCGGTGCCGAAATTCTTCGGTGCCGCTGTCTCTGTGCCGAAGTTTCTCAGAGCCACTGTCTCGGCTCCGAGGTTGCTGTGTGGCGGTATCTCGACCGGAGTCGGATGACTTCGACACCAGCATGCCCTTTTTCGGTGCCTTGGATCGGTCACCTAGTTTTCGGGTTAAGCCATGGCCTGTTGGCGGTGGCGTCCCCTGGGCTTTTGTGGACTTCTCATGAGTCTTGATTTTCGACGTCTTACTCGCGGTTTTGGTTGTTTCTTCGGCGTCGAGTTCTTCAGAATCCGACTCGTGGATGGAGAAAGCTTCTTCTTCCTCCTCGAAATGTTCTTGACCTGTCTGCGTGGACGCCATTTGTAGTCTCCTGGCTCTTCGGTCTCTCAGGGTCTTCCTCGACCGAAACGCTCGACAGGCTTCACAAGTATCCTCCTTGTGCTCGGGGGACAAGCACAAGTTACAGACCAGATGCTGATCCGTATACGGATACTTGTTATGGCATGTTGGGCAGAAGCGGAATGGGGTCCGTTCCATCAGCCTTGAAGTCGCACGTGGCCGGGCCGACCAGGCCCGACGGGGGATCGAAAAAACCCCGAAGGGCCACCAGAGCTCTTCAAAATTCGTGCCGATTTGTTCTAACTAACCCGATACCGAACGCAAACAATACCGACGATTTTTTCCGAGATTCTAACTAACTTTCCGACCAGAAACACGGAGCGAAAAGGAACACGTCTGAACCCGATGGCGGAAAAAAAACAATCTAAGATGGAGTCGACGCCCATGCGCAATGGAATCGAAATGGGAGGAGTCCCTCGGTCTCGTGACTCGAAAAGAATTCTTCGAAGAAAAACAACTTGTAACACTCCGAGCCCAACACCAGATGGCGGACTGTGCACAGCATGTGTATCTGCAGCTACACATGCCATCGAACATATATATATATATATATATATATATATATATATATATATACGCCATATCTCCTTTCTCATTTGCAGATCTTCCAATCTCGGTCCTCCAGTGGGCTTTCAATAATAATTCCCGTTTTCTTTCCTTACATTACACAGCACCCTCCAGTGGGTTTTACAGCAGTATTTTTCTCTCTGGATCATTGGTATTTCTTATTTTCTCTTTATTATAAATTATATCTGTGGTGGAAGGTTTAAATTATGTGCATTTCTTTTCTCTTTATTCCAGCGTGCATAAACTTGCATATTTCCTATATACGAAGTCCAAAGTATTATACTCAGATAAAATTATACTTCTTGATCAGGGTGTCACAAGTATTTTTTTTTTTATTATTAGCTTTAGTTTTTTTCAAACAAAACAGATCCAACGGGACATGTTGCATACCTGCATGTATATGAACATTAGCAGCAGGGCATACATTTCACAGTACTTGTAGGAAAGTGCCATCTTTTTATCATATTTACCCCCACCTTCTGACCGATGTCAGTTTGTTTAGACTGTAGTTCACTGGGATCCTGCTAATCAGAACCCCAGTGACTGTGCTTTCTCCTCTAATTTTGGTTGTTCATAAACTTTTTACACCCACAAATGGCATACTGGTGCACCCATGCAAGTCTCTTGTATATAGTACTTAGGTACCCAGGGCATTGGTATACCAAAGGTCTTCCATGGGCTGCAGCATATATTGTGCCACCCATGGGAGTCCAAGCAAACTGTCTGCAGGCCTGCCGTTACAGCCTGCGTGAAAGGTTGCACTGCACTTAGACACTATGTCACCCCTCTGGTAGGCATTTCAGTCCAAGGCCAGGGAGAATGTCCCTAAGTGTAAAGGTACCCCTGCATGAGCTGGATGCCCCGACAGACCCCATGCCATTTCCTGGACCCTGTAAGTGCGGGGAAGCCATCTTAAGGTATGTAGTGGACACTGATCAACACGAGTGGTCCAACTTCATAATGGCTTCTCCGAACCTAGGCATGTTTGATAACATGTTGGAATCATACAACTACACAGATTCCAGTGTTAGTTGCACGATACCATGTACTCTGGGGGTTCTTTAGCCAATACCCCAGTTCTGCCTGTGCAGCCTTCTGGGTTCCAGATACCAACCTATGCTGCTGCTGACCCCAGACACTGTTTCTCCTCTTCAGCCAGTGAGCCAGGCTCCGGCCGAAGGGGCAGAACCAAGGTCTTCCTGCAAGAGATAGGTGTGACCACCTGTGTATTAGGTGTCTAAATGCTGGAGTGGCCTCTGAGCACCACCAGACTGCCTTGAGAGCACATTTGGTGTACTCCTTGCAAAATCCAGTTTGCACCATTTCAGGAACCCCTGGTTCCCTCTCTGGTGTGAAACTACACAAAGGACTGGGGAGAGATCACCCCTCTGTCCAGCTCCTCCCCGAGGGAGGTACACATAGCTCCGCCAGGTGACCACTTGATTCTGCCATCTTGGATGCCCTGGGAGCATCTGACTGGTTAGGCCAGGTAGATGACGTCCCTGACCCACTCTGATAGGTGGGTCACTTCAGAGAGTGACCAACCCCTTTTTAGGGTTATTTAAGGGCTCCCCCATGGGTGGGTCCTCATATTTGTCAAGCAAGATTCTCCAAGGAACTCTCTGAAAGACATCTTCTGCTCCTGGCCTCTGGAACTGCTGCTGGTCTGCTTTAAACCGAAACATGTCTGTTACTGATGGGACGGCTGCCCTCGCGACGTTGTTTCTTTGGAACCTGCATAAATTCAGCAACACCTAAGGCTGTGCATCCTCCAGGGTCACAAGGACTCAGTTTGCACCTTGAAGCATTAAGTAATCTCCTTGGAGTGAAGGAGTCACTCCCCTGCAACCGCAGGCACTTTAAGACAATGTCGACCGGCTGGTGGGGGTCTGCTGTCCACAAACATCGAAAGGCTCTGCTTCACAAGTGGTGCGTCTGTGTCTTCCTCTGGGTCCTGCTTGTCTTCTGACCAACTTGGGAGAATGTGGGCCCATGCTCCTGCCACTGGACTGGAACCCCTGTACATCACAACTGTTGCACTTGCCAAGGCTTGATGACTCTGCCTCTAGGAGATCTTCAGACACCAAGAAGCCCCAGCCTCCAGCACTCTGCAGCTCAAAGATCAGCCCCTGTCCTGCAACTCCTGTGGCATGGGACTTCTCTTTTGTTGTGCTGGTGAGGCCTTCTTGTGACTTCCTGTGTCCATCGCCTGTGAGTCATTTGTGGGGCCTCCATCGACTTCTGCTGGCCTTCCTGTGTGCTGAAGGACATCCGTAACTCCCCCTCAAGGGTAGAATCTCCTGGACCTTGCTGGTTCCCAAACCTTTGCAAACACTTCTTTAGCTCTTGCTTATATTTGTTAGTGCTTGATGGTGACCTGGCTGGTCACTGGCCTCCTGCAATCTGGTGACTGTCGTGGGACAGCTTGTATGCGACTCCTGGGATCTTCTGGACCCCGTAGCTGAACTTCTTCTACCGACTTGCAGGAACATCACCTCTAGGAGGGTGGGCATTGCCACCTGGGCACCTTCTAGGGTGCTGGACTCTGTCCCCTTCCTTTTCAGCTCCTCCACTTCTGAAATCCGTCCCTGGGTTCCACTGGCATGGTCCAGGACCACCGGTTGTGACAGCAGCTGGGCAATCCGAGGCATCCACTGACTTCAGATAGAGTCCCTTCTCCCCTCTGTATCCGGGTTCCCTGGGTTAGGTACTCCTGTTTTCTGGGTATCCTGGGGTGGAGGCACTCTCCAACTTTCCTCTTGTATGCTTGTTTCCTTGGGGTCACTGTGAAGGGTTCTGAACCCCATGATCTTAAAACACAACTCTCTGTATTAGCCTAGGAGACGACTAGGTGGGCTGGTCGCTGGGGACACACACCGTACTTAACTCTGGTGTTTCGATCTACACCCCCCCCCCCCCCCCCCCTGCTAATTGCCACACTAACCTTGGATTTACAATTTCACATTCCACTTTCTTAGTATATGGTTGGGCCCTGAATAGTCTATGGGAGATACAGCAGTGCTAGTCTAGTAGTAGAGCTGTAATAAAGTAACCTTTATTTTTGCAACACTTGTGTGGTTGTTTGTGAGTGAGTTACTGACTGACTACTGTGGTATTGCAAGTGCTTTGCATACTTCCTGGAAAAGCTTCAGCAGCTCGCCTCAACAAGCCCTAGAGAGCTTTTGCTATCTGGACACCTATTCACTATCACAAAGGCTTGCCTGGACTCAGTATAGGGCACCACACAATAGGTGTACGTCATAAACTACGCCAGCCTCCTACAGTACTAATATGCTAGTATGACTGCATAGGCAGTAAGCTCACCACACAATAAGAGTGCACTCCACATCTAAAATGTATACACATTACTACTATCTACAGGCTGACAATCTATATTTTATACCCACATGTAGGAAGTTGGCTCTGTATGTGCTATTTCAAAGTAAGGAATAGCATGCACAGAGTCCAAGGGTTCCCCTTAGAGGTAAAATAGTGGTAAAAATAGATAATACTAATGCTCTATTTTGTGGTAGTGTGGTCGAGCAGTAGGCTTATCCAAGGAGTAGTGTTAAGCATTTGTTGTACATACACATAGACAATAAATGAGGTACACACACTCAGAGACAAATCCAGCCAATAGGTTTTTGTATAGAAAAATATCTTTTCTTAGTTTATTTTAAGAACCACAGGTTCAAATTCTACATGTAATAGCTCATTCGAAAGGTATTGCAGGTAAGTACTTTAGGAACTTCAAATCATCAAAATTGCATGTATACTTTTCAAGTTATTGACAAATAGCTGTTTTAAAAGTGGACACTTAGTGCAATTTTCACAGTTCCTGGGGGAGGTAAGTTTTTGTTAGTTTTACCAGGTAAGTAGGACACTTACAGGGTTCAGTTCTTGGTCCAAGGTAGCCCACCGTTGGGGGTTCAGAGCAACCCCAAAGTCACCACACCAGCAGCTCAGGGCCGGTCAGGTGCAGAGTTCCAAGTGGTGCCCAAAACACATAGGCTAGACTGGAGAGAAGGGGGTGCCCCGGTTCCGGTCTGCTTTCAGGTAAGTACCCGCGTCTTCGGAGGGCAGACCAGGGGGGTTTTGTAGGGCACCGGGGGGGACACAAGTCCACACAGAAATTTCACCCTCAGCAGCGCGGGGGCGGCCGGGTGCAGTGTAGAAACAAGCGTCGGGTTTGTAATGGAAGTCAATGGGAGATCTCGGGATCTCTTCGGCGCTGCAGGCAGGCAAGGGGGGAATTCCTCGGGGAAACCTCCACTTGGGCAAGGGAGAGGGACTCCTGGGGGTCACTTCTCCAGTGAAAGTCCGGTCCTTCAGGTCCTGGGGGCTGCGGGTGCAGGGTCTCTCCCAGGTGTCGGGACTTTAGGTTCAAAGAGTCGCGGTCAGGGGAAGCCTCGGGATTCCCTCTGCAGGCGGCGCTGTGGGGGCTCAGGGGGGACAGGTTTTGGTACTCACAGTATCAGAGTAGTCCTGGGGTCCCTCCTGAGGCGTCGGATCTCCACCAGTCGAGTCGGGGTCGCCGGGTGCAGTGTTGCAAGTCTCACGCTTCTTGCGGGGAGCTTGCAGGGTTCTTTAAAGCTGCTGGAAACAAAGTTGCAGCTTTTCTTGGAGCAGGTCCGCTGTCCTCGGGAGTTTCTTGTCTTTTCGAAGTAGGGGCAGTCCTCAGAGGATGTCGAGGTCGCTGGTCCCTTCGGAAGGCGTCGCTGGAGCAGGATCTTTGGAAGGCAGGAGACAGGCCGGTGAGTTTCTGGAGCCAAGGCAGTTGTCGTCTTCTGGTCTTCCTCTGCAGGGGTTTTCAGCTAGGCAGTCCTTCTTCTTGTCGTTGCAGGAATCTAATTTTCTAGGGTTCAGGGTAGCCCTTAAATACTAAATTTAAGGGCGTGTTTAGGTCTGGGGGGTTAGTAGCCTATGGCTACTAGCCCTGAGGGTGGGTACACCCTCTTTGTGCCTCCTCCCAAGGGGAGGGGGTCACAATCCTAACCCTATTGGGGGAATCCTCCATCTGCAAGATGGAGGATTTCTAAAAGTTAGAGTCACCTCAGCTCAGGACACCTTAGGGGCTGTCCTGACTGGCCAGTGACTCCTCCTTGTTATTCTCATTATTTTCTCCGGCCTTGCCGCCAAAAGTGGGGCCTGGCCGGAGGGGGCGGGCAACTCCACTAGCTGGAGTGTCCTGCTGGGTTGGCACAAAGGAGGTGAGCCTTTGAGGCTCACCGCCAGGTGTGACAATTCCTGCCTGGGAGAGGTGTTAGCATCTCCACCCAGTGCAGGCTTTGTTACTGGCCTCAGAGTGACAAAGGCACTCTCCCCATGGGGCCAGCAACATGTCTCGGTTTGTGGCAGGCTGCTAAAACTAGTCAGCCTACACAGATAGTCGGTTAAGTTTCAGGGGGCACCTCTAAGGTGCCCTCTGTGGTGTATTTTACAATAAAATGTACACTGGCATCAGTGTGCATTTATTGTGCTGAGAAGTTTGATACCAAACTTCCCAGTTTTCAGTGTAGCCATTATGGTGCTGTGGAGTTCGTGTTTGACAGACTCCCAGACCATATACTCTTATGGCTACCCTGCACTTACAATGTCTAAGGTTTTATTTAGACACTGTAGGGGTATCATGCTCATGCACTGGTACCCTCACCTATGGTATAGTGCACCCTGCCTTAGGGCTGTAAGGCCTGCTAGAGGGGTGTCTTACCTATACTGCATAGGCAGTGAGAGGCTGGCATGGCACCCTGAGGGGAGTGCCATGTCGACTTACTCGTTTTGTCCTCACTAGCACACACAAGCTGGCAAGCAGTGTGTCTGTGCTGAGTGAGAGGTCTCCAGGGTGGCATAAGACATGCTGCAGCCCTTAGAGACCTTCCTTGGCATCAGGGCCCTTGGTACTAGAAGTACCAGTTACAAGGGACTTATCTGGATGCCAGGGTCTGCCAATTGTGGATACAAAAGTACAGGTTAGGGAAAGAACACTGGTGCTGGGGCCTGGTTAGCAGGCCTCAGCACACTTTCAATTGTAAACATAGCATCAGCAAAGGCAAAAAGTCAGGGGGCAACCATGCCAAGGAGGCATTTCCTTACACAACCCCCCCCCAAACGAAAGAGGATGAGACTAACCTTTCCCAAGAGAGTCTTCATTTTCTAAGTGGAAGAACCTGGAAAGGCCATCTGCATTGGCATGGGCAGTCCCAGGTCTGTGTTCCACTATAAAGTCCATTCCCTGTAGGGAGATGGACCACCTCAACAGTTTAGGATTTTCACCTTTCATTTGCATCAGCCATTTGAGAGGTCTGTGGTCAGTTTGAACTAGGAAGTGAGTCCCAAAGAGGTATGGTCTCAGCTTCTTCAGGGACCAGACCACAGCAAAGGCCTCCCTCTCAATGGCACTCCAACGCTGCTCCCTGGGGAGTAACCTCCTGCTAATGAAAGCAACAGGCTGGTCAAGGCCATCATCATTTGTTTGGGACAAAACTGCCCCTATCCCATGTTCAGAGGCATCAGTCTGCACAATGAACTGCTTAGAATAATCTGGAGCTTTGAGAACTGGTGCTGAGCACATTGCCTGTTTCAGGGTGTCAAAGGCCTGTTGGCAGTCCACAGTCCAGTTCACTTTCTTGGGCATTTTCTTGGAGGTGAGCTCAGTGAGGGCTGTCACAATGGATCCATACCCCTTCACAAACCTCCTGTAGTACCCAGTCAAGCCAAGGAATGCCCTGACTTGAGTCTGGGTTTTTGGAGCTACCCAGTCCAGAATAGTCTGGATCTTGGGTTGGAGTGGCTGAACTTGGCCTCCACCTACAAGGTGTCCCAAGTAAACCACAGTTCCCTGCCCTATCTGGCATTTGGATGCCTTGATAGAGAGGCCTGCAGATTGCAGAGCCTTCAAAACCTTCCTCAGGTGGACCAGGTGATCCTGCCAGGTGGAGCTAAAGACAGCAATATCATCAAGATAAGCTGTGCTAAAGGACTCCAAGCCAGCAAGGACTTGATTCACCAACCTTTGGAAGGTGGCAGGGGCATTCTTTAAACCAAAGGGCATAACAGTAAACTGATAATGCCCATCAGGTGTGGAGAATGCTGTCTTTTCTTTTGCTCCAGGTGCCATTTTTATTTGCCAGTACCCTGCTGTCAAGTCAAAGGTACTTAGAAATTTGGCAGCACCTAATTTATCAATGAGCTCATCAGCTCTTGGAATTGGATGAGCATCTGTCTTGGTGACAGAATTGAGCCCTCTGTAGTCCACACAAAACCTCATCTCTTTCTTTCCATCTGTGGTGTGAGGTTTGGGGACTAAGACCACTGGGCTAGCCCAGGGGCTGTCAGAGCGCTCAATGACTCCCAATTCCAGCATCTTGTGGACTTCCACCTTGATGCTTTCCTTAACATGGTCAGACTGTCTAAAGATTTTGTTCTTGACAGGCATGCTGTCTCCTGTGTCCACATCATGGGTACACAGGTGTGTCTGACCAGGGGTTAAGGAGAAGAGTTCAGGAAACTGTTGTAGGACTCTCCTACAATCAGCTTGCTGTTGGCCAGAGAGGGTGTCTGAGTAGATCACTCCATCTACTGTACCATCTTTTGGGTCTGATGACAGAAGATCAGGGAGAGGTTCACTCTCTGCCTCCTGATCCTCATCTGTTACCATCAACAGATTGACATCAGCCCTGTCGTGGAAGAGCTTAAGGCGGTTTACATGGATCACCCTCTTGGGGCTCCTGCTTGTGCCCAGGTCCACCAGGTAGGTGACCTGACTCTTCCTCTCTAGCACTGGGTAAGGGCCACTCCATTTGTCCTGGAGTGCCCTGGGAGCCACAGGCTCCAGAACCCAGACTTTCTGCCCTGGTTGGAACTCAACCAGTGCAGCCTTTTGGTCATACCAAAACTTCTGGAGTTGTTGGCTGGCCTCAAGGTTTTTGGTTGCCTTTTCCATGTACTCTGCCATTCTAGAGCGAAGGCCAAGTACATAGTCCACTATGTCCTGTTTAGGCTCATGGAGAGGTCTCTCCCAGCCTTCTTTAACAAGGGCAAGTGGTCCCCTTACAGGATGACCAAACAGAAGTTCAAAGGGTGAGAACCCTACTCCCTTCTGTGGTACCTCCCTGTAAGCGAAAAGCAGACATGGCAGGAGGACATCCCATCTCCTTTTGAGTTTTTCTGGGAGCCCCATGATCATGCCCTTTAATGTCTTGTTGAATCTCTCAACTAAGCCATTAGTTTGTGGATGGTAAGGTGTAGTGAATTTATAAGTCACTCCACACTCATTCCACATGTGCTTTAGGTATGCTGACATGAAGTTGGTACCTCTGTCAGACACCACCTCCTTAGGGAAACCCACTCTGGTAAAGATACCAATGAGGGCCTTGGCTACTGCAGGGGCAGTAGTCGACCTAAGGGGAATAGCTTCAGGATACCTGGTAGCATGATCCACTACTACCAGGATATACATATTTCCTGAGGCTGTGGGAGGTTCCAGTGGACCAACTATGTCCACACCCACTCTTTCAAAGGGCACCCCCACCACTGGAAGTGGAATGAGGGGGGCCTTTGGATGCCCACCTGTCTTACCACTGGCTTGACAGGTGGGGCAGGAGAGGCAAAACTCCTTAACCATGTTGGACATATTGGGCCAGTAGAAGTGGTTGACTAACCTCTCCCACGTCTTGGTTTGTCCCAAATGTCCAGCAAGGGGAATGTCATGGGCCAATGTTAGGATGAACTCTCTGAACAGCTGAGGCACTACCACTCTCCTAGTGGCACCAGGTTTGGGGTCTCTGGCCTCAGTGTACAGGAGCCCATCTTCCCAATAGACCCTATGTGTTCCATTCTTCTTGCCTTTGGACTCTTCAGCAGCTTGCTGCCTAAGGCCTTCAAGAGAGGGACAGGTTTCTTGTCCCTTACACAGCTCTTCCCTTGAGGGTCCCCCTGGGCCTAAGAGCTCAACCTGATAAGGTTCAAGCTCCAAAGGCTCAGTTCCCTCAGAGGGCAGAACTTCTTCCTGAGAAGAGAGGTTCCCTTTCTTTTGCTGTGTTGCAGTTGGTTTCCCAACTGACTTTCCTGTTCTCTTGGTAGGCTGGGCCATTTTTCCAGACTCCAGCTCTACTTTTTCACCCTGTGCCTTGCATTGTGCTCTTGTTTTCACACACACCAGTTCAGGGATACCCAGCATTGCTGCATGGGTTTTTAGCTCTACCTCAGCCCATGCTGAGGACTCCAGGTCATTTCCAAGCAGACAGTCCACTGGGATATTTGAGGAGACCACCACCTGCTTCAGGCCATTGACCCCTCCCCATTCTAAAGTAACCATTGCCATGGGATGTACTTTTCTCTGATTGTCAGCGTTGGTGACTGTGTAAGTTTTTCCAGTCAGGTATTGGCCAGGGGAAACCAGTTTCTCTGTCACCATGGTGACACTGGCACCTGTATCCCTCAGGCCCTCTATTCTAGTCCCATTAATTAAGAGTTGCTGTCTGTATTTTTGCATGTTAGGCGGCCAGACAGCTAGTGTGGCTAAATCCACCCCACCCTCAGAAACTAGAGTAGCTTCAGTGTGGACCCTGATTTGCTCTGGGCACACTGTTGATCCCACTTGGAGACTAGCCATACCAGTGTTACCTGGATGGGAGTTTGGAGTGGAACCTTTCTTGGGACAGGCCTTGTCTCCAGTTTGGTGTCCATGCTGTTTACAGCTATGACACCAGGCCTTTTTGGGATCAAAGTTTTTACCCTTGTACCCATTGTTTTGTGAAGAGGCTCTGGGCCCACCCTCCTGTGCAGGTTTTTGGGGGCCTGTAGAAGACTCTTTACTATTTTTAGTTTTGGTTGTCTCATCACCCTTCTGCTGGGGAGTCTTTGTGACCCCTTTCTTTTGGTCACCCCCTGTTGAAGTCTTGGACACCCTTGTCTTGACCCAATGGTCCGCCTTCTTTCCCAATTCTTGGGGAGAAATTGGTCCTAGGTCTACCAGATGCTGATGCAGTTTATCATTGAAACAATTACTTAACAGGTGTTCCTTCACAAATAAATTGTACAGCCCATCATAATTACTTACACCACTGCCTTGAATCCAACCATCTAGTGTTTTCACTGAGTAGTCAACAAAGTCAACCCAGGTCTGGCTCGAGGATTTTTGAGCCCCCCTGAACCTAATCCTGTACTCCTCAGTGGAGAATCCAAAGCCCTCAATCAGGGTACCCTTCATGAGGTCATAAGATTCTGCATCTTTTCCAGAGAGTGTGAGGAGTCTATCCCTACACTTTCCAGTGAACATTTCCCAAAGGAGAGCACCCCAGTGAGATCTGTTCACTTTTCTGGTTACACAAGCCCTCTCAAAAGCTGTGAACCATTTGGTGATGTCATCACCATCTTCATATTTAGTTACAATCCCTTTGGGGATTTTCAACATGTCAGGAGAATCTCTGACCCTATTTATGTTGCTGCCACCATTGATGGGTCCTAGGCCCATCTCTTGTCTTTCCCTCTCTATGGCTAGGATCTGTCTTTCCAAAGCCAATCTTTTGGCCATCCTGGCTAACTGGATGTCCTCTTCACTGGAGTTATCCTCAGTGATTTCAGAGTTGTTGGTCCCTCCTGTGAGGGAACCAGCATCTCTGACTATTATTTGTGGAGTCAGGGCTTGAGAAGCCCTGCTCTCCCTAAGTAGGACTGGAGGGGGGGAATTTCCCTCCAAGTCACTATCTTCATCCTCTGAGTTGCCATCCTCAGAGGGGTTGGCCTTTTCAAACTCTGCCAAAAGCTCCTGGAGCTGTACTTTGGTAGGTTTGGGGCCCATTGCTATTTTCTTTAGTTTACAGAGTGACCTTAGCTCTCTCATCTGTAGATGGAGGTAAGGTGTGGTGTCGAGTTCCACCACATTCACATCTGTGCTAGACATTATGCTTCTAAAAGTTGGAATACTTTTTAAGAAACTAAAACTGGTTCTAGAATCTAATTCAAACTTTTACCAAACTTTTAAACTCTAAAAGAAATGCTAAACAGGATCTAACACAAGGCCCTAGCAGGTCTTTTAAGAATTTAGAAAACTTTTCAAATTGCAAAAATCAATTTCTAATGACAATTTTGGAATTTGTCGTGTGATCAGGTATTGGCTGAGTAGTCCAGCAAATGCAAAGTCTTGTACCCCACCGCTGATCCACCAATGTAGGAAGTTGGCTCTGTATGTGCTATTTCAAAGTAAGGAATAGCATGCACAGAGTCCAAGGGTTCCCCTTAGAGGTAAAATAGTGGTAAAAATAGATAATACTAATGCTCTATTTTGTGGTAGTGTGGTCGAGCAGTAGGCTTATCCAAGGAGTAGTGTTAAGCATTTGTTGTACATACACATAGACAATAAATGAGGTACACACACTCAGAGACAAATCCAGCCAATAGGTTTTTGTATAGAAAAATATCTTTTCTTAGTTTATTTTAAGAACCACAGGTTCAAATTCTACATGTAATAGCTCATTCGAAAGGTATTGCAGGTAAGTACTTTAGGAACTTCAAATCATCAAAATTGCATGTATACTTTTCAAGTTATTGACAAATAGCTGTTTTAAAAGTGGACACTTAGTGCAATTTTCACAGTTCCTGGGGGAGGTAAGTTTTTGTTAGTTTTACCAGGTAAGTAGGACACTTACAGGGTTCAGTTCTTGGTCCAAGGTAGCCCACCGTTGGGGGTTCAGAGCAACCCCAAAGTCACCACACCAGCAGCTCAGGGCCGGTCAGGTGCAGAGTTCCAAGTGGTGCCCAAAACACATAGGCTAGACTGGAGAGAAGGGGGTGCCCCGGTTCCGGTCTGCTTGCAGGTAAGTACCCGCGTCTTCGGAGGGCAGACCAGGGGGGTTTTGTAGGGCACCGGGGGGGACACAAGTCCACACAGAAATTTCACCCTCAGCAGCGCGGGGGCGGCCGGGTGCAGTGTAGAAACAAGCGTCGGGTTTGTAATGGAAGTCAATGGGAGATCTCGGGATCTCTTCGGCGCTGCAGGCAGGCAAGGGGGGAATTCCTCGGGGAAACCTCCACTTGGGCAAGGGAGAGGGACTCCTGGGGGTCACTTCTCCAGTGAAAGTCCGGTCCTTCAGGTCCTGGGGGCTGCGGGTGCAGGGTCTCTCCCAGGTGTCGGGACTTTAGGTTCAAAGAGTCGCGGTCAGGGGAAGCCTCGGGATTCCCTCTGCAGGCGGCGCTGTGGGGGCTCAGGGGGGACAGGTTTTGGTACTCACAGTATCAGAGTAGTCCTGGGGTCCCTCCTGAGGCGTCGGATCTCCACCAGTCGAGTCGGGGTCGCCGGGTGCAGTGTTGCAAGTCTCACGCTTCTTGCGGGGAGCTTGCAGGGTTCTTTAAAGCTGCTGGAAACAAAGTTGCAGCTTTTCTTGGAGCAGGTCCGCTGTCCTCGGGAGTTTCTTGTCTTTTCGAAGTAGGGGCAGTCCTCAGAGGATGTCGAGGTCGCTGGTCCCTTCGGAAGGCGTCGCTGGAGCAGGATCTTTGGAAGGCAGGAGACAGGCCGGTGAGTTTCTGGAGCCAAGGCAGTTGTCGTCTTCTGGTCTTCCTCTGCAGGGGTTTTCAGCTAGGCAGTCCTTCTTCTTGTCGTTGCAGGAATCTAATTTTCTAGGGTTCAGGGTAGCCCTTAAATACTAAATTTAAGGGCGTGTTTAGGTCTGGGGGGTTAGTAGCCTATGGCTACTAGCCCTGAGGGTGGGTACACCCTCTTTGTGCCTCCTCCCAAGGGGAGGGGGTCACAATCCTAACCCTATTGGGGGAATCCTCCATCTGCAAGATGGAGGATTTCTAAAAGTTAGAGTCACCTCAGCTCAGGACACCTTAGGGGCTGTCCTGACTGGCCAGTGACTCCTCCTTGTTATTCTCATTATTTTCTCCGGCCTTGCCGCCAAAAGTGGGGCCTGGCCGGAGGGGGCGGGCAACTCCACTAGCTGGAGTGTCCTGCTGGGTTGGCACAAAGGAGGTGAGCCTTTGAGGCTCACCGCCAGGTGTGACAATTCCTGCCTGGGAGAGGTGTTAGCATCTCCACCCAGTGCAGGCTTTGTTACTGGCCTCAGAGTGACAAAGGCACTCTCCCCATGGGGCCAGCAACATGTCTCGGTTTGTGGCAGGCTGCTAAAACTAGTCAGCCTACACAGATAGTCGGTTAAGTTTCAGGGGGCACCTCTAAGGTGCCCTCTGTGGTGTATTTTACAATAAAATGTACACTGGCATCAGTGTGCATTTATTGTGCTGAGAAGTTTGATACCAAACTTCCCAGTTTTCAGTGTAGCCATTATGGTGCTGTGGAGTTCGTGTTTGACAGACTCCCAGACCATATACTCTTATGGCTACCCTGCACTTACAATGTCTAAGGTTTTATTTAGACACTGTAGGGGTATCATGCTCATGCACTGGTACCCTCACCTATGGTATAGTGCACCCTGCCTTAGGGCTGTAAGGCCTGCTAGAGGGGTGTCTTACCTATACTGCATAGGCAGTGAGAGGCTGGCATGGCACCCTGAGGGGAGTGCCATGTCGACTTACTCGTTTTGTCCTCACTAGCACACACAAGCTGGCAAGCAGTGTGTCTGTGCTGAGTGAGAGGTCTCCAGGGTGGCATAAGACATGCTGCAGCCCTTAGAGACCTTCCTTGGCATCAGGGCCCTTGGTACTAGAAGTACCAGTTACAAGGGACTTATCTGGATGCCAGGGTCTGCCAATTGTGGATACAAAAGTACAGGTTAGGGAAAGAACACTGGTGCTGGGGCCTGGTTAGCAGGCCTCAGCACACTTTCAATTGTAAACATAGCATCAGCAAAGGCAAAAAGTCAGGGGGCAACCATGCCAAGGAGGCATTTCCTTACACCACACTATATTAATTTTCCAGGGGAGATCGATTACAGTTTTTCTCACAAGTCTCTACCCATCAGCTCCGTCAGTCATGAGCCCCAGTTTCAGGAGCTGGACTGTCCACCCCTGAGGATGACTCCTCCAATGCAGTAGCCTTCTTTCAGGTCTATACCAAAGTGATTTGCGTGGATTACCTCCAAGGTGTCTTTAGAAGTGTCTTCTTACAGTATAATTTTGATTATGCTTTTTGAGCTGACTGTGTATAATCCTCTTAGATAAACTTTTTTTCGAGTAGAGAATTTTTTTAAAATTTAATACCCTATAGTTTTTCCCGTATCAGGTTCATCACATGCTATATTCCAATTTATTCTGAAGATTTTCCTATTTTTTCGAATTTCCTTGTTACTCATTCTAATTTTCTTCTCATTATCTTAAGAAAGAAGCTTTTGTTTATTAGGTGATAGTTTCCATTATTTTTTACCCTTCCATTTGAAATCAAGTCTTTGCTGGATTCAAGTTATTTTATGTCTCAATTTGGGTTGAATAATGTATATACAGCATTTCACTAATGGAGGAATGCCCCATTTTTAGTTTTTATCATACCCATTTTTAGCTTTTATCATACCAGTCTATATGCAGAATATTGTTCATTGCAGTTTCCTTTCTAACCAAAGAGTCTTATATTTCCATCCTTTGCACCCATGACTATCGAAAAGATTCACTTTACTTTTACTTACAGTGCATGTTCGGTGGATGTTATGTTTGTCATTGTTCAGACTTTCAACATATTGCATGAATTCTTTCTCAGTTCCTTTCCACATTATTAGCTTATATTTACAATAAAGCCAAGGAAAATTTTGTCCAGGAGCAGGTCTTGATTCTCACCATAAGCAAACTCGTTCTCTCATTAGCCGATTGTAAGGAAATGCCTCCTTGGCATGGTTACCCCCCTGACTTTTTGCCTTTGCTGATGCTAAGTTTTGATCTGAAAGTGTGCTGAGGCCTGCTCACCAGGCACCAGGCCCCAGCCCCAGTGTTCTTTCCCTAACCTGTACTTTTGTTTCCACAATTGGCCCACCCTGGCAACCAGGTAAGTCCCTTGTAACTGGTACCCCTGGTACCAAGGGCCCTAATGCCAGGGAATGTCTAAGGGCTGCAGCATATCTTATGCCACCCTGGGGACCCCTCACTCAGCATAGACACACTGCTTGCCAGCTTGTGTGTGATGGTGAGGACAAAACGAGTAAGTCGACATGGCACTCCCCTCAGGGTGCCATACCAACCTCACACTGCCTATGCAGTATAGATAAGTCACCCCTCTAGCAGGCCTTACAGCCCTAAGGCAGGGTGCACTATACCATAGGTGAGGGCACATGAGCACTGTGCCCCTACAGTGTCTAAGAAAAACCTTAGACATTGTAAGTGCAGGGTAGCCATAAGAGTATATGGTCTGGGAGTGTGTCAAACACGAACTCCACAGCACCATAATGGCTACACTGAAAACTGGGAAGTTTGGTATCAAACTTCTCAGCACAATAAATGCAAACTGATGCCAGTGTACATTTTATTGTAACATACACCCCAGAAGACACCTTAGAGGTGCCCCCTGAAACCTTAACCAACTACCCGTGTAGGCTGACTGGTTTTAGCAGCCTGCCACACTCGAGACATGTTGCTGGCCACACTCTGTGCCTTTGTCACTCTGTGGCTAGTAACAAAGCCTGCACTGGGTGGAGATGCTTATCACCTCCCCTTGCAGGAGCTGTAACACCTGGAGGTGAGCCTCAAAGGCTCACCCCCCTTTGTTACAGCACCACAGGGCATTCCAGCTAGTGGAGTTGCCCGCCCCCTCCGGCCACGGCCCCACTATTGGTGGCAAGGCCGGAGGAGATAATGAGAAAAACAAGGAGTCACTGACCAGTCAGGACAGCCCCTAAGGCAACCTGAGCTGAAGTGACTGACTTTTAGGAATCCTCCATCTTGCAGATGGAAGATCCCCCCCCAATAGGGATAGGAATGTGACCCCCTCCCCTTGGGAGGAGGCACAAAGAGGGTGTAGCCACCCTCATGGCTAGTAGCCATTGGCTACTGCCCTTCCTGACCTAAACACACCCCTAAATTCTGTATTTAGGGGCTCCCCTGAACCTAGGAACTCAGATTCCTGCAACCTAAGAAGAAGAGGACTGCTAAGCTGAAAAAACCTGCAGAGAAGACTGAGACACCAACTGCCTTGGCCCCAGCTCTACCGGCCTGTCTTCCCCCCCTTCAAAAGACACTGCTCCAGCGACGCTCTCCCCAGGGACCAGCGACCTCTGAATCCTCAGAGGACTGCCCTGCTCTAGAAGGACCAAGAAACTCCCGAGGACAGCGGCTCTGTTCACCCAAGACTGCAACTTTGTATCCAAAGAAGCAACTTCAAGACAACTGCGTTTCCCGCCGCAAGCGTGAGACTTGCTACTCTGCACCCGACGCCCCCGGCTCGACTTGTGGAGCAACAACACTTCAGGGAGGACTCCCCGGTGACTACCAGACTGTGAGTAGCCGGAGTTGCCCCCACAGCGACGCCTGCAGAGGGAATCCCGTGGCTCCCCCTGACGCGACTGCCTGACTCCCAGATTCGGACGCCTGGAAAAGACTCTGCACCCGCAGCCCCCAGGACCTGAAAGATCTGAACTCCAGTGCAAGAGTGACCCCCAGGAGGCCCTCTCCCTTGCCCAGGTGGTGGCTACCCCGAGGAGCGCCCCTTCCCTGCCTGCATCGCTGAAGAGACCCCTTGGTCTCTATGATTTCAACGACAAACACGACGCGTGTTGGCACACTGCACCCGGCCGCCCCCGTGCTGCTGAGAGTGTACTTTGTGCTAACTTGTGCTCCCCCCCCCCCGTGCCCTACAAAATCCCCTGGTCCGCCCTCCGAAGACGCGGGTACTTACCTGCTGGCAGACTGGAACCGGGGCACCCCCTTCTCCATTGAAGCCTATGCATTTTGGGCACCACTTTGAACTCTGCACCTTACCAGCCCTGAGCTGCTGGTGTGGTGACTTTGGGGTTGCTCTGAACCCCCAACGGTGGGCTACCTTGGACCAAAAACAGAGACCTGTAAGTGACTTACTTACCTGTTAAAACTAACAATACTTTACCTCCCCCAGGAACTGTGAAAATTGCAGTGTCCACTTTTAAAACAGCTTATTGTGTTTTATGTAAAAAAAAAAGTATAAATGCTACTGTAATGATTCAAAGTTCCTAAAGTACTTACCTGCAATACCTTTCAAATGAGATATTACATGTAGAATTTGAACCTGTGGTTCTTAAAATAAACTAAGAAAAGATATTTTTCTATAACAAAACCTATTGGCTGGATTTGTCTCCGAGTGTGTGTTCCTCGTTTATTGCCTGTGTGTATGTACAACAAATGCTTAACACTACTCCTTTGATAAGCCTACTGCTCGACCACACTACCACAAAATAGAGCATTAGTATTATCTCTTTTTGCCACTATCTTACCTCTAAGGGGAACCCTTGGACTCTGTGCATGCTATTCCTTACTTTGAAATAGTGCATACAGAGCCAACTTCCTACACTATTCCTTACTTTGAAATAGTGCATACAGAGCCAACTTCCTACAGCAGCCCAAGAGGCACACGGTCTTCACAGACCACAATGCTAAGCTGGCGGAAGAAAACATCTTCCCAATAGTCTCCAGTCTCTTGGATTTCCTATCAGGTGGAGCAGTGGGGAATACACCATGTGGTAGAAGCCTGAACCACCAAACTCTCAGGGGTGGGGTGCTGGGTGAGGAAACTTAGGTTCCCAGGGCAGAGCAGTGGCGACAGGAGATTGTCCAATTCACAGGAGCCCTTTTGTTGCGTTTGGACCAGCTACCAAAGAGGACATCAGTGAGGGCCTTAATCATAGGAGGAGCAGCTGAGATGCCGAGACTCCTGGCTGAAGCACCTCTGTTTAGACATTAGTTGTGACCCCCCCCCCCCCCCCCCCCCACCCCCCCAGGGCAACTGAAGATCGAGCACCACCATTGCGAAGGACAATCCCTCCTCCATAGCCATGGTAGAAGGCTTGGCAGCATCTGGGGAAATATCCGGACCACTGGTTTCACCCAGTTCCTCACACCAGTCCAGATCCTGCTCATAGGGCTGGAAATTCAGGATCCAGTGACCCCTCTCCAGGTCCAAGGGATTAAGGCTCAGGATCCGATCTGGGATGCAAGGTTTCCGTCTGTCCTGGATGTGGCTTTGAGTGCTCCCTCTCTCCCCCCAAAGCTCTGTCAGAGATCAAAATGGGGATGGCAGTGCCGGTGGACACCCAGAGCATCTGCACTGGAACCGGTGCCAGTCTGAATCTTTGAGTGAATCCTTGAGGCCCCACTGGTCCCGGAGCAGCTGGTGCAGAACCAGAAGGGACCCCAGCCATCCCTGCAGGGCACAAAGGCGCGCCAAAGGAGTCGGGTCACCAAAATAATGGTGCACATGGCATCATAGAACTTAGTTGGGCGGGGGTCGCTCTAGTTTCCGGAAATGCAGGGCCGCTTGTACATCTAGATGGACGCAGATAAGTCGAAGTACGCTTGGATGACTACTTCTTCTGATGCATACCAAAATGTCCTGAAGATTTGGAGCGGGATGACAACTTCAGACTGCAACCACTCTCAGGACCTTAATCTCAACTGGCGCAGTCAAGCACAACACCAGAAGCTTGAGGAATCTCTCCCTCAAGGTCTTCAGGTTAATAGCGCTACAGTTGGAGCAAGACATCAGGTCTTGGTCGTGCTCAAGGCAAACATGGTGTGGGTCAGTCACCAACATTGGCTGGTGACAGGTGCTGTAGGGCTTAAAGCTGAACTTCTTGGATGACATCCTGCCACACCAGAAGCAAAACCTCAACAACAAAAAAAGTTGACAATGTCAAAGGGCACAGTCAAAAAAAGACTAAAGGGGTAGCTTTTCTCAGATGTGCACAAGCTGACGGAAAAAGAACTGACGTCAGCACGCCTGCGTGGCACCTATTTATGTGGAGTGGATGACACCGATGGCTCATGTGGATCTGATTAAAGCCACCTACTGGCATTCAGGGGAACTGCTCACAAAAAAATCTTACGGATCCAGTCTGACATCTGGGGATAATTCTAAGGTAAGAAATCTGCAGCTAAAAGTCTTGATCATATAATTTGTGAGATTCATATTTCATTACTTTCACTTAGTATATACTTTTATGGATGTCAAATACGATAATTAGAAATATTTACCCAAAAATGTTGAAATTCTGTGCAGGGCGGAAAGAGGTGGGCACAAAATCATTGTGTAACATGCTGCTGCAAAAATACGGGCATCTACCCAAATTACTGATCCTGTGCTGTGCACATTTTCTCAGCAAGGTTAAGAAGATTGGGTATGTCCAGTATAAATTACAATAAAATAATTTCTCATTCCAGAACTCAGATATGATTTACCAGCTTCATACAAGTTTCACAGAAAGAAATCGGTAAGTATGAGCTAAACCATTTGCCAACTGTATCGCATATAAAGAGCTGCTAGTAAATAAGACGTCTGCTTAGCTTCCCTTACATCAGTATTTTCTTCTGCCTTGTAAGATGCTATGCATAAGAGGAATTGAGTAGAGAAAATTCCAAGGTCATATGGGGGAGTTCTAGAAATATAAGAGCTTGATTTGATACAGTAACATACCACTCGGGTCACCTGTGATTATTACTACGCCCATGACCTCGGATGGATGGCAGCTACTATAACCAGAAGTAATTCTGCCTTATCTATTGTCAGCTGCCCTGATGTAGGGTGGACATGCTATAGCTTAATGCCCCCATTTCAGCCCAGGAGACGCACCTTTTGTTAAATTAATAAATCAATCAGTAAAAATATTGATGCTCCTTTAGACGTAATGAAGACATACTCCAGAGGGTGTGGAACACGAAGAAGGCTACATTGGATATATTTTCTGAGGAAACAAGGGCTGCGTTTAGATACCAACCTGATTTATATGAATTAATCATGGTTCTTTGGTTAATAACATCTGAAGCATGTTCATTGAACAAGTATACATGATAGATTCTAACTTTCAGGCCACCTGTTCAAAGGTATTGGAGTCTATGGTTTGAAAGTGCTTGTAGAACAAGTTGCTTGTAAATCCCGATCTCTATCATGGGAATCTTTACTGAATTCATTCTTACGGAATATCTTTGTCTATGGTCAAATGCTGCATCATTTAATAGGAGCCTTTTTCCCCCCCCTGCAGGTCAGTCTAATAACTGTTTTTTTTTTTTTTTAATTAATGTTTTATTGTCAAATGAAGGTTTTCAGAGAACAGTTTAAACACTAAAGAGACTAAAACATACACTAATTATATTATAACCTTAAGGTAACAATTACATAACACTAACTCTTGGGGATTTTGTGCCATGAAAAATTGTAATCCTCCTAATTCTTTTTTTTAGTTTTACAGGTTTTTGTTATTTTGATGCTTGGGTTCTGGTGTGATCACCTCCTACTGTTTTAACAGTCAATCCTCCTTGATGGAATTGCCTACAAGGGATTGTTTGCACTTTGTAAATAGTATGACGAATGGTGAAAATGTGAATCTTGGATTGCAGGCACTTCTCGCTATAGTCAATACCCCTTTGTTGTGCGGTGTTCCTGTACCAGAGTGGGGATGGGCAAGGAAGTCATTGTTTAGTTATGGCAGGGTGCTTATACTCTGAGGCAATTGGTGTTCATCCATCTTTCTCTGATAGTATTGAATAGGTTTGTGTTCTGGTGCTGAATTAGGGCTGTCAGAGTTGCTGAGGTGATGCCGTCTTTATAAGTCAGATTTTCTGTTACTTTCTCTTTTACATGACAACTGTATTTCAGTAGTCAGCCCCCACCTTAGTGGATCTTATTTCCATGAGATCCCAAAAAAAAAAAAAGTTGCCTGATGAGGTTCTTAGAATTTGTTGTGCTCCCAGCTTCAGACCTATAAAATGAAGGACAGTGTATATAACTACCAGAGTCTTAAACACAGAGCAATAAATCAATGAGAGACATTAAGCCTTAACTGAGCAGGTCCTTCAACTCCTGTCCATGAGGTGATCTTTTGCAAACCCCTGTACTAACCCTACAACTCAGCATATTTTCCAAAAGCATGGTGGAGCTAGCTGCAGTGGAAGATTCTTCCCCCCCCCCCTTAATATTAATTAATCCTTCCCACTATTAGTCTTCTGGCTATTTAGTATCAAAAACTGGGTACCCCTCCCAATATACACTGGAGATGGTTTATACCACAAGCTACTGAATGCCTTCTAGCTGAGAAAGGCATATTTCCATTGTTGGTTCCATTAAGCCTAGTATAAAAAAGCATCTGCCGATTGGGCTATGGTACAGCCTTTATACTTTCCCCATCACCTCCTTAAAAGTAGTGCTATCATTCACAGCTAAAATCCTTCATGGGTATCATTTAATTTAATAATAATAAAAAAATTTTAAAGCAGAGGATTCAGACAGGTTTATTTTCTGGGTAGGACCTCATTTTAAGAGAACAGCTGTATGCCTTAAAATAAATTTTAATGACAAGCTTTTTGAGTGGTATCGGAGGCAATTTCATTACGCCTCTGAAAGGAAGCAAATAACCTGAATAAAACATTGGTGATTTTGATTACTTGTCTTTTTGCGGAACGCACTCCCTCTAATTTGTGGCTTGACATTGAAAGGTTCTTCATGCTGTGGAGTGCTTTAACTGTAGTCCGATACCCTTGAAGTAGAGGCCCGACATCATCCTCAACATTAACCTCAAATGGTGAGAGCATATTTCATGCTTTGACACAATGATTCTTAGTTGTGGATCGCTCTTACTTGCGCATGTATGGCTTAGTCTTCTGCCATTGTTCCAACTGCAAGCAGGAGTTAACACTCCATTATGATTAAAATTAGGTAAAAGCCTAGGCAATATTGTAACAGTATTGTCAATTGATAATGTTATGACCTAATGTGAGCAAAACAAAGTATTGTCACATAGGGGCCATCAGTGTATTTGTCGGACTGCAAAATGCTGGATTCCTCAGAGATTGGCTTTTGCTCATGCAGGGGCAAACTGCATTTGCAATAGCAGTGGACATGCTGTGAAAGGCCAGGAGGTGCCAGGCCCGATTTTGCTGGTGTTTTCAGTCCTTTCACTGCCTCCTTTGCTTTATTCCTGGAGGATCAGTTACTGTAACCATTTCTTTCACAAAGTTCCAGCATACAATATGGGGCTATCACAAGGCCCAATTTTTGTTATTAAATACTGTAGGAAGTTGGCTCTGTATGTGCTATTTCAAAGTAAGGAATAGCATGCACAGAATCCAAGGGTTCCCCTTAGAGGTAAGATAGTGGCAAAAAGATAATACTAATGCTCTATTTTGTGGTAGTGTGGTCGAGCAGTAGGCTTATCAAAGGAGTAGTGTTAAGCATTTGTTGTACATACACAGGCAATAAATGAGGAACACACACTCAGACAATTCCAGGCCAATAGGTTTTGTTATAGAAAAATATATTTTCTTAGTTTATTTTAAGAACCACAGGTTCAAATTCTACATGTAATATTTCATTTGAAAGGTATTGCAGGTAAGTACTTTAGGAACTTTGAATAATCACAATAGCATATATACTTTTTACATAAAACACATATAGCTATTTTAAAAGTGGACACTTAGTGCAATTTTCACAGTTCCTGGGGGAGGTAAAGTAATGTTAGTTCTTGGAGGTAAGTAAACCACCTACGGGGTTCAGATTGTGGTCCAAGGTAGCCCACCGTTGGTGGTTCAGAGCAACCCCAAAGTTACCACACCAGCAGCTCAGGGCCGCTCAGGTGCAGAGTTCAAAGTGGTGCCCAAAACGCATCGACAACTTTGGTTACTCACAGTCTTGGAGTCGCCGGTGTGTCCTCCCTGTAGCGTTGTTTCTCCACCAGTCGAGTCGGGGGTCGCCGGGTGCAGTGTTGCAAGTCTCACGCTTCTTGCGGGGATTGCAGGAGTCTTTAAATCTGCTCCTCTGGAAACAAAGTTGCAGTCTTTGTTGAACAGGGCCGCTGTTCTCGGGAGTTTCTTGGTCTTTTGGAAGCAGGGCAGTCCTGAGGATTCAGAGGTCGCTGGTCCTGGGGAAAGCATCGCTGGAGCAGTTTTCTTCTGAAGGAGGGAGACAGGCCGGTAGGGCTGGGGCCAAAGCAGTTGGTGTCTCCGTCTTCTCTGCAGGGGTTTTTCAGCTTAGCAGTCCTCTTCTTAGGTTGCAGGAATCTAGGTTCTGGGGAGCCCTTAAATACTAAATTTAAGGGCGTGTTTAGGTCTGGGGGGGGGGGGGGGGGGGGGTTAGTAGCCTATGGCTACTAGCCCCGAGGGTGGGTACACCCTCTTTGTGCCTCTTCCCTGAGGGGAGGGGGGCACATCCCTAATCCTATTGGGGGAATCCTCCATCTGCAAGATGGAGGATTTCTAAAAGTCAGAGTCACCTCAGGACACCTTAGGGGCTGTCCTGACTGGCCAGTGACTCCTTGTTTTTCTCATTATCTCTCCTGGACTTGCCACCAGAAGTGGGGGCTGTGTCCAGGGGGCGGGCATCTCCACTAGCTGGAGTGCCCTGGGATATTGTAACACGAAGCTTGAGCCTTTGAAGCTCACTGCTAGGTGTTACAGTTCCTGCAGGGGGGAGGTGTGAAGCACCTCCACCCAGAGCAGGCTTTGTTTCTGTCCCTACAGAGCACAAAGGCCCTCACCACATGGGGTCAGAAACTCGTCTCTCAGCAGCAGGCTGGCACAGACCAGTCAGTCCTGCACTGAACAATTGGGTAAAATACAGGGGGCATCTCTAAGATGCCCTCTGTGTGCATTTTTCAATAAATCCAACACTGGCATCAGTGTGGGTTTATTATTTTGAGACGTTGGATACCAAACTTCCCAGTTTTCAGTGTAGCCATTATGGAGCTGTGGAGTTCGTTTTTGACAGACTCCCAGCCCATATACTCTTATGGCTACCCTGCACTTACAATGTCTAAGGTTTGGCTTAGACACTGTACGGGCATAGTGATCATGCACATATGCCCTCACCTGTGGTATAGTGCACCCTGCCTTAGGGCTGTAAGGCCTGCTAGAGGGGTGACTTACCTATGCCACAGGCAGTGTGAGGTTGGCATGGCACCCTGAGGGGAGTGCCATGTCGACTTAGTCATTTTCTCCCCACCAGCACACACAAGCTGGCAAGCAGTGTGTCTGTGCTGAGTGAGGGGTCCCTAGGTGGCATAAGACATGCTGCAGCCCTTTGGTACCAAGGGCCCTGATGCCAGGGAAGGTCTCTGTTAGAAGGGACTTACCTAGGTGCCAGGGTTGTGCCAATTGTGGAAACAATGGTACATTTTAGGTGAAAGAACACTGGTGCTGGGGCCTGGTTAGCAGGGTCCCAGCACACTTCTCAGTCAAGTCAGCATCAGTATCAGGCAAAAAGTGGGGGGTAACTGCAACAGGGAGCCATTTCTTTACAAATACCTACCCACAAATCCGGTTCAGCTTACTAGAGCTGTTGGC
Organism: Pleurodeles waltl; assembly: GCF_031143425.1. Classification (NCBI taxonomy): domain Eukaryota; kingdom Metazoa; phylum Chordata; class Amphibia; order Caudata; family Salamandridae; genus Pleurodeles; species Pleurodeles waltl. Next base: position 1,631,851,908 of record NC_090440.1, on the reverse strand, counting down.
TGTCTATCTACACTGATGACACTCCAAAGATCTCAAAAGAAAACGCTAGCAGAACTGATAGTCAAAAAGTGCAAACAGAATACTCGGTTTCCCTGTGCTGGAAATAGGTGGTGCTTCCATTTTTTTTTTTCCTAGGCCACTCCCCAGCTAGTGTCGTAGACACCTGTATCTTGCTCACACTCATTACTGCACTTCCAAAGGTGCAATGGTTCCAGCTGGCTTGAACAGGATCAGTGAAGTTGTACCAAGTAAGCGTGGGTGATATCAACCAGACGTTTATTGAACTAAGGGGTGACAACTATCCAGCTTAATCCAATAATGAATGATGCAAAGTAGACAGTTTAACTCCAGCTCTAATCAAATTCAATCCCTTTAAGGAGTGTACCCTTCATTCCTGTAATTGTTCATCTTTGGACTAGTTGCTGACGAACAGTTTTGAAGACAGATAAAGTTAATTGGGGGCAGACAGGTAATCCATTAACTATTCTGTGTCGCAGATAGAAATCATTGTTGATTTGGTGCCTTCACCAAGTCAGAAGATTATCTGTTTGAGAACCTGTTTTTTTTTTTTTTTGAAAAGCAGAGATCAAAGTAAAAGCTGATTTGTAAGTAAGGAGAAGTGGTCTAGTTTAAATGGAGGCGGTATTGCAGGAGAAGATGTTTTAAAATATTTTGAAGGGCAGGGGCCTGCAGTCAATGCTTACAGAAGGTCGTTGTTAGAGCAAGTTTAAGGAATAGTTTTGACTGTTGTGGCAGGAACACATTGGTAAAAATGGCAAGGGGAGCTGGTCACTGCCTATTTTAAAGGAGTCAAGATCAGCTTTTGAATAAAACTTAAGAGTTCGGGATAGAGCTGGTGCAAGCCAGGAAAGAATAAAAGCGAGAATTTAAAAAAGTTAATTTGCCTGAGTTGTTACATCAGACATATGAAGAGTGAGATCTTTCCTTTGTGGATGGCAGCTTTCTAGATTCTGTATGGTTATAGAACGTATTGCCTGTTCTACCTGTGCCCTTCGTGCCAGTCCTTCACAACACTGGTTTCTCTTATTTTCAAATCCTTAATCTTTGCTTTAGCAAAGTGGGCCAAAGATTACTGTATCCTATCAACAGGCTTGGGATGATGAGAGCCTAGTTCAAAATGATTCTAGTTTACTATTTGCACATTATTGGGGACATCAGAACAATTAGCAAAAGGCAGGTACTGATTGGAATTGATATTATGGCACTCACTCAGGTAATGGGGTGGCAGTCTGGCTCAATTCAATCAGGTGTTCATAACTCAAGATGCACAATAGGTGGCTGTCAAAACTGGCAAGCTGGATATTCCCCAGTTGTTTTGTAGGTGCATTAGTGCTCAATACCCAACTGTGAGATGACAAAGTACATTATTGCACAAGTGGCAAGCTACCCTATTGATGTGGTGCTTGGTTGGAAAGATGTTCTGCAAATGAGGTCTACGTGGAAAGACTTGTTTGGTGTTGTGCATGAAAGACCAGAGTGGTGCTTATTTTCTGTTTTGAGTTGAAGGGCTTGATGTGATAGCGTGCAGATGAGCGAGTTAGAGCAGGCACTGTTTAAATTATTTAGCTGCTATGACGTACTCTTCAGCCACCCCCTGCCCCCAAAATGCATTTTTTCCCCTTTCAACGGACTGCCCAGAATTTACCCCACACCCCGTCCTTCCTGGCGCAATACAGCAATAATATACAATCTCTGAATCAAGTTTTAGAGAGAGGGCACTTATCGGCATTAAAGTCAACCCTTGTACAGAGACATGTTTATTATGCTTTAGAATGTTCAATCTTGTTGTGGAAAAGATCAGTACCTGCAAAATATACCATATTAAGAATCATCCAAGATGTCAGCCATTTTTTGGCAGATCTTTGTTGTCTGGGTGCATGTCCTCTGGTATTAAATGACTTGGGAGGAGAGCCAGTAATGGCTACATGAAACTGTAGACTTGCCTTAAGGGTTTGACAGCACAGATGTATGGCATGCCCACTGGAACCAAGCTATACCTGGCTGAAGAGCCTTAACTAGGTGAAACTGGTCCTAGGTTGCTCGTGTTTTGTTTTAGGGAGGACCTGGCAGTTTATGTTAAACTGTTCCCATGAGGAGCAGGGTCAAGGCTGATTTGCATATGGCAGAATCCACACTGAGGTGGTTTGGTGCGTGCGCCCCCCCCCCCCCCCCAAAAAAAAAGATGCTGTTCAGAGCAATTTGAAGTGACAGATTAATTCAAGGATTCCATCCGTCACCTTGTTGTTGCCATTTACAAAGCTATCACAACAAAGCACCCCCACTTATTTTCAAGACAAGCTCACTATCTGTGGTGGTTCTCAGCACACCTGCAGCCAGGAAACCATCAGACTAGGGACTAAGAAGTGTAAAACAGAAATAAAACAAGCAGGCCTTTTCAATCTATGCACCCAGGATCTGGAACATCATATCAGGACCACAGCTTCAATGAGAGTTTGGGGGTGGGGTGGGGGGGCAGTGGGGATACAGGGACGGAGAACATCTCTTTACAGAACATCACAATGTATTAACTGTCCACAACCCAGCTACCTCTATCACTTACTGACTTTGCTGGTCTTTAATCCTGTACAGTACTCTGCTGCCTTTTGATTAAGTTTGTTAAATAGAAGCATATACAGTGTGGGTCAATGTGCTACAGGCTGTTACCTGAAGGATTATACTACGGAGGATTAACCGTCACTTGGATTTAGATGGGATGGAGAAAGTTTTTGAAGGGAGGGCTAAGGCCTTATGCTGTACCTGGTTCAAACAGGCAGAGTACCACTGGAAGATAACCTAACACCCCTACCTTGTTGCTCATCGCCACCCGACCAATTCTCAGACTCTGGTAGGAGCACTGGAAGGGAGTTGGAGATGAAAACTAAATCAAGTCAGTCCTCGAGACAGTTGTACTCCTTGCCATGGAACAGTTCTCCTCACCCCATGTCACAGCAGTAACAAGATGTAACTGGTTTTCCAGACTTGGGCCCAGTATGGAACGTGGAAGTTAATCTTGAAGGTGCTGATATACGGAGTTCTCTTCTACCCTGGTGTGCAGGCCTTCTCAGCATCTTCTTATGTAAACAGAAGAAATGTTAATTTCAGCAACGGCCAAAGCAGTGCGTTGGCTAGGCAATGAACCTGGCTGTTCTCGTACTGAAGTTGTGCTGCTCATTTCACTTCTTATTAAAATGAATAATTAACATGTACCTTTTAGAGGCAAATGTGAAAAATATAAAATCATATGATGATAAACTAAAAGGAAAAAAGCTCAATGCTTTGTGGGCGAGCAGAGGACAAATACGAGGCCAAGTAGATGTGTAAGCAGTGTTCAATCCAGTGGCTTATGACGGAAGCTCGTTGAAGGATGCCAGAATTTTACTAAAGACACCTTCCGCTCACAGCAAGTCATCATTTGTCCTGGCTTTTAGTATGACAGGTTCATTATAATTAATTAGTGTCATCAAGACGCTCAAATGAAATATAACATTTTATTTGTGTTTGAAATGTTTTCATGATTTGTCTGGTTCAGTGCTTGAGGTTCAACTCCCAAAAAAACTGGAAGCTTAAAACAACTCAAATGTTACAGTATAAACAAAATATAAAATGTCCTGATTGGTGATAAAATGCGACAGTGTGCCAACACATGAACAAACTAAATTTTGTTTTCCTTGTTTTGCAGGTCGATATTGAAGTGGACTTCATCAGATTCTCTTTCAAATGACTTCCAAACAGGAATGACAATAAAACTTTAAAAAAAATACTTCGTATTTAAAAAAAAGTCTAGGGAGTTTGATTCGGATACTACTGATCTCCAGCTCCATTCTCATTTTTTGGTTGCTTTGAAGCAGGTTCCTCAGAAGCATTAGTCTCCTCCAGGCTTCTCTTTTTGGGACTTTGTGGTTCTTTACCAGTTTTGACCACGGATACAGTTTCGTCTGTGTCCATTTCTTTCTTGGGACTAGGTGAACCTTTGAATTGAAAGGGAAACGAATGAGAATTTGCTTCTGCACAGCCAACAAGTGTCCATCTACTACAGTTTCAATAATGAACATTTCTATCAATGGTCTATAAAAACCTGTTTAATGGACACAATTCAAGAAAAAAAATAAACACCGTCCATTGGTCATTTAAGGCAAGTCTTAAAGTCAAAATGCATCCCATTTTTAAATCCATGCCTTCCTACAGTCAAGATAAGAATGCCTCATGCAATCATCTTGCTTTAGTTGTTTAGAAAGAGTACTAACCATCAGATGCACCTTTTATGAAGGTTTATTTTTTTTCCTAATAGTTACTTGCATTTTTTACCTTTTGAATCGCCGTCATCTTCCTCATCACTTTCAAACTTAGTTTTCTTGCCTTGAAACTGCACTCTGCTCTTTTGTGAAGAGCCTTGTGCACCTTTACCACCACCTCTGCCTTTACCTTTAAATTTCCGACCTAAGAGCATAAAGGAAATGCTTTAAGTAGAAACCTTTTATTGTTAATACATTACAACTCGAAGGTGTACATTGATAAGTGCAAACCATCATTTACTTCAGCCAACTTTAAATTTGTGAAATTAATTATGCTGTGTCGTTCATGTAGAGAACCTTCTTTCCCACTTGTGTATAAAGTAGTAACGTACGTGTGTGATGACACCAGAGGTAGCTTCTTGCCCAAGAAGCCGCATTCACCCCCAGCTTACCAATGGGTAGCTGAGGCCACCCAACTTTCACAAAAATGTCGGAATCTGGGCACCTAGAAGTGTACTTGACATCTTTTGTTATCTGCAATCTATTTTTCAAATGAGTTGCAAGACGTGTTAAAAGTACAAAAAAAACTATATGAACTTATATGGTTCATCAGCATAATATCACAAAGAATCTTCAATTACATTCTCATAGTGAGTACCTTCTCATTTTATAGATTCATGCAACCATTTAGTTGATCCTGGTTTCATGTTGCTTTCTGGGATAAGTGGGCTTTAATGAGGAAGGATCTAGGAGGTTCAACAATTCAAAAACACATTCAAATGATATATACTCACAGCATCACAATCCAGATACTTTAAGCTTTTTCACTGATAACCTGGACATTTTAATTTTTTATACATATATTTTTTTACATTATCAAATACAAGGTTTCACGATTAACAACTTTGTGAAACCCAGTGGGGCTTGCATCACAATGATGGCACCAGCAATGAGCACAGAGTAAGGATTAACCACCTATTTATTACCCTGAGACAAAATAAACAGATAGAACTGCAGCATTTACCTGTAGGTGCTATGAAATTATAGTGAAGTGATCAGAGTACTGTAGAAGAGCTGGGCTTATTTCTAATTTACTCAAATCTAGTTTTACAGTAAAAATCTATGCTGATATTAAGCACGATGAGTACCGGAGACTACATCCAAAACTAAAATTCACTGCAAATTTCAGAATTAGGTCCACACCCTGGATTAGCTTTAGAAAGATGTGGTGGGTTGGATACAAAAGGTATGTGGCAGAAAGTCATTTAAATATCATGAAATCCCAGGCATCACTAGATTCAAAGCATTCTGTTACTAACCAAACCATAATCTGGTTAACTTTGAGGGGTGGGCATGCAATCTGACTGGACTCTTGCCTCGTGGCCTCCAACATCCACTCCTAATTTTATCTGGTTCAAGTTAGTTATGGCCTCTCCTGTACCCAAGCAAACTCTATGCTTTACTCTGCCCCATGATATCAGCTGAGGTGATAGACATATGACCAGTACTACACTTCTAGCCATCAAGTCTAGTCCTGGCATAATAAAAGTATAGTGTGTACCAGCCTGTCCCATCATCCACCAACCTTCAGGGAAGAGCCAGAAAGTGCCCACGCTCACTTTTAAAATCTCCCCCCACCCCATTTGGGTGCATGGGCGTTTTACAGAAGACCTTAAAACATGTTGTCCATTACGTATAAATAAAAAAAATCCAGCAGAGATATATATGGAAAATGTCACTTGCACAGTGTACATCTGTTTGTGGCATGCAGTGCTGCAGATTCACATGCTATGCATTATTCTGTTATCTAGTTTTGGGCTCGGAGTGTTACAAGTTGTTTTTCTTCGAAGAAGTCTTTCCAGAGTCACAGGATCGAGTGACTCCTCAGTCATACTGTGCCTGGGCATCGACTCCAGTGTTAGATTGTTTTCCCGCAAAAGGGTGTAGGAAGGAGGGAGTGCAAGAATATAATTGTTCTATACAAATAGTAAGTAAAAGTAGATGTCCATGTAAATGTATATACATATGTACAAATAATAAAACTGCATCGACTGCAGGCTTCCAGGGAGGAGGGAGGGTGCATGAGAATCTGCAGCACTACCTGCCATGAACAGATGTACACGGGTAAGTGGCATTTTCCATTCGATGGAATGTGTAGCTGCAGATACACATGCTATGCATAGACTACAAAGCAGTTACTCTCCCCAAAACTGCAGAGGCTAGCCTATTGAAGTTGTTTGAAATAATGTTAAGATAGCTTGACCAACATTGGCCTGTTGCTTTAAAACTACATCTACACAATGCTGTGTAAATGTATGATTAGATGACCATGTGGCAGCTTTACGCGTGTCTGCCATTGGTATGTTTCCTAAGAATGCCATAGATGCACCTTTCTTTCTAGTGGAACGTGCTCTAGGTGTGATCAAAAGTTGTGTTTTAGCCTTAATGTAACATGTTTGTACTCATTAACACTCCATCTTGCTAATCCTTGCTTAGAGGGGACTGCCTTTATGTGGTTGTTGAAAGGCAACGATAGTACATTAGAGCTCTTTCTGCAATTGAGTCTGGCTGTGGAAAGAAGACCGGCAATTCCACTGTTTGGTTTATGTGAAAAGGTGATACCACTTTTTGCAGACATTTGGGAGGTGTTCTAAGTTAGTTATGTTTGTGTGCTTGGGAGAGAAAGAAAAAAATAAAAAGGTTCAAGAGTGAATGCTTGTATTTCACTAACTCTTCGCAATGAAGTAATGGCTACTAGGAAGTTGATCTTCCATGTTAAAAATTGAAGGTCATAAGAATGCATGGGTTCAAAAGGTGGGCCCATGAGTCTGGTGCTTACGATATTTATATTCCAAGTAGGAACAGGTGGTGCTCTAGGGGGAAATAATAGGTTTTAATCCTTCCATGATGGTTTTTATAACTGGAACTCTGAAGAGAGGTGTGTTGAATAGTCAGCAAGTATGCAGATATTGCAGTAAAATGGATTTAATGGATGAGAAAGCTAGATTTGATTTCTGCAAATGAAGTAGATAGCATACAATATATTGTATTGATGCTGTAAGTGGATCAGTATTTTTAGATTGACAGTAAAACAAATCTTTCCATTTGTTAGCATAGCATTGCCTAGTTTTAGGTTTACGTGCTTGCTTGAGCACTTCCATGCATTCTAATGGGAGTTAAATATCCAAATTCGATGACTTCAGGAGCCAAATCGCTAAGTTGAGAGCACTGGGGTTTGGATGCCTAATTTGTCCTTTGTTTTGTGTTAACAAATCCGGTCTCCTTGGAAATTTGGAGGGAGGTGCTACTGACAGGTCTAGGAGTGTGTTGTACCAATGTTGTTGTGCCCGTGTTGGGGCTAGGAGTATCATGGTGAGAGAGGTCGGACGTTTGTTGACCAGAAAGGGAAGTAGTGGGGGAGGAGAGGGAAAGCATAAGCAAATATCCCTGACCAGTTGTTCCATAGAGCATTGCCCTTGAACAGAGGATGTGGGTGTCTGGATGTGAAGTTTTGGCATTTTGCATTTGCTTGTTGTGAATAGGTCTATTTCTGTTGTTCCCCACTTTTGAAGTACCTGAAAGTGAATCTCCCATTCATGTGTCTGTTGGTGGGTCCTGCTTAGGAGATTCCGCTAGCCGATTGTGTATTCCTGGAAGGCATTCTGCTCATAGGTGATTGTGAATTGCCTATTTCCATATAGTTTGGGCTGGAAGGGACAGTGGAGATGAATGTGCCCGCCTTGTTTCTTCAGGTAATACATGGTTGTCATATGGTCTGATTTTATCAGCACAATCTTGTGTTTGAGAAGGGGTTGAAACACTTTTAGGGCAAGAAACACAGCTAATTCTAATTGGTTTATGTGAAAATTTCAGTTTTGAATCCCATTCCCCTTGAATGTTAAGGTTGTTGAGATGAGCTCCCCAACCTATCATTGATGCATCTGTTATTGTGGTCTGAGGCACAGGGTCTTGAAATGACCGCCCCTTCATTCAATTGCTGGGACTCCACCATTTAAGGGACTTGTGCGTTTGGCGGTCCAACACTAGATCTTGCAATTGACCTTGTGCTTGAGACCATTGCTGAGAGGCACTGTTGTAGTGTCCTCATATTCAGACTTGCATGTTGTAGTATCGCTATGCAGGATACCATTTCCTAAGATTTATGATAAATCTTACAGTGTATTGTATCTGTGGTATGAGATTTTGGAAATCTTGTATCCTTTGTGTATTTGGATAGGCTAAGCGTATTTAAAAATCACACCTAGGTAAGGTTTTACCTGTGCTGGCTGAAGATGGGATTTTTGGTAGCAGAGTGAACCCTAGTGTATGTAGGGTCTCAATTACGTATGGAGTGTGTTGTTGGCATTGTATAAAATTGTTTGATTTTACTTGCCAATTATCTAGATCTGGAAAGACATGTGTTGCCTTCTTAGGTAGGCTGCCACTACCGCTAGACATTTTGTGAATACCCTTGGAGCGGTTATGCAGAATGATAAAACTCTCTCTCTCCTCCCACCGTGTGGGGTTGAGGAACGGCAAATAGGTGACTGTTTAGATGGGGTAGTGGTGGTTTTGAAGTTTGGAACTTGCCTCTGTTTCTAGAGTATTGGCCTCTAAGGCCCTCTAAATCCCCCCTCTGATATTGCTGCTGCTGTTGACCTTGCTTTCCCTGTATGTACAAAGTTGGGGTAAAGTAATGTTTATTTACATATGTACAATTGCTAATTGCAACTTAAACTGCTACAGGCTCCCGGGGAGGTGGGAGGGCGCATGTGAATCTGCAGCGGAACATGCCACGAACAGCTGTACACTGCAGCTGCACATGCCACCGAATGGAAAATGTCACTTACCCAGATACACATGCTGTGCATAGACTACAAAGCAGTAATCCTCCCCAAAGCGGTGGTCAGCCTGTAGGAGTTGAAGTTGAAATAATGTTCTTAGTACAGCCTGTCCTACTGTGGCTTGTTGTGTTGCTAACACATCTACACAATAGTGTTTGGTAAAGTATGAGGTGTGGACCAAGTGGCTGCCTTACAAATCTGTCATTGGTATGTTACCTAGAAAGACCATTGTTGCTCCTTTCTGTCTAGGAGAGTGCATTTGGTGTAATGAGTAGTTGTCTTTTAGGTGACAAGTTTGTATACATTTCACTATCCATCTGGCTATGCCTTGTTTGGATATAGGGTTATCAGTATGGGGTTTCTGGAATGCAAACTTTAGTTTTACGAAATGCTTTTATTCTGTCTATATAGTACAGTAGCGCTTTTTATATCTAATGTATGCAGTGCTCTTTCTGCCACTGAGTCTGGCAGTGGGAAGAAGACTGGGAGTTCCACTGTTTGGTTTAAATGAAACTGTGAAATGACTTGGTAGAAATTTGATTTGTGCGGAGAACAACTTTGTGTACTTGTATAAAGGGTTCATTAGTGAAAGCCTGTATTTCACTAACTTTGTAATGAAGTGATTGCTACTAGAAATGCAACTTTCCAAGTTAAGAATTGGATCTGACAAGAATGCATGGGTTCAAAAGGTGGACCCCATGAGTCGTGTAAGTACAATATTAAGATTCCACAAGGGTACTGGTGGAGTTATTCGGAGGTATGATCCGTTTAAGTCCTTCCATGAAGGACTTAAGGACTGGTATTCTAAATAGGGATTTTGTGTTTAATTTGCAAATAAGCCGAAATTGCAGTGAGGTGTATTTTGATGGATGAAAAGGCTAGATTTGATTTTTGTAGGTGTAGTAAATAACCTACGATGTCTTGTATGGACGCATCCAACAGTGTGATGTGTTTTGCTTGGCAGTAGAAGACAAATCTTTTCCATTTGTTAGCATAACAGTGCCTGGTGGGAGGTTTTCTTGCCTGTTCAATGACTTCCATACACTAGTTTGGAAGATTTAGATAGCCAAACTCTAAGATTTCAGGAGCCAAGTTGCTAGATTGAGCATTGCTGGATTGGGGTGTCTGATCTGCTGTTTGTGTTGCATTGACAGATCTGGCCTGTTTGGAAGCTTGACGTGAGGTACTACTGAGAGGTCCAACAGTGTGGTGTACCACGATTGGCGTGCCCATGGTGGTGTTACAAGTATTAGTTAGAGTTTGTTTTGACAGTTTGTTGACTAGAAATGGAATGAGTGGGAGATAGGAAAGCGTAAGCTTGGTTTGTGGTGAACAGATCTGTGTCTGGTGTCCCCCACTGGCGAAAGTGTTTTTGAAGTACCTGGGGATGTATTTCCCACTCGTGAGTTTGCTGATGATCTCGACTGAGATTGTCTGCTAATTGATTGTGAATCCCTGGGATGTATTGCGCTATTAGGCGAGTGTTGTTGTGAATTCCCCAATGCCAATTTTTTTGTGCTAGGAGGCAAAGTTGCGATGAGTGTGTTCCCCCCTGTTTAAGTAGTACATTGTTGTCATATTGTCCGTTTTGACAGGAATGTGTTTGTGAGCCAGGAGAGGTTGAAAAGCTAGTGCTAGAAAGACTGCTAGCAGCTCTAAGTGATTTATGTGTAGCTGTTTTTGCTTGTTGTCCCACTGTCCTTGTATACTGTGATTGTTGAGGTGCGCTCCCCACCCAATCATTGATGCATCTGTTGTGAGAATGGCGTGAGGCACAGGGTCTTGAAAAGGTCACCCTTTGTTTAAATTTGTGGGGTCCCACCACTGAAGCGAATAGTGTTTGGCGGTCTATCAACACTAGATCTTCGAGAAGATCCTGTACCTGCGACCATTGTTTTGCAAGGCACTGCTGTAAGGGCCGCACGTGTAACCGTGCGTTTGGGACAATTGCGATGCAGGATGCCATCATGCCTAAGAGTTTCATCACAAATCTGAAAGTGTAATGCTGATTGGTTGTATTTTTGGTACCATGGTGTGGAATGATTGCAAGTCAAAGCCCACAAAGGGTACAATCGCTTTGAGTGTTGTGTAACTACGTAACATGTGTGATCTTGACACTGCTGTTGAGTGTTGGCCTTTATTAGCCAATCATCGAGATATGGGAATACATGCATGTGTTGTCTCCTTGTGTATGCTGCTACTACGGCAAGACATTTTGTAAATACTCTGGGGGCTGTTATCCCAAAGTGTAATACCTTGAATTGGTAATGTTTTCCTTGTATAACAAACCCGAGGTATTTTCTGTGAGATGGATGGATGGGTATGTGAAAATGCACATCTTGTAAATCCAGTGCTGACATATATTCCCCCTATTTTAGTAATGGGACTACATCTTGTAGTGTCACCATATGAAAGTGTTCTGATTGAATGTATAGGTTGAGTCCTCAGATCTAATATTGGCCTTAGTATTTTGTCCTTTTTGGGCATAAACAAGTACAGGGAATAGACCCCGGTTCCTTTTTGTTGATGAAATACTAGTTATATGGCTTGATTTGTTAATAGTGCCTGCACCTCTGTAACAATGTTAGATGTTGCAACAGTTTGTGCGCTTTTGGGGGAATATCTGGAGGAAAACGTGTGAATTCTATGTAGTAACCATGTTGGATAATTGATAGTACCCATGTGTCCGTTATGTTTGAGCATTGATTGTGGAACATTTCCAGTCTTCCTCTCACAGGGGATATGTGTTGGGGGAAGGTGAGGGCAGTCACTGCTTGTTAGTGGCTTGCTTGTAGGTTGGAATTTTCCTCTGGGTTTGGGAAACTGCCCTCTGAAGGACCATCGAAACCCCCCCTCTTTGATACTGTGATTGGTATGAGTGCTTTGTCTGGGAGGTGGATGCTTCTGATGGCTGTGGCCTGAACCCCCCCCCCCCCCCTCCCCAATACTGCGGTTTTCTAAATGTCCCTCTGTATTGGGAGGAGTAAAGCGCTCACATCGCTTTGGCTGTATCCATATCCTTTTTCATCTTTTCTATGGCTGCGTCCACTTGTGCGCCAAATAGCTGTTGCTGGTTGAATGGCATGTTGATTATCTAACCCATGCATGGCGTCTAAAGGTCACTGCAGTGTTTATTGTTCTTGCGGCAGAATCAGCTGAATCTAATGCATTTGATTATTAGTTATTGCCTGTCCCTCCTCTACTATCTGCTGAGCTTTTTTGGTAGTCTTTGGGTAGATGTTGAATGATGTCGCTCATCTCATCCCAATGAGCTCGGTCATATCTTGCGAGGAGGGTCTGAGAATTCGCTATGCGCCACTGATTGGCTACTTGGGACCTTACCCTCTTTCCTGCCGCGTCAAACTTTTTACTCTATCTGGAGGGGGTGCATCTCCAGATGACTGCGAGTTGGCCCTATTCCTCGCTGCACTGACCACTACCGAATCTGGGGGCAGCTGCTGGGTGATAAATACCGGGTCAGAAGATGGTGGTTTATATTTTTCTACCCTTGGTGTTATGGCCCTTCCCTTACCCGGCTCCTGAAAAACCTGTTGGGCTTGCCTGGGAGCATGGGTAGACTTTGGTAAGATGTATATGTGGAGGACAAGGTATTAAAAAGAAAGTCGTCCTCTAGTGGTTCGTATGCATGCTTACATTGTGGAAAGCAGCAGCCCTAGCCAAAACCTGTGTGTAGGAGGTGGTATCTTCAGATGGAGGGTTTAGACTGATAGCACTCCGGGTTATTGTCTGACACAGGGTGATCATAAAGATCCCACGGGTATGTGTCTTGATGTGAGTGTACAGTATGTGTGGGTGACTGCAGCGGGTGTAGCAAGAGGAGAAACAGTTCTTGTGAGGAGAATGCAGAGGAGAATGTGCTGGGGATAACTGGCGTGGTGGAGATTGGTCTCTTGGCACTTTAGCCTTTGGCTGGTCAGTGTCCAAACATCGTTGGAAAGCCAGTTTCCTTTTAAATTTGAGGGGAGGTGCTGGGAGGATCTTTTCAGTATCCTTGTGGATCTGTATCCTGGCTTGTCTCATCAAATTCCTCTATTTGTAGAAGTTCCTCCCCAAATCTGTGGCTTTCTTTCATCCGTTTAGAAAGTCCATGTTCCTCAGTATACAAGGCTTTTTTTCGTACCAAAATGCCCATGGTGATAGTAGGCCTCGGTTCCGAAAGTCTTTCGATTAGACGAGTCGATGTTGAACTTTTTCGGAGACCGTCTCGACTCCAAAGACTTTGATGCAGGTGTGGCCTTTTTCGGTGCCAGATGTGTTGCTTGGTCACCGCTTGCTTTCTTCCGGGTAGAGCCAAGGGCCTTCTGGCAGTGGCGTCCCGAGGCCTTTTGTTTGGTCTTGGACTGGCTCTGGGTCGGGCAGCTGGCCTGCTGCAGTGGTCGGTCCGCGTTAGAATCGTCTGAATCGGATCCTTGAATGGAGATGGCCATCTCCTCTTCGACATTGAGGTGTTCGGTACTTTGATGCCATTTGTAGTCGTCTAGCCCTTCGATCCCTCATGGTCTTCTTGGAACGAAAGGACCTGCAGGCCTCACAAGTATCCTCTTGGTGATCTGGTGACAGATTACAGACCCGATGTTGATCCATGTATGGACACTGCATGGCACTGGGGCAGAATCGTAACGGGTCCGGTCCATGAGGCTTCGACGCTTCCTGCGGTCAGGCCGACCAGGCTGGGCGAGGGTGCCCCGAAGGGCAACTGAAGGTGTATTTTGCAAGTGTCAATGCAAGATGATTCGCAATCAAAAACAATAGATGATTTTCGGCGTTTTTTGAATTTTTCCGAATTGAATAAACTGACAAAGAGGAACACGTGCGAACCCGATGGCGGGGAAAAAAAAACAAAAAAAAAATATAAGATGGAGTCGATGCCCACGCGCAATGGAGCTGAAAGGGAGAACTCACTCCGGCCCGTGACTCGAAAAGACTTCTTTGAACAACAACTTGTAACACTCCAAGCCCAATACTAGATGGTAGGAACAGTGCACAGCATGTGTACCTGCAGCTACACATGCCACCGAATAATATAGATATATATAGATGCACATACACTTTTTTAAAGCATGCAGCTATATATGAAATTGACTGAGTTCTTTCCTGTGTACCTTTGTGTGAGGGGAAGTTGCTGTAGATGGAAAAGTCAGATTGCAAAGTGGTACATTAATTCAGGCTGCCTGCTGCAAATTATTCACCATAAATTAAAGGAATCTGAGGACAACCGAAACTATCATACATAACTTTACAAAAGTCAGATAAGCTTCATTTGCACACAACTTAAGTGTCATGACCACGTAGCCATCATCTATTGATGGCATATCAATACTTCATGGTAGGTCACCCAACCAGTTTGTTCAACTGCATGCCACCACACAAAGGCTTAGCCTTACCGCAAGGATATGTGCACTTACCCTTGTTGCGATACTTGTTTAAACATTCTTGCTGGTTCTCCACAATTTTCTTCAAGGCTTCCTTCTCTACATCCCCTTCAAGTACTTCCCATTTGACATCTTTGTCGCGTAGCTGCAAATTTCCATTATTTGCTGCTTTTGCTTTCTCTAGCGCTTCCAGCGCCTTCTCTTTGAAGAGAATAATTCCCTGTTTTGAAATACATTTGTTTAAGGCAGACTCGGCACATCACTACACTCCAAATAATGTGGCAAAGGACTCTAAATAGTTTACGTATATTTTCGCACATGTACAGGTAAACCAGGTTAACAAAATTAAAATAAGTTAATTTTTTTTTGTGCATGTTTTACAGTTTACATTAAACTGTGACAGGTTTTTAAATAGGAATACATATAATTTATCTAAAGTACAAATCATTCAAGCACCACTCAATAAAAAAAATCTAACCTTTGAGACTTGGAGAAAAACAGAAATAAGTTGCAAACTAAAGACTATCTTTAGATACCCTGTCAGCTTCAAAAAAGTCATTTTTCTACACCACAGCTCTCCACAAAGTCTGTTCCTATTTGGATAGTTACCATGGCTGAATTGATTTGGGAGGGGAAGGGGTAGAGAGGTGGGGTTTGAGGTCATCTGAAGTTAGTACCAGTCTATTGCAGAGCTGACAGCATGCTACTTCAATCCGTATTGCGAGGCAACCTTTGGTGCTTCCCTTTCATCTGCAGAATTTCAGCTTACTGCACCCCATATGCAATCAAGTGGAGGAAAATAAAGTGGGTTGTCATTTGCTACTGATAGCAGGCAGTCATGAGGCGAACAATCTTTGGTCCCCACTTTACAAAAGGATGTATTTTTCAGAGTAGGGTGTCTGATTTAGAGACATTGTACTACCCCTTTCATATTGCTTTCTTTCAAAGTAATAATTAAGGGACTCAGTGGCACTTTGTTGTTAGCAGCAAGCTTTCTTAGAAGCAAACTTAAAATCCGAAATTCTAGCAGGAAAACATACAAAAAGTATATAAAACCCAGGCACAGTTGGCTCACCCGATTAAATCTACAGCAGTGATCTGCAAGAGATGCTTACAACCAGAAATGCAGAGACCGAAGACTACTGCAGTCTTGCCAGCATGTTTTTTTTCTATTCTCCTGGTAATGTTCTCCTTTCAAGTCTTACCTAACCCAGATGGGATTGGGAGGAGTGGGTTTCATTCTCACCAACTTCACTACACTCATCCCAAAACCTATAGCTTTCCTGCCACAACTATAATGCCCTTGCATGATACATTCAGGCAAAGAGGGTTGTTTTTTTTCTGGCCACACTAGGGCCAAAATGGCCCAAGCCTCTGCCCTCTCAGCCTGCAAACGATACCACTGTTAGATTTCGGATAGTACCCATTTCATTACCTTTCAGCCTTCTTACCTTTACTCAATCAGCCATCCCTCTTCAAGTTACCTGTTGTGATGTATTTTCTGAATGGGCTCATTCACTTGTTCCCAACGCCATCTGTGCTACTGCAGTGGGACCTTAATTGGTTATGCGCTTACCAAGTGTCCACTCTTTGAATCGATGCACAATTGCCCTCTTCACCTACTTATCAAAAAGGCATTCTTCAACGCTGTATCAGCCAGGCGAGTGAATTCATGGCTACATCATACACATCTGCCCTTCAAGATAAATTGGTTTTGCGGCAAAAGCATAATTCCAACCCATGGTAATCATGCCTTTTCATATAGGGCAATCATTGACAACTTTCTATGCCCCGCCTCATCACTCCAAAGAAGAACCTCCTCGACCCTGTGAGGGTGGCGTGGCTTCTATGTGGACTGTACCCGAAGACAATCAATTTTTTGTTGTGGGGCTAAGAAAGGCAAAGCAGTGCAAGAGCAAATGTGTCCACATAGTGTTATGTATTAAGTTCTGCTAGTGCAGAATCAGCCCCTAGAATGCTTATATGCTCGTTCCACCAAGGTGAATGCTGCTACCACTGAGCTGGTATGTGATGTGCCATTTCTAGACATTTGTCATTTGTGACATGGGCATCTCTCCACATTTTCCCAGAACATTACTGTTGGGCCTGGTGGGAGATAGCCATTTTGCTCAGTCAGGCCAAGAGGAGTTCCTCGTTTGAGCCCTTCAAGGGGTTATATAGGCTTCATCAGAAAAGATGTTCAAGGTAAGTAACTTTCATTTGTTAGGGTGCTAAGCTGGCAAAGTGCATTGAAAGCTGCTACTTTTTTTTTTTGGAAGTAAAAAAAAAAAAAAAAAAATGAACTTTGTTTCACAAAGATGGATAAAAACTGGAGCTAATACAAAACACAAGATGGGCCCATATGCACTTGAGGTTTCCCTAAAAACGAGAAATGGTTATTTACCAGCAGGAGTAATTTTGCAGCTTGAAGAATTTACTTGATTCACATGCTGTGCATTATTCCGCCACCTATTGGTCGGCTCCCTAAACATTCTTGTTTTGTTCTTTTTGGTGTGAGCATTGTTGACCACCATTTGGTGGCAAGTCCATACCTCGTGATGTCAGGCAGTGCTCTGGAAGTTCCTGTGCACGGTAGCTGTAGTAAAGTGCTACTGTTGGCCACACCCCAACTAGTGGAGTTGCTTCCCCCCCCCCCCCCCCCAACTTGGGTCACCATCTTCAGATTCTTTTCTGCTGCTGGTTCTGGATGTTTTGCACAATATCTCCAACTCGAGGAGAAACTTGAAAAAATTGCAAAACAAAAGAAAAAAAAACAACACACTTCACTAAAAAAATGACTTCAAAGCATGATATCATCTACAGGTAGCAGACAGATTAAGTTAGAGCAAGGGTGAATTTCTCAAACTTCGATAGAGTGCCAAAAATGCCCAAACAGGACACTTGCCCGTGTGGCATGATGGAGAAAACACCATTTCAATTCTGTAGGGATTTCCTTCAAATACACTCAGAAGAACAAGCATCCGGTGTGTAATCGGTCTTCCACTCAACCACCGGAGTGAAGATTGTAACGCATGCTCTATGTTTGCACAGAAGATGCTGAGGGGAAACAAGGAATGGCCAATCACTCTTCACAAGGCCAAAAATCTACCCTTAAAAATCTGGGATATTCCTGTGATGGAGGAAAATGCTGCCGAGTGAGCAGAAGGAGAAATTTCAGAGTGTGAATGGGAGATCACAGAAGTCAAGGAAGATGCGCGAAAGAACAGCCAGACGGAGGCAAGTCAGTGACCTCCACTAAGGCAACAGTTACAGAAATGAGACTCGTAGGCACAAAAGGAAGCCTCTGCAATGAAACGCTTGTCGTCCGCAGGCACATCCTATGAAAGGGAGTCCCACGCAGCCCCGGTTGGGGGGTGGTGTGATATCGTCAAAAGGCCTTGAACCACAAACTGTTTTCTAAAGCCTTCACTCCAAACCATCTGTGAAAGATGGACATCGAAGACTAAACACTCGGCGAGCAGGCCCTAGAAATCAAAGAGAAAGAGGCTTAAGGCAGAAATGGTCACATGGATATCAAAGAAAAAAGGATTTCAGGATCCCAAAGAAGACTGATTAGGAAGGAGATCTGAGGCGAAGTCAAAGAAATCCATCGTCCTCTCACACTGGATCCTCAACGAAGAATAGGAGGAACTCCGAGGAAGAAATGGAACAAGCAATGTATCAACTTTCAGAGGAAGGTGAAAGTATGGAAACACAATGGGAAGATTTAGAAGGGTGATTCGCTTGAGGAGGAAGTAGAAACTTATCCATCTAAACCCTCACCCCGACGATATTGGCATGTATAACACTGTCATTAAAAATGCCGCAGACAAGTTTAGTGTACAACTGGAGGAGAATAAACCCGTCATGTTTCCTTTTACAGAGACTGCTGCCAACCCAGGCATAAAGCCAGTATCTGCCCATGCTACCAAGTATTCTTGATGAAGGCAAGGAAGCTTTTAAAGGACCAGCCACCTGCAGAGCAGCACACCAAGGGATTGGGGGGGGGGGGGGGGGGGGGGGGGGGAGAAATACAAGTCCCACGCTGCCCACTCAGTGTACATTAAATGGAAGCTGGTTCAATAAACTTTCACAGGACTGTAGAGGGTGAATATGCCCTCAACATTGGTGCCAACCCCAGATAAACAAAGTAAGAGAATGGAACTCATGGGCCATAGGAGCGGAGTGCGGCAAACTAAGGACGCCTTGCAAATTCTAATGCTTTGCTTATCTGAGACACACATCAGCATTGGGAGGAGATAACATCTCCCAGAACAGTATAAAAAGATGGCAGCACATCGGGTAGAGAGCGGGAAAAACAGAGCAAACACATGCCTAAAATCCTGGCTGTAGCAGACACGTATAGTCACCAATTGATGAGGGGGATTACGAGAGTCACTTGTGGCTGAGAACCTAATGTTTCAAGCCCGAAGTACAAGCAAACATAAGTAACACTCCTTTTACGGGACAATCATTCAGGAACTCCGTTGATGAAAGCCTCAACTAGCTAATAAAAAAAATAAAAAAAAGGGGGAAACAGCTAACCCACTTTTGGCAGCAAGGCTGGAGGAGATAATGAGAAAAACAAGGAGTCACCACCCACCAGTCAGGATAGCCCCCAAGGTGTCCTGAGCTGAGGTGACTCCTGCCTTGAGAAATCCTCCATCTTGAGTTTGGAGGATTCCCCCAATAGGATTAGGGATGTGCCCCCCCCCCCCCCCTCCCCACAGGGAGGAGGCACAAAGAGGGTGTAGCCACCCTCCAGGACAGTAGCCATTGGCTACTGCCCTCCCAGACCTAAACACACCCCTAAATTCAGTATTTAGGTGCTCCCCAGATCCCAGGAAATCAGATTCCTGCAACCTGAAGAAACAAGGACTGCTGACCTACAAGCCTGCAGAGAAGGAGGAAAACAACTGCTTTGGCCCCAGCCCTACTGGCCTGTCTCAAACTTCGAAAACCTGCAACCAGCGACGAATCTGACAGGGACCAGCAACCTCTGAAGCCTCAGAGGACTGCCCTGGACTAAAGGGCCAAAAAACTCCTGTTAACAGCGGCCCTGTTCAAAACCAGCTACTTCTTGGCAACAAAGAAGCAACTTTCCAAGACTGCACGTTTCCCGCCAGAGGCATGAGACTTTCCACTCTGCACCTGACGCCCAGGGCTCGAGATTCAGAGAACCAACACCTCAGGGAGGACTCCCCAGCGACTGCGAGCCCGTGAGTAACAGAGACAACCCCCCTGAGCCCTAACCGCGACGCCTGCAGAGAGAATACAGAGGCTTTCCCCTGACCGCAACTGCCAGAAACAAGGGACTCCGACGCCTGGAACCAACACTGCACCCACAGCCCCAGGACCTGAAGGACCAGAACTTCAGCGCGAGGAGTGACCCCACCCCCCCCCCCCCCCCCCCCCAGGCGACCCTCTACCTAGCCAAGGTGGTGGCTGTCCTCGAGAAGCCCCCCTGTGCCTGCATGCACCGCTAGAGTGACACCACCCACGGTCCCTCCATTTTTTTTCTACCCTGAAACCAGATGCCTGTTTGGCACACAGCACCCGGCTGCCCCTGTGCCGGCTGAGGGTGTGTTTTGTGTGCCTACTTGTGTCCCTAACCCACCCCCCCCCTCCCCCCACCCCAGTGCTCTACAGAACCCCCCCCTTGTCTGACACCAGAGGACGCAGGTACTATACCTGCTGGCAGACTGGAACCTGAGCACCCCTGTTCTCCATAGGCACCTATGTGTTTTGGGCCACCTCTGACCTCTGCACCTCACCGGCCCTGAGCTGCTGGTGTGGTAACTTTGGGGGTTGCCTTCAACCCCCAACAGTGGGCTGCCTATGCCCCAGGACTGGGAATTTGGTTTCTTACCCTCCTAATCTAACCTTTACTTACCTCCCCCAGGAACTGTTGATTTTTGCACTAAGTATCAACTTTGAAAATGGC